>NC_089464.1:940657-1254210 GCF_029203305.1 Yamadazyma tenuis
CCGTTCAGCGGTGAGTGAAAACTATGGCCCAAGTGCCAGATGTCCCCGTCTACCAAGTTGCGTGAGTCTGAATTTCTGACACATTTTTATGACAGGCTTGTTTGACATGTGCATAAAAATATGTGACTTTTTGCTTGCTGTCTGACGATCCTTAAAATAATTGCGCTCGGTGGCTTTAAATACTGAAACACCAAGCTGCACCAAGTTACATTAGACCGCTCAGAGATGGGAATACATCAACACGATTTTGGCAACCGAACTGATTGTGAAGGATGTCTACGTTTAGTATCGGGTGAAAAGAAGTGTGGTCTTCGCGTACGTTTCGCAGACCACGTCTATTTATAGCCTGAGCCGTGCATCAGTCGGCCCCCGTTGGAGTCGTACCAAATTGTGAACCCGCGGACAGCTAAAGACGCACCCATACCGGGGAGGCACCGCCCACCCCCTGCCAGGGATTTGGTGATGGTGCCGTTCCAACTTTTCTTCCCGAGGGCACGGGCCCAACCATGTGAAGAGATCGGGCCTAAGGCGGTTTCGGCCTTATGAGCTTGGGGGACTCATCTGAAATCGAAGACGAACAGATAAGATAAATGGGTTTGCCCACGTCCATATGTTTGCGGGGCCGTGTGGCGGGCCAAAGAGAACTAGTCAGGAATGTCAATGCGACGAAGTTTCAGAAAGTGGACCCCAGACACGCGACAATTTCTCTGAGGACTTTTTTTGCGACACTCATCCCGACATTTGCTTCCTGGCGCGACACTGTTCTCGCTCTTCTCGCTTCTGGCGATGGCCTCACCACCTCATCATGAGACAAAAGAGAGCCAAGTCGTACAAAAAACAAATGAACGTCTACGTTCACGCGTTCAAGTTCAGAGAACCGTTCCAGGTGATTGTTGACGACGAGATCGTTACCACCAGCGACAAGGCCTCCTTTAATTTACCTAGAGGGTTGTCGAGAACTATCCAAGGTGAAGTGAAACCTATGATCACCCAGTGTTGCATGCAAGCGTTGTACAAAACCAACAACCAAAGTGCCATTGACTTGGCCAAAACCTTTGAAAGACGTCGGTGCAACCATCCTCCTTCTGATCCATTGACGCCTGTAGAGTGTATCAAGTCGATTACTTTACCTGACAATAAATTCAAATATGTGATAGCCACCCAGCACGTTGAGCTTAGAAACAGAATGAGGACGGTTCCGGGCGTTCCCTTTGTATTCATGAAGAATTCAGTGATGGTGATGGACTCGATTTCGTCTGCATCTTTGCGGTACGCCGAGAAGTTGGAGTCACTGAAGTTGACCGGTGGTTTAAACGATGTGAAGGTGGGAACAAAGAGAGATCTTGAAGAAGAGGAGGATGGTGAGGAAAATAAGTCGGTTAAACCGGTGGTGAAAAAGAAGAAGGGTCCCAAAGGTCCTAATCCGTTGAGTGTTAAGAAGAAGAAGTCCAAGGAAGACGAGAAGGTCAGTGAGAAGGTTACGAAAACAAGAAGAAAAAGAAAACATACTAGAAAGGAAGAGAAGTCTGGAGATGGAGAGGAAAATAGTTCTGATGATGGTGGCGCTGGTTCTGATGATTAGTGTAGATATCTATGAAATGTAACGATTAATGTATATATCGATAGTGTGGTGTAGCTTAGCCACTAGAAATGAGTGAGAGGTGTGCCAAATGCTATGGTGATAGTGATGGTCCATTGTTTGGTTTCGTCTCCTCTTTCTCTTCTGGCTCCTTCTCTTCTTCCTTCTCTTCTTCCTTCTCCTCTTCCTTCTCTTCCTTCTCTTCCTTCTCTTCCTTCTCTTCCTTCTCTTCCTTCTCTTCCTCCTCTTCCTCCTCTTCCTCCTCTTCCTCCTCTTCCTCCTCTTCCTCCTCTTCCTCCTCTTCCTCCTCTTCCTCCTCTTCCTCCTCTTCCTCCTCTTCCTCCTCTTCCTCCTCTTCCTCCTCTTCCTCCTCTTCCTCCTCTTCCTCCTCTTCCTCCTCTTCCTCCTCTTCCTCCTCTTCCTCCTCTTCCTCCTCTTCCTCCTCTTCCTCCTCTTCCTCCTCTTCCTCCTCTTCCTCCTCTTCCTCCTCTTCCTCCTCTTCCTCCTCTTCCTCCTCTTCCTCCTCTTCCTCCTCTTCCTCCTCTTCCTCCTCTTCCTCCTCTTCCTCCTCTCCCTCTGCTCCCATCATCCTAAACGGATTCTCCTTGTTCTCAAGCTTCACCACCTCCTTGGCCCTCGCTACTTTCACATCCATCTTCAACACTTCACCCTCTCTAATCAAACTCAAGTTACAGTCAAATGCAATATTCGACTCCCGCAACCATTTCTTCAAAAACTTCATGAAAATATACACCAGGTTCTCTCTTTCAATCGTCATTGCCCCCACACAAATAATAGCCAAATCTTTATTGATTTGTATAAACTCGTGCTCTCCAATGTCAAAGCCTTCCATTCGGTTTGAGAGCTGCTCTTGAAGTCCTTGCTTGGTGATGCCCAAAAACAAATCTTGTATAAACACCGAGTTGAATAATTCTTCCTGGAGCTTGTCCAAGTACTCTTGCTGCTTTTTCCGCTCTTCTGCTGCAATTGCATCAATAATCTTGATTTCTTCTTTAATGGTTCGCAATGGTATTCGGGACTCTGATGTCTTGAAAATAAACACATTCCGTCTAGGTTCAGGGTCCTGACTCTCGGAGTACAACTTAAAAGTCTCGGCTAGCTCGTGGATAAACTGCCGTTGTGGTCTATTCATCGCCGCAAAATGATGCGACTTCTTGTCACTGGCTATAAATTCCAGCAAGAACGTCTCAATGTTCCCACACCACCGGAGCTGTTTCCTAAAGGTGGTGATAACATATTCGGAATACACAACCCCATTTCCTGGTGTTTGGGATTCCGACTGAAGGAGAATCCGCTTTAATTCTTCGTCTCTCTTCTGCAGCTCGCATGTATTGTCACAATTTAACTTAGTGCCTATAACAGTTGGCTCGGTAACTGAACTATTACAAGACACTTTCTTAGTAATTCTTCCACACTCACATGAGACGCTTACCAACTCAGAACACACTTTGGCGTCGCAGTTGGCGGACTTGCCCACCTTATTGATATGACATTTCAACATGCACTTGTGCGGACAATTGGATCTGAACTTTCCACAGTTGTCCTGACATGAGGCACTTGTCAAGTGAGCGCCTTCGTCACAGGCTGGCGAGCAGTTTCGCAAACACTTGTGGCCACAGTCCCTATTTTGGGTGCACACGTACGTACACTTGGGAGTTGCACCCGAACAAAGAATGTTCTTGATAGTGGCCCTTCCACACTGGCAGGTCTTTTCCACCAATTTCGTACACCGAGGGCACTCATAGTCATCTTCATGGCACCGGTGGTACTCGGGAGCGTGCCCACATGCCTTGGGACGTATGCACTGTTCAGTACACTTGATCTCGGTCCCGCACCGCACTGGTGCAGCAAGGACCGTCTTCCCACAGTGACACACCATGTCATCGCTGGACGACTGCCAGCACGGCGGACATGGTCCCGCGTGGCACAAGCTCTCACACGGGTGGTTTCCACAGCTCTTGGTCCGGTTGCACTGTTTATAACATATATGCACTGGTTCAATGGTCATCACGTCATTATGCGCAGTCATAGACGACACAACTCGGTTTCGGAGCGCCTTCTTGATGTGTCTTTCTCGAGTCAACGCCACCGGCTCGTACTCACAGCATTCCTGTTTGTGGTAGTGTTTTCTACAATTCAAAAGAGCGTCACACTTGTGTTTACACTTGGGAATAAATCCCAGCTGAAGCGACTTGCAGCTCACCAAAAACTCGTGATTCTGACAACTGCATTTGATGACCTTTTGATTGAAGCACTCGCACGGGCCATTATGACACTTCATGTTGCACAGACAACCACACGGAAGCGGCTTACCACACACCAAGTCACACTCAAGAATGGGGTCTGTACACTTTTGTCTTCTTTTTCCAGTGGTTTTCCCACAGTAGCACGTCTTCTGGAGCTCAGGCGAAAACTCACACATGCGCGTGGCAGTGGGAACCTTGCACTCGATAGTTTCGTAGTGTATACCACAGTCGTAGTACTTTTTGGTGGTTTCATCGCAGTAAGAGATCGCGATCCCGTCGCCAGCTTTTTGAAGATACTTCTGGTTGCAGTCGATGGTGATGGTATTCTTCCCACAGTAGCACGACCCCGTGATCGGAGTGGTGCAAGGCCCACAAAATCCCAGGTGACATGACCGGTTACATTTGTGGCCCAAGTCACAAATGGAGATTTGACACCGCTCGTCGCACTTCCATCCATGCTTATAAGGAGTGATCAAGCACGGTAACTGTTTCTCAAAAAGCCCACAATTGCAGCCCATGTTGGGCCCCATGGCTCCACAAATGGGATGGTTAGCCGGATGGCACACGGCAGTGCACGAGTGTACACATTCGTCGTACTTGTGTCCACAGACGTTCCCACAACTGAACGGCACGAGACCAGGTTGAGGATTTTCAACTTTACCACACCAACAGGTAAACCGGTTGGGTACTTTAGTGTGGGACGTATTACAGTTGGGACATCGCCATTTTTTGTCGGAAGTGGTGGAGGTTCCCCTTTTGGCCCAGTCTCTGACACAGTCCAAATCGAATACCCTATAGCAGTCAGGACAAGACCATACTTGAGAAGTTTCCTTGTCGATTTCAAAGGTGCAAACTAGACACGCGTACGTTCCAGCCTCGATATCAGTGAGAATGGTGTCAGAAAGTGATGTAATGAGGTCTGAGTCTGAGTCTGAGTCTGAGTCTGATTCTGATTCTAACTCAGATTCTGAATAAACGTCTTCTGTCTCTGAAGAAGAGCTTTGAGATTTGCCGGGCTCCTGGGTTAGCGCTGTGGGTGTGATGATGTTTTCGTCAGCCGTCTGGAATTCGGTGGTGCTAACATCGCCGCTGGCAGTGGGATTTCGTAGATTTGTATCAGATGCCATAACAATACTAAGTGAAAAATGTTATCGCCAGCTGCGAAATCTCGACATAAATTTTTATACAATACTATACAAATGCTGAATTAAATTCCCGGGGTTAGTTTTTATTACCTCATGAAGCCTAGTGCTACTGTATTGGATGGATGGATGGATGGACTATATAAACGAGTGGTCCACCGATGCGTCTCTTGGTGGCTAAGTTACACGTATGCTGCGTCTCTTAAAGAAGTCCATCACCTTCTTGGCCGCACTCACTTCTTTGTTACGCTTCACAAGGCTTGATGACGAATTGGACACCGATGCCTTCGGTTTGTCCACATCAGGTTTCCGTCTGCTAGAGTCGGCTTGGACAAGTGTGGTGTCTACTTGACTGGTGCTGTAGTTGGAATAAATCGATAAGAGACTGAATCTGTTGCGTCTCTTTGTTTCCTTGTCTACCTTATCGGATCTTTCTCTGATTCTGGGCGTTGGTTCCACAATCTTTTCAACAGATGGGACTGCAGCAGTAGAAGCTGGTTCTTCAGCGACGGAAACATGAGTGGTAACTTTCATTATTGGTGATGTCGAAACAGTGGTTTCTGGTTCACGTTCGCGTTCGGCCAAATCGATGTTGTTCATTCTGTCCTCCAAGTAAATCAAAACCGAGTTTCTCTTTTCGCTATTGTCTCTGGTCAAAACGCCATTAACGTTTATTGCAGTGACCACCGAGTTCCTTCTGGAACTCAAGCTCAAAGACTCAATATCAGACTTAGGAGGTGAACCCTTTGGGGGTGAATTCTTGGGAGTAGAACCGCTTGAAGGTGGGAGGAATTGCAGAATAGGAATGTTGATCGGTGAAGGATACCTGAAATCTAATGCACTTGGGTTACTGCTGTTATATGCACTGTATGAGCTGGAAGGATGGTACGAAGTTGGTCTAGGTTTCTTGGGTTGGTGAGGTAAACGTGAGGTGCTACTATGGATAGCTTTGGCACCAGCATCAACAGGCTTTTCCGAATTCGAAATCGCAATTGGAATAGGAATGGTGGTGTTAGGATTTATGGAAAAAGTGGTATCATTAATCACGCTTAAAGGATGCCTCTTTGGCAGTTCAATAATGGTGGAGATTTTGTTTCCGCCAGGAGCGGCGACAGTACCCACCTGAATATTCTCCTCGTTATGTTCGTCAATGGATGTATTAGAACTCATGAAGATGTTGGAAGCTGATCCTGAAGACGTAGATCTTCCGTGTTGTTTCTTAAATGCATTATACGTCAATTGAGCGGAATTGGTTGGTTCGTTAATCATGGAGAATCTCTTTGAAGCGTTTTGACTTCTGCTCACACTTGGGTTTACACTCGAAGTGGTTGAACTAATGGACTTGGTCTGTTTATCCTTGTATATCTTATCCCATTCGGGTTGTCTGATGGACAACAAGTTGGCATATGAAGATAGCCAAGTATGGTTTCTGATTTCATTGATATTAATTCTCTTCTTAGGATCTGCCACTATGATCTTCCGTAACAAATCTCTTGGTAAAGGAGTGATATACTCGGGGAAAGTCAAAGGAGTCTTGCAAATGTAGTGGTATAACCTTATGATATCCGAGCCATCTTCGTTAGAAGGGTCATCATCAAACGGTAAGTACCCGGCTAACATGGCGTACAATATGACACCTAAAGACCAGATGTCGACCTTTTTACCGTTATAAGGATTTGGAGTCAACACCAACTCGGGGGCCGCGTAGCATGGAGATCCACAACTGGTTTTCATTAAGTCATTATTGGAACTCAAATTATAACTGTTAACAAATCCAAAGTCAGAGATAATTATATTCTTGTTCTTGTCCAAAAGCAAATTTTCCAACTTCAAATCTCTGTGTATCAAGCCTTTTGAATGCATGTAATCTACTCCACTGACGAGCTGGGCAAAAAACTTCTTTGCAAGAGGTTCTTTCAAGTACTTGTGATTCAAAATGTAGTCGAACAACTCGCCGCCAGAGGCGTATTCCAATACTATGCCGATATACTTGCCACTTTTCATCACCTCCACCAAGTTGACGATGTTGGGATGACTGAGTAGCTTCAAAGAATTGATTTCCCGATGGGTCTTGATTTCCAGCTCCGTGTCTTTGGATAACGTCTCTCGTTTGATGAGCTTGATGGCCACCTGGTTGGGAAGCTTACCATCTTTGCGCCAGCCGAGTTTGACTTTTCCAAACTCTCCTTCTCCAAGAGTGGAGCCTAGAATGTAATTACCGAATCTGACTTCCCGATGGATCTTCTTGACGATACTGGGATTAAGTTTTTCCTCTACAATGGTTGAAGACATAGAAGTGGACATTGAGACCACCGACTTTGAATGGGTGGTTGGTGATATAGGTTTGTGAAAATGTGATATGTCTCACTCGCTTATTTGATGAGTTTCAAGTAGCCGGAGACGGGGAAATGAAACTTGCAACAGCGGCAGCGGGATGACACGAGGCAAACGGGGATGGGAGGTCGCCTAAATAGAAAACCAAAAGAAGGAGTGGTGGAAGATGCCTTGCAAACAAAATACCTGTTCTTTTGGTAAAACAAAAAGGGGAATGTGCAATATATAAAATGATGGAAACAGAAAAAATGTGTTGTTTTGTTTGTTTCTGTAACAATTAACAATATGGTGTTTACAAAATGGTGCGCGCACGGCGCTTTTTGGGGGCTATTTCCTTGTGTTGGCTAGCGACAGGTTTTCGGCTACGGAGGGGCGAAGGCCAACAGGGTAGGATAAGGTCGGCCAACGACAGATGATGGGTCAGAACTTGGGAGTGTTCGCCGAGTTTGCGCATTTGATAGGAGTAGCCTTCTGCGAATCAAACTTCGATGAGTGCATATGCGATTTCCTAGCTACACTAAAAAATGACAATTGTATGATCTCAGACCAGGTATAGGGTCCATTTGCGTCATATGCTCCGTCAATCCTTGCATTATCTAACATAGATGCGGAATGGATGCGGCATGTATTGCCGCATGGGGGGCACATTGCAGAATTCGATTTATGCACATGCACTATTGATCACTCTCAGCCCATGAGTAGTTTTCTTTGTGATCCATTGTTTGAGAACCCCTGACTGTTACAGCCTGCAAGCTAAGGAGATGGTTTTATTATGCCCGTCCAATTAACCTGGCCGGGAACAAATATAATATCTTCTTCCATCATGGGGTAGATTTGTAATTTGTAAGTTTTAGGAAGGTGGGTTAGCATTTCTGGCTTTATTTTTATAACCTCCCGCAGGTCTGGTAGCGAAGAGGAACAGATTAGTATCCATACAGAAGACCGAACTCGCGTTTGCTGGTAACTAAACATGGCATATTCCCCATGACCGACGCTGTCTTTAATGCCGTTGTCACCCACTATGTGGCAATTGACCTATACAATATATATGCCAAGTGGAGTAGTAGTCATGGGTTTTCTCACCCCTTACGTGCGCCTATCGTTCTCCAAACCGAAATGGCTGCAAATGACGATTACTGGCGAACCGAAGAATCATAAAAATAATTCAATGCGAGCGGTCTGTCATTAAATAGCATATTTCTGGGATATCTGATTCTTGTGTTCAAGTGCAAACCAGCCTCTTATAATATCCTACAGATCTTAACTATGAAGGAAGCAATGAAAGCGTACTTCTGTCTCGTTCTTGGTGGTATAAATTTTTGAAGCTTTGCTCTATTCTCACTTGTAGTTACGTTGCTCCGATTATCACAGAATTCTTAATAGAATGTCTTGCAAGTTTGAGACGAGAAAGATTTTGGTACCTGAAATTAGTATGTGAAATCGTGAGTACACGACGGTTCTCATTGCGCACGCTGGCAAAAGAGCGCGCCTAAAACCCACAAAAAATTCTGCAGACGTGTACTCGATTTCTGTTGCTAGTTATCATCAAATCATGAAAGCTGACCGGTTCGCTCCCCCATCCACACCTCCGCGTCTAAGAAAAGGTGTCACCATCGGCCCATCCAAATTTGGGACTCTTAAGACACCCCAATCGACTTCCAAGAAGGTCCAAAACTTTTTCTCGGCCATGAACAGCGGCTCCACAAACACTTCTCATCAGCCCCAACAATCAAAACACTTGTTGGCCCCCATCACCCCTGAGTTCACTCCTCACAAGTCGCCCCGCTTACAGCGCCGAAAGAAAATCGAAAACATCTTCAAACTTGAGTCTCCCACAGCCTCTGTTACACCCAATAGCTTCCACCAAGACCATTTCGGGCTCTTGTTGCCAACACCTTCCACCATTGGGTCTGGTAGAAAAAGTGCCACCAGCTCCAACGCCAATTTGACCAAAATCAAGCCGGCAGCCTTGAAGTTCGATGCATTGACCCTGTTAAATAACGGGTTGAAATTCGAAACTGACATGGAAGAAGTTGACCAAGAGCAACCTGAAAGCTCGGACGAGATGGACCAGTTCTTTCTCAAGCCCACCGATACAACCAAGTTCATCTCTAATTCGAACTTGCGGATGTTGAAGTCGCCTACTCGTATCAGTCGGAACCCGTTTGAAGAGCCCTCTTCTCCTGTGCTGAGGGCTCCCGATGTGCCTCTGACGCCCGGTCACCAGATGATCAACGACTTCACAGTCCACGAATGGTATGGCAACTCAGCCAAGTACTTTTCAGACGATGAGGCTGACGAAGAGCAGGTGATTCGAAAGAGACAACCAATGGTTAACCCGTTTCTTTCTGCCAACCCAGCACGTAAAGCTAACCTCAATATCCAAAATCCCTTCAATAGCAACAAACTGCAGGTGGACTACCTGACACACCTCGAGTTGGTAAACAATAAGACGGGCGAGAAGAAGATAGTGCGGTTACTGGAGCGCCAGGCGCACATCCGGCCCAAGAAATTAGACTTTAGTTCTGCTTAGGTGGGGACTGTACACTATTTATAAGTGGCATCGAATGTCTAACATTCAATGTCCCTACTCATTCTACTAGTACCGTGAACACCGCCCCTTAGGGGACGGTGGTACAACCCTTCTCTCTGAATACCTATCTAGCTGGTCTAAATAAACATTCGCATTCTCACTTTTCATCATGGAGCTCATCCCAGGGTTTAACAGACCAGACGCCGACGTCGAATCAAACCTCCCCATCACCATCACCATCCCCGAAAACCACGAATGGCGCTTCGAAGTCCCCTTCAAGCTCTCTCTTTCCCTTAAAATCCTCGACGGAATCGCCGAAATCTTCGGCACCGAATTACCCATAAACACGGACCTCAGCTTCTCAGGAGTGAAATACAGTGTCTACGCGCCGTTGCCCCAAGGATGCAAGTTGCAGTACACACTCAAGATCAACAAGGAACAGTCCAACACCACCAATGAGCCCGCATCCATTAGCGAATATATCAGCAGTGATACTTTGTCCATGAAACAAGTCGTCAACCTCCACTTCTACTTGGAGAAAAAGCGCCAGGAAGCCACCGACCGTAACTTGGTCAATCAGCACAGTGTCAACCAGACTCCTGCTCCGAAGGTGTTACTTCTTGGGCCCAAGTTCAGCGGGAAGTCGACGGTGGCCAAGATCTTGTGTTCATATGGGTTCAAGATGGACAGATGTCCCATACTAGTGAATTTAAACCCACGGGACGGGGTGTTCGCTATGCCCGGTGCCTTGACGGCCACCCCTATTAGTGACAACTTCGACCTAGAGGCCGTGGGCGGCTACGGTGGTCTGACCACCAGTGGTACCACCTACCACAACCCCAAACAGCCACTCGTGAAAAACTACGGATTCGAGGACTTTGCCGCCAACTTGGACTTATACAGACACCACATCTCGAAGCTCGGTGTGGCCACCATGTCGCGGTTGGAAGAGGATATTGCCGTAAAAAACAGTGGAGTTATCATCGATACACCCGCGTTGACCATAAAAGATATACGATTGATCGAGGATATTGTGTCTGACTTTGAGGTGGACCATATCGTGGTGATAGGCAATGAGAAGCTCTCTATAGACCTACAGAAGAAATTTGTGCACAAAGTGTCTAACAATCTGTTGTGTATTATCAAGTTGTCCAAAAGCGAAGGAGTGGTGGAGCTTGACGAAAGCTATATAAGAAAGTGTCAGGAAGAGACCATCAAGCAGTACTTCAACGGGTACTTCCGCAACCCGTTGTCCCCCTTCAAAACGGAAATTACCATTTCGGACTTTGTGTTCTACCAGCCGGTAGACTCGTCCGAGTTCAATTCGAGTTTATTGTTCGCTCCATCAGGAGATTCCTTTGCACCCGATGCAACTGAGGAAACTGAAAAGAAGGAGGATACTTTGGACAAGTATTACAAGAAAATCGACGACTTTTCTGCCAATAACCTTGAAAACTTGGTGTTAGCAGTGACACAATTGCCGGCTACCAACAAACTGCCCAATGACTTGCTCGACGCGTGCATTTTGGGGTATGTCCATGTCTCCAAGTATGAGGAGTCCAAGGGCCGATTAAAGGTGTTGTTGCCGGTGCCAGGGGCGTTTCCCAGAAACATACTCATTGCCACCAAAATCGGTTACACCGAGTAGTTTAGTTTCCATACCGTGTAATATACATTGCTAATCAAACGGAATGGGTTTTTTCTCCAACCGCAACAGTTCCGATGCGGCAATGGCACTGGGAATCTTGATCCCACAGCAGTCTCCCCACGTATTATTCATTTCTGAGTGATGATGATCGTGGTCATGAAGTTGGTCATTACCTTCTTCTTCATTGTACTCGAGAACTCCAGCAGGACACTTCAAAATGTCCCCAAACATAAAGTGCTGGATAATGGGGAGTTTTCCCAAAACCTCAGCCTTATACATCTTAATCATTCCATCCTTGATCTTCTGCCAGGATCTCGCCGACAGAATATCGTCCAACATAGGTGAGTGCCATCTAATACTTAACCTCTGCTGGTTGCTGGGTACCGTCTTGATGGAGTTAATGAAATGGATGCACTCAAAGTACATATACTGTTTGTAATACATTTCCACCAACTCTTCATTGTGGATCAGCTTGGGTTTCATATAAGGATGCGTTGCAAGTTGAGATGCCCCGAACAAGAACGTTAAGAAGTGGTAGTCGTCCAACCCCCACACGCCGTGGGAACCAGCTGGTTCCAACCAATAGTTTTTCTGGAGGTTTCTCATAATGGAAATGTACTTGGTGAACACCTTCAAGATAGCAGCAGCATAGTCTTGTTTAAGAAGAACGCCTTTTTCATGAAGACATAGCAAGAAGCACACGAAGTTTAACTCGTGGCCCGACCCATAGTCTATTCGGGTGCAGTTACCCCAGGACTCGATGAAATATGTGTTTGCCTCCGTCACTGTATCGATATCGTCAGTCAATAGCGAAACCAACCCGGTGCTCTCACTGGCAACTTGGTTATAGAAATCACGGAACTCGACTTTGCCGAACCGTGACACGTTCTTCTCATGCACTACGGGATTGGCGTCGATTATGTGTTGGACCTGATCCAAGATCTTGAGTAGTGTGGTGATGGTGCTGGACTCTTCACATGGAGATTCGTTTGTGAGGCCCAAAACCAGATCCTGGAGGGCTTCCACAAACTCCACAATCTTTTTGTACGCGTCTGAGTCGATCCACTTGGCGAGGTCGTCGTTGGAGGTGATTCTTCTGATGGGTTTCATAGCACTTGTGGATAGAGTACTTGCGAAATTAGTGATCTGCGAAAACCGCGAAATTGCAATTCTGAAGAAGAGATGAACCAGGTGCAACGATTGGGGTTCTGGTCCTTACCCGCAACTAAGAAACAATTTGTTTCCGAAACACAACTGAGCCAGGTGTTGGCTTCATTGTGGTGCAAGTTTGAGCCCGATCGTGTGGAAATTAACGCCGCCACCACCTTGCCTCAGCCCATCAAGTCCAAACCACAAATATATGAACAGGTCTCCCACGACAACCCCACAGCTTCTGGGGTGCTGTTGGCATGGAAGCGGTTCTACGCCTATGGAAAGTCTATTGGCGGATTCTATCGAGCCGGGGTAGTTAATGTATGGAAAAACAATTCCGAGTGCAATCGATTGAAGAAACAGTTCATGATGTCCGACAAAGTCGACCACGCGGGTCAGTCGGTGGCGCTCAGAATCCCCAGGTTCAACATGTTGACCCATGAAATGGCCCAGGTGATCTATATGAACCGCATCGAGAACAAGACTCTGAACGACATTTCCAATGTTGAAACCAAGCTCATTAAACACAACCAACGACCACAGGACTTTGACCCTGGTTTATTTGCCTTGACGAGACTGCAGTACCAGCTTCTCAACAGGACCCGCAAGGACTTTGTCAAACTTCCACTCTTTGCCGTGCTTTTTGCAATCTTTGTCGAGTGCACACCATTGCTATGCTATGCGTTTCCTCAGATAACCCCCCTGACGTGTGTTTTGCCTTCTATAGTCCCTCGGTTATGGGACACCCGTGGGATTGAGGCCAACTCCTCCCTTGTGAGCAAAGAACTTGAGTCGGGTGCAGATTTGAGCCTGTTGGCATCTCGCACCGCCTACAACATGCCTGCTGAACAGGTAAAAAACATGGTCAGATCATTGCGTTTGGTGTCACAGTACTTGCCCATAGGACTCTACTCCGATACCACCCTCCGTGACCGCTTGCAAGCCCACCTCAACTATCTTGTTGTCGATAACTATTACTTATGCGGACTCAACCGCCAGGGAAATATCTGGGATCTCTCGTTTGAGGAGCTTGTGATGGCATGTCTAGAGCGAAACTTAATCGAGGATCTCCGTTTGATCTATTCAGAGGACAGAGGGGTAGTGTCGGCCGACTTAAGAGCACGTTTAGCACGTTTTCTCGTGGACTTCAAGGACTATAACATTGGATACCTTACGGTCCGTGCCCACTTGTCATCTATAGACTCGGAAAAGCTCATTGAGTGGAATTCGTCACCTTGATATGGCAGTTAGGCTGTAAATATACTGTAAATAGATTTTCTATCACCTTTAAAGCCACTTGCTTATGGCACACTTTTTGCAGCTGTCGCAAATTGGCCGTTCGCGATTAAAAAAAATCTCACACAACAACCCAAACCTCAGTTGTAATCAATCACCAAGCACCGCTAATACGAAGTGATCATGACAGCTGGTGATGATAAGAAGGCATCTGTGCCTCTGTCATCTACGCCCATCTCCATCAAGAGCGAGAAACGCGGCAAAACCGATTCTGGGGATGTCCTGTTTTCAGTGGAGGATATCCTTCCCGGGTGCAAGGTTTTTGTGGAAAAGGACGGCGAGTATAGACTAGCGGAAATTTTGCAACAGCATCAGAAAAAGGGTCGTATTGTGTACTACGTGCACTATCAGGAGTTCAATAAAAGATTGGATGAGTGGATTGAAACTAGCCGTATCGACTACACCAAAGCCATCATCGCACCAGAAGTGAAAGTGGACGAGAAGAAGGAGTCGAAACTGAAACTGAAGAAAACAAAGCTGAAGAACTCCAAGAAACAAGCATCTCAAACTCCTCAGCCTGGTAAAGAGAAGGATTCTGGCTCCTCCACTCCGGTAATTAAGAACGATGATGAGTTGGACTTGGCTGACTTGAATGTCCAAGGGATCAAAAGACCTGGCGAAGAGTTGAGCAGGGAAGATGAGATCAAGAAGCTTCGAACCAGTGGGTCAATGACGCAGAACCACTCGGAGGTATCCAGAGTCAGGAACTTGAGCTCGATTATCTTTGGTGAACACATTATCGAACCTTGGTACTTTTCACCCTATCCGGTGGAATTAACAGAGGAAGACGAGATATTTGTATGTGACTTTACTTTATCGTATTTCGGGACGAAAAAACAGTTTGAAAGATTCAGATCCAAGTGTTCGATGAAACATCCCCCGGGAAATGAGATATACCGAGACTCCAAGGTGAGTTTCTGGGAAATCGACGGAAGAAGACAACGGACGTGGTGCAGAAACTTGTGTTTGCTCTGTAAGTTGTTCTTGGATCACAAGACGCTCTACTACGATGTGGACCCATTTCTCTTCTACGTGATGACCATTAAGTCCGAAGAAGGACACCATCTTGTGGGCTTCTTCTCGAAAGAAAAGGAATGTGCCGATAACTATAATGTTGCATGTATCTTGACACTTCCGTGCTACCAAAAGAGAGGTTTTGGGAAGCTTCTCATTCAGTTCTCATACATGTTGTCAAACGTAGAGAACAAAATCGGCTCTCCTGAAAAGCCCTTATCTGATTTGGGATTATTGTCTTATAGAGCTTACTGGACTGATACGTTGGTGAAGCTTCTTGTGGAGAAGAATGATCCGGCCCTAGCCAAGAAGAACAATCCTTTGGTTGATGATGATGATGAGGACGTAAGACCTTTCAACAACGCGAACTCAAGTGAAATCACCATTGAAGAAATCTCCTCTTCCACCTGCATGACGACCACCGACATTCTTCACACTTTGACGACGCTACAGGTGTTGAGGTACTACAAGGGCCAGCACATCATTGTAATAACCGATCAGATTATGATATTGTATGAGAAGTTAGTGAAAAAGGTGAAGGAGAACAAGAAGCATGAGTTAGATCCAAGAAAACTCGAGTGGACACCTCCTTCGTTCACCGCTAACCAATTGCGGTTTGGATGGTAACCTAACCATGGAGGTATGGACTGTTAATGATAATGAGGTTCATGGGTGTATTTGCACAGGTGTGTAATTGGTGTGCTAAGAAGTACTATTATGACGAGTGATTACCACTATAATGAGTGTATTTATCTAATATACATGAGTAAGCAATCTTCCTATTGCGTCTCCTCTCCCCAAATCTTCACCGAATGGTCACTCTCTCCTGTGACCAACCGAAGACCCAGTAGGTCAAACGACGAGCAGAATATCGACGATTCAGTCGATCCCGGTGACGGAATCGTCTTACTCGATTGAAGCAACTCTCCCGAAACATAGTCAAAAATCTCAAACTGCCCGTTGTCATACCCAGCAAAAAGATTATTGTTTGTGTGATTGACAGCCATCGTATTAATGATATTCTTATCGGTACTGTTAAACTCGTTCAAAAGCTCTCCTTGAGGAAAGAGCCACTGCTTGATGTTCCCCAGTGAATCTCCAGAACAAAATGTCAGCTCTGCCGGATGCTCAACCATCAGCCGAATACTCTTCGAGTGGTGTGTCAACGTCAACTCAGTGGTCTGCTTACGAATATCCCAAAGTCGTATCGTCCCATCCATCGAGCTGGAAATCAACTGCGGGTCCACTTCACTGGCAATAAGCGATGAGATGTCGCTTTTATGGCCCGTCAAGGTCATGACCTCCGCCCGGGACCGTATATCCCACACTCGCACCGTCTGGTCACGTCCGCCCGTGAACAATAGGTCGAGCTGGGGGTGGAGGGCCATAGTGTAGATGCCTCCTAGGTGTCCGTGATAGTTTCTGATTTCGCAGCCCAGTACAGAGTTGGATCTTTCCAAGTCAAAACACTTGACTTCCTTGTCCTCTGACCCCGAAAATAAGTATGGAAACTTTTTAGATACTACTAGTGCCCGCACCGCCATTATATGGCCTGTTATGATGGCTTTGCAGCTCAGATTCGCCAAGTCCCATACTTTGATGGTTGCATCGGTACCACCGGTAACAAACCACTGATTGGTGACTGGATCCACAGTAAGGGACCTCACCCACCCTGTATGGGCACCTGCTATCACTCGGAGAAGTTTCCAGTTCGTGGTGGTGGTTGAGTGTGAGTTGTTGGTGATAGTTTGCAGTTGGGGTTCTGGGGAAGGAGATGAGTCTAGCTCCAGTTGTAACGGGAGGTTTTCGTCCACATTTCGAAGCATATAATCCAACTTGTTGTTAGTATAGAGTGCTGTGCTGAGAGTATCGGGAGGGGGCACTAACTGATCGTCCACATCTATAAGCTCATCGAATGCCAACATGATGGATACAAAAATGATGCGACTGCGAAGTGTGCAACTGCGAACTACCATGAGTTTGTGCAAACAGGTGTATGAAACTTTGACAAGTTTCCCCGGGAAACCAAAGGTGGTCCAGTTCATTCCACAGATAGATATGAATCTGTTGTTCATGGTGCATGAAGAAGTCGGTGCCATTGACATCGGCATCACCAAGCAAAATTATCTTCTGGCGTTCAAACAGGCTCATGGACTATGGCACCTGCAGCGTGAACTATTCACGCAAGCCCTCACAGAAGTCGCTCAAAGTGATCTCTACAGCATATTTTACGTTACAGTGACGTACTTGTTCACGACTAACGATCACCACCAGGTTTTCAAGCTTCACGAGCGCATTCTTGCCGAATTGTACCGCCGCGATGCTCATGTTCTCGAGGCCGAGTTCGAAATCATCACCACTTTGCTCAGCAGCCGTCTCAGTAAGATCAACAAGAACCTGCTACTTTGGAACTTACTCCGCAAACTCACGGTGATGATGAACTTTGATGGAGGACGCTTCAACGTACTTCTCGCACGAGTTTTGCAGTCTTGCCGATTACACTATGCCAACTATTACGGGAATAACTATCTACGGTGGCTCATTGGTGTAAGCATAGCTGTGGGTGATGGCACAAAGGTGGAGGCAATTCGTACGCAGTTGACGGAGGTGTGCCATGAGAGCTTGGCAGATGTGTCGTTATGGACCAATCTTCGTGTGCTCTTGTACGCGGACCTGCGCACCATCCAAGCGGCGGTATACCAACATGTGCGGGCAGTGGACGAGGTAAACCGCAAGTTCGGAGTCACGGTAGCTTCTCCAGTGGTGGCAGACTCGCCCACCACCACCACACACAACCCACAGTTCGCCCTAGATCAGTTGCATTGGCTCTTATCGGTGGAGTGCTGCAATATCACTCCATACGCCCTGGTGGTACCGTTAGAGCAACAAGCCCCGTTCCAGCCGGTGTTAGTCGCAGCTCTAGCGGCCCAGAACAAGCGGGCGGGCCTGTTCCCGCCTGATCACCCGGCACTCGATCACCACCGTCATTTTATCGCTGTGCTACAGCATCTCACTGTGAGCGCGAGCCCACACCCAGACCAAGTCGCAGTTGAAAACTCTCAGCGAAATCGCATCCGCACAACTCTCCATTCTCAGTGAGGGCAATTAATAATGGTATGTACCACAAGCTCGCCATCCTTCTCTCTGTCCCATTTGTACTAACCCCCATAGCTCAGAATCCGCCAGCTCCAGAAAAAAAAACAGGAGGAGGCTGAGGCCGCCCAGATGGCCCAACTGCACGGAATTTCCCCTGTGGCCACGAACAGAGTCAACTCTGCACATATAAGACTTCAGAAGGATATAACTGAACTTGACCTCCCCAGGTCCATATCGGTGCAGTTTCCCAACCCGGCCGACATTTCCTACTTTGAAATCACCATAAAGCCCGAGCTGGGCTATTATCAGCATGGCCGGTTCAGGTTCGCCGTATCTGTCAACGAAAACTTCCCCATTGACCCACCGAAAATCAAGTGTCTCCAGAGAATATATCACCCCAATATCGATCTTGAGGGAAACATTTGCTTGAATATCTTGAGAGAAGACTGGCTGCCAGCTTTGAACTTGAACTCAGTGATTATCGGTCTCAACTTCCTCTTTCTTGAGCCTAACCCCACCGATCCCTTGAATAAAACTGCTGCCAACGTATTGAAGAAGACACCCGAGGTGTTCCGGTCAAACGTACTCAATTCCATGAGGGGTCACTATGTGGACGACGGTTATTACGATAATGTGCTCAGATGACCCAACAGCATGTGCATGCGGCTGACCCAAGTAATGAATATAGCCAATTTCAGGCACCCCAGATTTTGTTGCTGTGAATAATACCTCATGTGCTGCCCAGTGAAATGGGTAGAGTTCCAGGTTCAATATGGAGGTTTTGGAGGCTCTTTTAGTAGTGGGCTGTATGTAATGAATACACCAAACCGTAATTGAAATTACGCAATTGAGCATGCCTGTGGGCTACCACCTGTCGGTATAATCCTCATCATGGGACTGATTGGGTGTGATTTACGTACATCTAAGAAAAGACATGGCACTTTAGTAGCACAATAGGCAGTGTGTGTTTGGGTCGCAACACAGAGTTTATACAGGTCCAAATCCCAAAAGTATTCAGATGCCAGCACTGATTGTGCAAAAGTTCAGCTCATACCAGTTAACCTTCCACCGTCATCAGTGTTGCTTGATTGCTTGCACTGAGGTGGTTTTGTGATTTTTGTAGTCTTATAAAGCTTAAAAGTGATTAAAATATATAAAATTCGCAGATTCTGGCGCAAGAGTTGACCATTGCAAGAAACCACACCACTTTGTAAGAGAGAATTGACACTGGTAGTAAGGTATGGTTAAAGGAGGATAACTCTACGGTGCTATGTGATAGAGTATAGTACATGTGATGCTTCTAACTATATTTGTGTCAACTGGCACCAAAAGCTTTGGAACTTACAGTGTTGTCAGACGAGGTTTTCTCACATCAATATCTGCCCTAAAACTGACCTGAAATCCTTCACCAGCATTGCCAATAATCTTTCCCAAAATAGTTTTCCCACAAAAGTTAAGAATAACCACATATAAATGTACTTAGATGGGTAAAAATGGTGAGTGGTGGGATCCCTATGGCGTATTTGGATCCCTGACCGATTGCACATGCACTCGCTAATGCAATCATTTTCTCAGAAGTGTATTGGAGTACAAAAATCTATAGACATATTGCTGGTTGATTTATAATAAAGGAATGAAGTGAAATCCTAAGATCATGGAATCGAGAAATCCGAAGGTACCCGAGCTCCGGAAGCTATCTGCAATCATGGAGTCAATATTAATTATTAATTCATAAGGAGAAAGAAAGTCTTATCCCATTACAAGCTGGGAGTCGATAAAAACTTATACTTCTTCTTGGTAACGTCATAGCAGTCCTTTAATGCATCGTCGTCGACAAACCAAGTGACTTTTCCTGCTGCACCTTCATTCACAATGGAACTTGGCAAGCCCTTTTCTGGTCTCTCCATGATAATTCTCATAACAGGCGCCTTGGTCAATCCTTCTACTACGAAGGTCACTCTTTGCGCATGGCAAATCACCGGGATACTGAGGGTGATTCTATTTTCGGGCCCTGAAGGCGCCAGTGATACTGGCAAGCACCAGGCTAACTTCTCCCGTAATTGCTCGCCATGGTTGGGAAATAATGAAGCAATATGTCCGTCTGGTGCACATCCCAACAACAACAAGTCAAACATCGGCAACTTGACAGAGTCCTTCTTGGCGAAGTTCCCAATCAAAATCTTTTCGTAGCTGTCGGCACACTCTTGAGGATCATCAATAAGTGTTTCATCTATATGGTAGACGTTGGGTTTGTGGTCGGTAGTGATCCAATCGAAAATCTCCCTCTTGGCCAGGCCATAGTTGGAGTCGGGAGAATCAAACGGTACCAACCTTTCGTCTGCAAAGTAAATGTCCCACTTGGCCCAATCGATTTCCTTTTGTCGTGGGATCAACCCTTGCTTCAAGATCTTAAGTAAGGACCCGCCACTTATGGCGATTTTGAAGCGGATATCTTTGACCTTATTCTTTTTCAGCGACTTAGATTTGAGGCTTGTGGTTGACGACGAGTTGTTGATGGAGTTAGTGGAAAGCGAGCTGAAGAGCTGAGGACGGGCAAGAAGTTGTTCCTTGATCAACCCGATTTGCTTGGGATCAAGTGTATTGTAGAGCGTCATGTTTTGTGCGGTGATTACATGGTCGGCCACCGCCTCGGCTACACCCAAGAACTCAGGGAACGAGTATACCAATGGTACGGTCGTGGTCATATCTCTGTTTGAGTATAGGTTACAGTGAGCTTGTTGCGGATTTCAGGGAGTTCTTTTTTCTTAGAGTTTCTGCTCCGGTGCGCGCCCTGCGCACTTGATGCAGCAAGACTGTTTTTTTTGCCTCCACAACCACTGCTTGTACCTAGAATGATCAATAATTTCTACGAATTGACCTGTGCGTTGACAAACGACTACATCGGCCGCTACAATAGACTGACTTTTGTCAAAAAAATTGTTCAAGCGGGTGACAAATTGACCCAATACTTTGTGTATTCGGATCAGTCCCAGCAACACACCATTTTGATCGCTAATGTGGTGCAATTAACCCCTCAAAAGCTGGTGGTAACTTTATGTGGCCACAAACAGGACGAAGGTGATAAGGTAGACTCAGTAGTAGTGGACTGGAGCATTTTGAACCCAAAAAACTCTATTGTGTTGCCATTGGATGAAATCAACTTATCGAGTGAGATCATTGCTCTTTTTAACAGCCAACTTGACAAAGAGGTTAATAGAGAGTACATGGAAGCGCTCTTTAAAAGAAGTTTGCGGTCTCATGAAAAGGCTCTGATACTGGTACCGGCTCTGGAATCGGCTCTGGAATCGGCTCTGGCAGTGGCCCTGGCTCTGGTACCAGCTCTGGCTCCATCTACATTTTTGCTGGATCCACCGGCATCCAAAAACGCTTCGATTCCTGATAAACCCGGTTTTGATGACGAATACGAGATGCAGAGCCACCGGGCGGTTTTGGGGTTACCACCACCTGGTGGTCCACCATCTGGCGGTGTTCCCTCGGTGGGAGACGACGACTTATATCCTGGTGGCATCAAAGACCCCAGTACGAGAGGGTACCTAGATCCGTTGAGAGACACTTCAAGAGGTTCTGGTGGAATGTACCCGTCGGCTAACCATCCGCTCTTCAACCGAGACCGAATGGGGGGCCCTGGAAATGCTCCCTTTGGGGCTCGGTACGACGACCCATTAGTAGGTGATCCTGATGATATGGACCTAATGGGAGCCGGCCTCCCAGGGTTCAGGAAACCCAGTGGTGGTTCTGGGGGTGGCGGGTTCCCGGGTCAGTTTGGCAACCACAACCCGTTCGGCGGATTGTAATGAGGGGGTTTATGCCGATGTGCCGATCGCAATCAGCATCATCAAAAAAAATGGGGTACACGATGAGGTGAAATGGAATTGGAAGATAAAAGTCAAAAAAAACTTAAATCAGGCGCAAATTAAAAGCAACCTGTTCAGTCCAAATGGAAGGGATTAATAAGGACTTATCAATAATTTAGCTAGGTCAATAACTTAATCATTGTCTAATCTTATTAAGGATAAACCTCACAATACCTCTACTGTCGATAGGCGTGTGAAATTTTCAGCTGCAGGTTTGAAATATCCGAGGGACGATCTCGAGGGTGGGCTGAGTCGTTCAAGTTGATAAGCACTCTCTGCGGCCTTGAGACCACCCACTCCGCCCTATGGACGACGGGAAATTCCCATACCCCCGGAACTCGAATTTATCCTACACATAGATCCCATTATTACTTATCCTCATCCGGTAATAATACACTACTTGCCTATTAGGGAAATAGCTAAACTTCCCTCACTAGTATTCGAACAAAATTTTATACCAGAGTGCCTTCTTAACGAAAACAGGAAATTCTTGCAGTCAAAAGCGGAGGCTGCATTTCATATAAAGAGCAACATCGCCCAGTTTCTTTCACACTACTATTTTCCATCTCTAGCATTATCTCCTTTTGTTTCGGTGTCTTATACCCCAGATCATCCGCACCGCTTCATTAGCAACCCATTTCTAATACCCGGATGTCCTACTTTTCTAAACAGTCGATGTCGGTCGCATCCAATGGCTCTCTCGAGTCTGACCTCTCGGCAGACGAGTTTAACTCGCATCCTTACGAATCGTACTCAAATCACTCAGATACCACAGCAACTTACGTTGATAATCTCCAGAAACCCATCAAGAAGAAAAGTGCCAAAAGAAAACCCCCAGTTAGCACTATCCACTCGGCAGAGGAGGCCCCCATTGATATGGCTCATCTTGAAAACCTTGCACCATTAAAGAAGGAACGCCGGCTTTTTTCGTTCCTTTTCCCCAAAAACCCTCCTCCCATCAACAGCCCCGAAGAGCGTAAGTCATATCCCTGGAAAGATGTGAATTTGCTTTCCAGAGGAATTTTCTACTGGTTGTTACCGATATTGGCGAAGGGTTACCAAAGAACCTTGGTCCCTGATGACTTGTACCATTTAACGGAGGAGTTGACGGTAGAACACATGCATTTAAAGTTTGACACTTTACTACAAAAACACCTTGATGACTTGAGACAAAAGCACCTAAAAGACCACGCCGACTTGTCGGATTTCAAATGGCCTGTGCACCTTGTGCCGTTGTGCTTGTTTAAGACGTTTCAGCTCCAATACACCATGTCGTGCATCTTTTTGGGGTTGTCTTTCTGCTGTCAAGCACTTTCTCCGTTGCTCACGCGGAAATTAATTGACTTTGTTGAATACAGGGCTCTCGGGTTCGAGAGGACCTTGAACAAAGGTATTGGGTACACCTTGGGGTCTGTGGTGTTGATCTACGTCAACGGGTTACTTTTGAACCATTTTTTCCACAACGCCATGGTTACGGGCGCCCAGTGTAAAGCGATTTTGACAAAATCAGTACTTTTAAAGTCGTTCAAGTTGACTTCAAAGGCCAAACATTCATTTCCACCCGGTAGAATCACCAGCATGGTTACCACTGACTTGCTGCGGATCGATTTGGCGGTGGGATTCCAGCCGTTGGTGGTGTGTTTCCCCATTCCCGTCATCATTGCCATTGGCTTATTGTTGAAGTTTATTGGCGTGACGGCGTTAACCGGAATTGGTTTGTTCTTCGTGTCGTTGATCATCTGTGTATTGTTAACCACCAAGTTATTCAATACCAGAGAAACAGTTGTCGACTACACCGATGAAAGAATCGGGTTGATGAGAGAAATATTAACCAACTTGAAAGTTATCAAGTTCTACGCTTGGGAAATGGCCTACAAGTTGAGAATCACTTCTGTCAGAGAACAGGAAATGAAGTACTTGTTCACCATCAAGGTGTTGAGAAACTTCATCACCGCATACGCAGTGACGTTGCCAGTGGTGAGTTCCATGCTCTCATTTGTCACCTTGTGGGCCGCCGAGGCCATGAAGGACGCCGGTAGAGTGTTCTCGTCCTTGTCATTATTCTCCATTTTGGCCCAGGCTATCATGTTGCTTCCTATTGCGTTGGCCACCGGGGCTGATGCCATGATTGGGTTCAGAAGATTGAGAGAGTTTTTGAGCGCGGACGAGTACAACAGCGACTTGGAAGACCAGTTGAACGCTTTGAACACGCGATTCATCATTGGTGACGACTACTTGGGCGAAAAGGTTCCTGATGCTGATAAGGGCGTGGCTTTGGAAGTCACAAACGGAGAGTTTGTGTGGGAAACCTTCAACGAAGACTTGGAGAACGAAGATCTCTGGGAACTTGGTGAAAAATTGACCAAGAAACAGAAGGACAAGATCATCAAGAAGAAGCAGAAACAACGGGAAAAGGAAAGAAAGAAGCAGCTTAAGTTGAATGCCAAAAAGATCCATGCAGAAAAGATCATCAGTGAATCCGCCAGACACTCCATGGACCTTGGAGACTTGAATCAACCTACTTCTTCTGACCTTTCTTTGAACTCCGCCGATGCCGTTTTCAACGGCTTGACCAATGTGAACTTGCGTATCAAGAGAAATGAGTTCATTGTCATCACTGGTGTCATTGGATCGGGTAAGTCGTCTTTGTTGAGCGCTTTGGCTGGGTTCATGAAACTCAAGTCTGGTGACTTGAAAATCTACGATAAGCTGGTCTTATGTTCCCAGCCCTGGATTCAAAACTCCACTGTTCGTAATAATATTACCTTTGGTTCTCCCTTTGATCCTGTCAAGTACAACAAAGTGCTTTACGCTTGTGCTTTGGAAGATGACTTGAAATTATTGCCTGCCAGAGATATGACAGAAATCGGTGAAAGAGGTATTACCTTATCTGGAGGTCAAAAGGCTCGTATCAACTTGGCTAGAGCCGTTTATGCTGAACCTGATACCATTTTGTTGGACGACGTTTTAAGTGCAGTGGACTCAAGAGTTGGTAAGCATATTGTCAACAACTTGTTCAACGGCTTGTTGAAAGACAAAACCAGAGTCTTGGCTACCCACCAGTTATCTTTTATTGATAATGCCGATAGAGTGGTGTTTTTGAATGGTGACGGTACCATTGATGTTGGAACCATTGACGAATTGAGTGCCAGAAACGCTAGCTTCAGAAAGTTGTTTGAATTCAACCTTGTAATGGCTGACAAAAAAGACGTTGATGAAGTCATCTCTGAAGACGACTCCAACCGGTCTGCTATGCAATATAACGATATTGATGACTTTGCCATGAACGAGCTTGGAAGAGTTGTTGAAGCTGAAGAAAAGGGAGCTAACTCCATTTCCTGGGACGTCTACAAGAAGTATATTGACTTGGGTTCTGGTATATTTGGATGGGCTGCTGCTCCTATCTTTATTTTCTTGATGTGTTTGGCTACATTCTGTCAAGTGTTTACCAACACCTGGTTGTCTTATTGGATGGAAAGAAAGTTTCCTGGCAAGTCTGACCATTTTTACGTGGGTTTCTATGTGGCTTTTGCATTCTTAACGGTCATTTTT
Source organism: Yamadazyma tenuis (assembly GCF_029203305.1). Lineage (NCBI taxonomy): Eukaryota > Fungi > Ascomycota > Pichiomycetes > Serinales > Debaryomycetaceae > Yamadazyma > Yamadazyma tenuis. The sequence goes on from NC_089464.1 coordinate 966,146, forward strand.
ACGGCTATAGAATTCACGATGTTGGCATACATGAATAGTAAGTCTGCTGAAATCTTGAATGTTAGAGCCGTCGAAAAGGTGTTACATGCACCAATGAGTTTCATGGATACTAATCCTCTTGGTAGAATCTTGAACAGATTCACTAAGGATACCGATTCGTTGGACAATGAAATTGGAGAACAATTGAGATTGTTCTTATTCCCTTTGGCCACTATAATTGGTATTATCATCTTGTGTATCTCATACTTGCCATATTTTGCTGTTGCAGTTCCATTTTTGGCGATTTCGTTTATCTTTATCTCCAACTTCTACCAAGCTTCCAGCCGTGAAATCAAGAGATTAGAAGCCGTCCAAAGATCTTTGGTATACAACAACTTCAATGAGACTTTGACTGGTATGAGTACCATCAAGACTTACAAAGCCGAAGACGTGTTCATCAAGAGAAATGACGAATTCATTAACAAGATGAACGAAGCCTACTTCTTGTCTATCGCAACGCAAAGATGGTTAAGTGTCCACTTGGATATTGTGGCAGCTATATTTGCCTTGATTATCTGTATGTTGTGCATCACTGATCAGTTCAACATCAGTGCTTCTTCTACTGGTTTATTGTTGAACTATGTCATTCAAATCGTGGGCTTATTGTCTTTAACAGTGAGATCGATGACTCAAGTGGAGTCCGAAATGAATTCGGTTGAAAGATTGTATGAGTACGCATTCAAGTTGGATCAAGAAGCGGCTTACAAGCAAACCGAGTTCCAGCCTCCAGCAGAATGGCCTCAAACTGGTTACATTCAATTTGAAGATGTCAACTTGAAGTACAGGCCAAACTTACCATTGGTATTGAAGGACTTAAACTTTAGCATCTATCCTGGTGAAAAAGTTGGAATCTGTGGAAGAACCGGCGCCGGAAAGTCATCTATCACAACTGCTTTGTACAGGTTATGTGAGTTGGCATCTGGTAGAATTCTTATTGACGGGTTAGATATCAGCAACATGGGGTTGTTTGATTTGAGATCGAGATTGTCGATTATTCCTCAAGACCCGGTATTGTTCCAAGGGTCTATTAGAAAGAATTTAGATCCTTTCAGCGAGTCTACCGATGAGAAGTTGTGGGATTCTTTGAGAAGAGCTGGTTTGATTGACGAAACCGTTTTGGAAAAAATCAAAGCTACCAAATTTGATCCAAAGAACAAGATGGGATTCGACCAATTACACAAGTTCCACTTGGATCAAAATGTTGAAGATGAAGGTGAAAACTTCTCGTTGGGTGAAAGACAATTGCTTGCTTTAGCCAGAGCGTTGGTTCGTAATTCCAAGATCTTGATTTTGGATGAAGCCACCTCGTCTGTCGACTATGAAACCGACTCCAGAATCCAAGAAACCATTGCTAAGGAATTTGCCGATTGTACTATATTATGCATTGCCCACAGGTTGAAAACTATTTTAAACTACGATCGTATCTTGGTCATTGACAAAGGCGAGGTTGTTGAAAAAGGAACCCCATTATCTTTATTCCACACCGATGGTGTTTTCTCCAATATGTGTGAAAAAGCCAACATTGATGCTGGTGATTTCGAACATGTCATTGCTTACTGAAAAGTTTTACGAAATTTACCCCCATTCAGTTCTATTTATTAATTATTTGAATACCATATTACTTTTTACGAAATAATCTTTTGCAGCGCCAGTCCCTACCATTCTATAAGCAATCTATGAGCCAATTTTTGACATGGCATAGAAAATTTGTGCAGCTGAAGCACTTTGCAACAAGTTCCCAATTGGTTTGCCGTCACAGTAATTGGAAGAATCAGCCTTGAAGCTCAGTATATTGTCCACAAAGTTGTTGGTGGATACTTGGTAGGTTTTGATGATATTCTGCGCCTGCGTGTTCACCTCAGAAATAAGGCTCTGGTAGTAGGTATCTTGACTTTTGCTTGTAGCAGTTGCAATGGTGATCAAGTCGCTGATTCCGGTGAACAACAAGTGGGAGTAGTACATTGGGTTGTTCCAAGTGCCATCACTATTGTAGAATGCCCCCTTCTTATTTAAGGCTGAATTCACCAATTTGGTGGCCTTATCGTAGTAGTCGGATTCTCCAGTAAAGGAATTCAAATACGCCAAAGTCGATACCATCACCCCCACACTATAGCTCAACTTCCCCTTGTTAACAGCCCCGGTTTTTGAATTGATCCCATCGTAGATCAACCCGTCGCTGGAGTCTTGCAAGTTGTCTAAAAGCCAATTAACCTGCTTACTGGCAAACTCAAGTAACAGTTGGTCCTGAGTAACTTGGTATAGTCTGGTAGCGGCCAACGCCAGTTCGGCCGTGGAAATGGATGCGACATAGGGGGCATTGAGTTTCCAATAGACACCTCCTCCCAGTGCCTCCTGATTCATTAAGTTCAGCATTAGCTTTTTGGCCAACTCCAAGTCGTCCACATTACCGGCATACTTATATGAGTCGAGCAAAACCCACAAAACCTGGGCATTGTCGTCCATATATACGTCGTTGTCCTTGGCGGTGGACGAGCTGAACCAATTGTCTGAGTTAAGGTAGTCCTTCAAGTTTGCAATCACCAAATCAATATTTGCAGCATTCACCGAATCTGCAATCATCTTTCCTGCGACTGCTTGATCCCATACCGATGGGTATTCAAAATTATTCAAGCACTTGTCATTTTCACTCCAGGAGGATTTGGAAGTAACCCAGAATCTACTCCACGAGAAATCAACCACATCGGTGAACAAAGACGCGTAGTTGGTAGAACAACTAACTCTAGCCAACCATGGCAAAAACCAGATAAGGGCCACACACTTCATGAAATTTTTCGCAGTCAGGAGGTCCGTTTCCGATACTAACAGAAGCCAGGTAAAGTATGATCTAGGAACCACCAGGGCTGGGAATGAGATGGTTTATATACTATTTGGAGGCGTGAGGAATTCAAAAGCATAACTCGTTTCAGCACGTTCATTGGAACAAACCAGGAGGTGCTGAAACCGGATTAATTAAATGTCGCAACCTTATGCTCTCCTACGCCCTTGTGTGCAAATGGGATCAAGATTGCAGCTTTACAGGAACATTCGCAATATAAACACAACCGCGTAAATACAACTTGCCCCACCAGTCTTGACACACTTTGTGGGTCCTCCACCAAACTTTCATACTCCCATTCCCTCTCCCACTCCCATTTCGCAATGCTCTCAATTATCCCTTATCGACATGTGTATGAACCCCGACGAGGCTTCGATACACCTCCTTCAATTGTTACCGGCATGAACAATAAATCGGTTGGACAAAAAGCTTTTCGCCTAATATGGCGTCTAGCGTCTCTCAGTAAAGCGTGTTCTAATCCTAATGGGGTGGTTATAGTCGCTAAAGTAGTACCATATATCCCACCCACACGTCTGGTGAAAGCCCAAAAAGAAACGTCCAGGAGGGGGCTTTGTCCCTCCTTGAAAATACCTGGAAATCCCGACACGTTAAAAGCCCTTATTAGGAAATAATAGACCACAATTTTGCAGCTGCGAAATAGCAACTAGAACATAAGGAGAACCAAATCATGTAAGCTGCATCCCAGTGATACGTGTCAGTTAGTGATGTAGGCAGGGGAGCAGTTGGTGTGTCAGGGGTTTAGAACGATCTCTGTACTAGCTTGTAGTACTAATTTGGGGGATTTTGTGTACAATCTACGAGAAGTTCTAGACCCAATGAGACTTGACACTAGTAGACAACAGAAAATAATTAGTGGCTGGCATCTTGTACGACACAGCCGATGTACCTTAGCCTATTCATGGGAGATCAAACTGTCCAACATGAACACAAACCAGACCAACCAAATGAAGTAGGCAAGTGATAGGATCAACAGGTTAACGATAGAAAGTACAAACAAGAATGTACCCTGCTTGAGGAGGTGTACAACACGGTTTTATCACCAGTATAGAGGTGTCAACACCTGAAATATACCTGAATAGTGAGATATCTGGCACAGAAAAGGGATTTTAGTGGTGGTCTCACCGAGAATTGGGATAACTGTATATGTGAGACAGCTTCGTTTGAGGTCTCCTAGGAGCACAGCATGAACCTAGTTGTAGAGTAATAGTTGCTTGAAGTATAGAGGATTCTTTCAGGAGGCTGTCGAGGTCTCAGAATTCAAGGGTACTCAGGAAGTGTGTTCTCGATGGCATTTATGGGATTCCTAGTGATAACAAGTTTGACTGAAAGAGACACTCGAACTTTGGAAGGGAGACTAGACTGGCAATACATCCACTAGTTATACTGGTACTTTTTCTGTAGAGTGAAAACAGGTATCAGCAGCAGCATATAATTCCGTATACTATTCCGTTTTGCACCCAAAAATAATGAGATGGGTATCCAACGGCTCTGATGAGTTCTGAAGTGGCTCTACGTCTGCTGAGTATATACTCATAGTAGTATCTGCGCATGTATACATTTTTACAGATCTGGTCATATTTGGTCATATCTAACAACTTTCTATCCAGTAGTCCAAGTCCATGTTTTTAATGATACTAGAAAACCCCTGCGCGGCCTTAAACCCACAGATCTCCCTATAAGTACTTCCATTTACACTGTTGTCATTGTCAACGGTATCACCCTTAGGGTACTCCACGTGAAACACTGGCTTGTTCTGGTCTATAAAGGGCCGGTAGAGGTCACACTCGTCGTACTCCACACACTGCTCGTCCACCACCCACTCAACACTGTCAATCACAGAATCGATTATAGCACCACAGTTCTTCAACCCTATCGACATGTTCATCAGGTGAGCCTCATCTGCAAGGTACTTGATATAGTTTATGGAGTCTGTGTGAGTCAAATTCAAGCCGTTGTCATTGTCATATCCATCTAAATTGTCTGGGTCCACCCCATCGCAACCTTTCTCCAAGGCCATCTCAAGACGGCTTATCATGATGCTCCTGGTGCTTGGTGACGAAATGTTGAGCCATCTTTCACCCTTCCAGCCATCTAAATCGTTTCCAAGGTCGGCAGCCGTGAAATTGTCAGCGTCTGGTCTCCAGTTTTCGTAGCTTCCGGCTGAAAAATAACATACCACCTTGTGACCATCATCTTGAAGGTCTTTGATGAGCTTCACCGAGCTGTCAAATAAGTCGATATCGTATACCTCGATGCTCTCGTTTGTAGACGAGAGCTTTGGAGGGTTTTGGAGGACATAATCCCATGTTGTACCTGATTCTGGCTTCCAATAGGTGGTTCTGGAAGTGGTACTGGCATTGTGGGAGTCAGACTTTTTCTTAAGTCCCAAGCCGAGTCCTAGGCCAAGTCCCAATCCTAAGGCAGTAGTAGCACCAACTGCTAAAGCCAATAGACGTGTTATGTTCCTGCTAAGCATAGTTGTAGTTGTCGAACGGAATTTTTGGGCTTCCAAAAGTCCGCCAGTTTACGGGCGCGGCGCTCGTATTTATGGCTGTCAAAATAGTTGAGAGAGCAATTGGTTGAGGTTTAGAGAGGTAGAACTGGGTAGGAGTAGATATAGGTGGGACTACGGGTACCTGTAGTACTAAAAGGATGTGTTTGTAAACCGATGTGTATCTTGAAGGGAAGTCAGGGTTGTTGAAGACAAGTGCAATGTTAAATTTAGAATCGAGGCTTGGTTACGACTGCATCAACTAAACGGCACATGACACTAAATATATTTTCCCTGCCCTTTCAAGGCCTAGATGAGTGTGAAACTCATGTACTTAAATATGTGCATTAATATGGATAATTCATGCCTCCATGTATGTGCTGAATAATTTACGCTTCCTGTTCTGTGCTAATTGAGATTGTCCAATTTTCATCTTAATAGGATATATATCTCAATATGAATAATCATGCTTCCTTTAATGTGCAGATAAGAAGTCTTCCTCATGTGCTAATAGGCACAGTCCAGTATGCCTCCTATGTATGGAATATGAATCAATATTCCCTGATGCAAACCTAAATGTTGTGAACCATATAAAACAACAAATAGGCATTGATAGACTCAATTTCCTGTTGAGGAACCAATGTGATGATACTGTCGTCAAATTTAAGCCACTGGTTGTTCTCCGTCTTTATAAGCACCACATAGTGACCTGTGTTGACAGATCCGATATGGACCACCAAGGCAAATAGTTCGTAGAACTGGTTGGTACTCCCTTCATTACTATCTTGTGATAAGTAGTCCGAGAGGTTGAGGTACAATGGGTTTCTGATGGGGATATCATTTTTGATGAAGGAGTTTACATTATGCTTGAATCTCTTGAGTTGGATCGATAACACCGATGACATCTTATTGATCTTCAACGACTTCTTCGGTTTCGAGTTCTTATTACAGAACTGACACTTGTAGTTTTCCAACGTTTCTTCCTTGGTAAACAAGTTTAGACAGTCGTACACGGTCGAGTGGTCTGGCAAATTCGTGAGTTCCAATGACAAGTCCATAATCGGGTCAATAGTCCTGGTGGTATTGTCGCAATCTGAGCACATGATCAAACTCTCCAACTCTCCAGCAAAGTGCTTATGGGTGATACAGTCACAGTCCTCATACGTATGGCCAAACACATCATTCTCCCCCATATCACTCTTTAATCTCATGTGGTCTTTGTGAAACTCGTTGAGAAGATACTGCCAAAACTCATGGGCATCTTGTTCCTCGTAGCCTGTCAACGATTTGTTCTTATACCACGAATTTATCAACAAGTTCGTCATCCCGAACGAGTCGTTATTGCTACTGGTAAAAAACTCGGTGAAGATTTTGTCGATTGAGCAAGTGATGCACTCGCTCACATCACAATTGAAGTAGTGCTCGTCACTGTTGAAGAACTCCCGCTTCAACATGGGATTGTGGATGAGCGTCTGCAATATTGAGCTTATGAAGCACGTCGATCCGAAGTTCACAAACCCCTTGAGGCCCCGGATCGAAGTCTCTTCAGGAGTATCGTAGTGGTCGCTTGTATCATCAGATTCCGGTAACTCCAAACTCGACTCGGGCCGCACCTGGGGGTCGATAAGAGACAATACCTCGTTTCGTATGTCGTTCAAGGCCTTATCATTGATATAGGTGTTACACTTGAAGCAATAAATCAATCCGTTTTCACTGTCAATAGCAAATACATGTTGGTTCAACTTGTAGTGATTGTATCCATGGTTGTTAATTTGACAGCCAATGTTGGGACACTGTAGGCAGATAAGATTGTTGTTGAAGTTGCAGAGCTTGCAGTTGGAACACTTCAATGCGTTGAGCTTGAGCTCAATTAGCTTGTCGGCGGAAAAAGACGAGTTGTCTTTGAGAAGCCTAAAATTATTGGACTTATTCACGAGCAAAGCAATTTTGATTGCTTGCTTGTAGGTAATCAAGACATTTTCTCGAGCTTTGGAGTTCAACACCTGTCGAATGTGCTGACACGAACCCAAATCCTCAAACATCTTCTTTGGCCTAATGTCCAAGGGTTTGCAAGTGTCTTGTGGTAGATCAGATTTTCATCGATTTGTCAAATTGCGAAAAGGGCCCGCTCGCAGCTGGCTGCGGTGGGCATCTACATGATTTTAAACAAGCTATAAGTCTATTTCAGTCGTAAAAATCGTCATCACTGTCGTCCTCTTGGATAGACTTGCCCTTGAACTTCAATCTACTGCTCGATTTTTTGTTATCTTCGTCCTCGTCCTGGTTAACCACGAGCCGTCTGTCGGAAAACTCCACCATCTTCAACTCCAACATCACATTTTCGATATCTCCAGTCTTTGTGTCGTTACCCCCGAGTTCCGTCAATGTTATATATTGCTTGATGACGTGTTTGTTTCTGTAAATCAAAATGGTGGGGATATTCTGTTCTGGATAGTTCTCGATGGCTCGCTTGGCAGGGATATCGACAAACTTAATTTCTGGGAACCGGGCCGCCAACTGAGTGAAGATGGCCGCCAAGAGGCGACTTTGAATCATCAGATCTGATGACAAGTGTACCAATACAAATCCTTCTTCGCTAGCCAACGTGATCTCCTTCTCGTATTCGTTCTTGGAGATGGACATCACCAGACCAAACTTGGCTCGCGACTGCAACTCGCTCAACTCGTTCATACGCCTCTGCTTGTAGAAGTTCAAGAACTCCTCGTCTTCCTCATCTTCCAACTCAGCTAGCTCATCCAACTCTTTGTTGTCCAATCGGTTTTCATGCTGATTCTTGAGGGCTTCTTCCAATGCGTTTTCGAGCTCTTGCGTGGGCGACGGTGGTTTTTCGGGGATGATCCCATGTGCTCGCAAGATATCGTTCCACTCAGTGTCCTCATTTGGGTCCACCTCGACGGGGACCTTCATATCACTCATAGGATTCATGGTGACTTTTGACTGAAGGTGCGGTTGGTTTTGAGACCGAGTTTTCACAATGAGCGCGCACGACTGCTTGCTGATGGAGTATTCGTTTTGAGTAGAAAAGACTTGGAGGGTGAGGCAAGAGTTTGGGGGAGCGTATCAAAAAGACTGCTTGGGAGTTAGTAATTATTTCAGGCTTTTACCCGGAGTTTTCGTGGGTCTTTCCAGGTTTTTATGAGGCATATAAGCAGCTCAAGGCCATAAGTGGGTGTATAGGGAACTTCTCGAGGCGATAGTGCTTACGGGTGTTTGTATGGGTTTCTTGTGCTCTGGCCAATCATTTCACAGAAAACACATAAACCTTTCATAAATTAGCTGTTTGACATTTAGAAGAATGATTGCAAATTGCGAAAATTACGTATTGCATTTAGTTCAATCAAAGTATTTAAATAATCAAAAGCAAACCACACCAATTAGAATTTTGGCTGGTTCCGTTAAAGCCAAGCACCCATCACTGAAAACATCACAACAATTCCAAACCACATATCATCTTGCATATCATAAAACAGATGTTAAACAAGAGAACATCAAAAAGTATAAATGAACCTCAGCCGGTACAAATTGGCCCGAATTACATCAAAAGCCTCGTCATACCTTCCAATTCACCACTTACGCCACCCAAAGAACACCTGGCCCTCTAATCAATTACATTGGCGTTATACACAAAATAATCCAATCATGGTTACCTGATTGCGAAAACAGCGAATTACCGACTACCATTTTTCTATCAACAAGAAACAGAAGATTCTATTAGCAATAAATATTTACAAAGTAAAAGATAATAATAAATGTTATGATGAAGTGGAAGGCAGTGCTAGGATGACAAAGGGTTCTAGGACGATTACTTGGTGGCCTTGGCCAAGTAAGTGATCAAATCGTTTCTGTCCTTAGGCTTCTTCAAACCACCGAATGCCATCTTGGTACCAGGAATATACTTCTTGGGGTTTTCCAAGTAGTCACTCATGGTTTGCTCAGACCACTCAACACCCTTCTTCTTGTTGGCGTCAGTGTAAGAGTAGCCGGTGGCTTGACCGGATTTTCTTCCAAACACACCATTCAAGTTAGGACCGACCTTGTGAGGTCCACCGGCCTCAACGGTGTGACATTGCAAACATCTAGTTTTGAACAAGTTAGCACCTTTCTTTTCGTTACCCTTTTCGAATTTGGCTGGCATCTTTCTTTAATTTTGTTTTGTGTTTAAGTAGTGACAAACTGAAAATTTTTTCTTTTGCCTGAGAGTATATTTATACAAATTTAGTTGTAAGATTGTTTTTCGCAGCTTTTTTATTGGCTGGTTTTAGTTGGCCGTGGGTTACGTCCACGCACGTCGAAATTAAGGTAGCGATTTGGGATTCGGACATGGAGGAAGAGGTACCCTTATTGTAGGTGTAGTGGGTAGAGTGTGGTGTGGGTTGGGGTCAACAAGGGGTCTTCAATAGTGGAATATTGCAGTACGGCTGAGAGTCGTGCGACACTATCGGTGGAAGAGATTGCTGCGACATTTGCCGGGTGGTTTAGGAACCACCCGGCAAATCAGTGACCACTCGTACCCTGCGAGTCACGTTCGTCAGTAGCGCGGTGGTGCGGGCTGGTCGCCCGACTGGGCGTTCGGCTGGGACTCCGGCTGTAACTAGCGCTGCGACTGCTTCCACTTCTGCTATAGCTGCTGCTACCACTTCTACTGTAACTGCCACTACCACTTCTGCTATAACTACCACTACCACTTCGACTACCAACCTCATGTCGTTCACGCTTTCTTCCTCTTTTGCGGCTCTCCAACTCGTCTCTCATCTCGTCTGTAAGCATTCCCAATCCAATGGCTGTGAAATAGTTGATTGCAAATACCAAGTCGTCTCTCTTTCCATCCATCTGAAACATCCCAGAAAGCTGTTGCATATTCCCAGTCAACTTGTCTTTTACGGTGGGCGTACCGACCTCTTCGACCATTTCCTTCAACAAAAACTTGATAAATATCCGATTTGATGAGTTGGTGTTTGCCTCAGTCAACGAGATGACTTTTAGAATAGTTACAGGTAACTTTCCAGTGGCCACCAAATATCCGTAGAGCTTGCCAAGATTCCGGATCCCGTTCAACTCGATCTGATGGATGTTTTCGTAGTTCACCTCGAAGAGCCGCGTGAACTCATGCTTGTACTTGGTGAACTTCACGCTGAGAATCTCACAGATGGTTCCGTAGTACTTTGAGTATGTCTTCTCTTGAACACAACTTTTGATGACGATTTCGGCGAGGATTTCAGGCTTGTAGTTCAACTTAAGAAGTTTGTGTACCGACTCTTCGGACGAAAGACTGGACATGATGGTCAAGTAGACGGTTTTCTGGAGACCGATGAGCTCGGCCTGTGACATGTCTACCACCGGTTCCGCCAGGACATGTTGCTGCGGCTCTTCGGGGCGATGCTCTTCTTCAAGTGCTCCTTCCTCGAGTTCACCAAGAATTTCCCGTTTTAGCGTTTCGTACTCATGGTACTCTTTACCGTCGTCTTTGAGTAACTTAATAGAGGCATCTAGTTCATCCTCCAAGTCTATTTCATGGCACATTTCGCCATCGATGAGAATGGCAGTAAAGTCTTTGAACCCTCTTCTCCATATTTGGAGTAGTTTTTCAATGGAACTTTTGCTAGTATTGGAGACCTGCTTTTCGTTCACCAAGTTTCTTAATTTATCGATTATGGCGTAAACAATGTTTGTAGGGAGTACAGCACCGCTATGTTTTAGGATCCGTATCACCACACCGATGCTGTCGTCAGTGATGTTGCTCATCAAAAGTTCGAGAATTTGGAGTATCACCAAGTTGTTTACAACGTGATAGTTGACTAACTCACACACCAAGTCGATGTTCACGTACATGTTATGCAAATACTCATTTTTGAAGACAATAAGTAACCTAATGACAATTAGTTTTCCTATATCGGGCACTTTGAAGTTCAACACGTTCACCAAACTCGCATATACCCAAGCTGGTTTCCTTGAGGTTCTCTGCGATAACATCAATTTCCTTACAAGAAGACCTTTTCCCTTGAACAAATTGAGCTTGAAAAGCTCCACCGCGATCGTATCAATGTTGTGTTCGTTGAGGTTGTCTACCAATGCTTCAATCGATGTGCGGAGTCGTATCCATTCTGTAGATGTTTGTGACATTACCGGTTGTGAGAACTAAAGATGCGATGCGCATCAACTGAAAATATATCCTCCAAAGCGGCATGAAGACCAATACGATTTTATTAGCAGGCGTGAAGCAGAAGCTTCTCGAGTTCCGAAAGTCGGGTAAAGTATTCTTGGAGCTTCAGGGTGACAGAAATACGACGAGGCAGAAGCTTCCTGACCCTTTCAAAGCTAGTACACTCAATAGATGTGTGAAGATACTAAGAAACCAATACGATGGTCTTCTTTTTGATGAGAATTCGAACGTCATAAATACGTCAAAAATCACCACCAGGGACTTGACAAACTCAAAGCTACAAGGAAAGAACCTTCTTATCTTCAAGAATCTCATGAAGTTGCGCCTGGTGGACAAAAAACCTATCGACAAGACCCTTTTCCTCACGCTTCTTGGAGTGAAACCCAAAACATTAAGAGACAAAGTGATGGTAACAAAGCAAATAGAGAAGCTTTTGCAACAAGATAATGACACTCAGAGGGCCAGGTATTTGCTCAACTTGAGTTTCTACAAAAACCCTGTTTCGATGAATAGAGTGATTGAATTCACTTTGAAGACCAGAGAAGACCAGGACAAATCTCAAAAGCTTCAGAATGTCCAGAGCGGGCTCAAGATATTGAACGACTGTAAGAAATGGGGATACAAGCCCAACGAACAAACTTATGTGATTTTGTTTGGAGGAATTGCCAGGTCTTTAGAGTATGGAGAACTTGATCAAGAACTCACTGATACATTACTCAACTTGTACAAACTGGTGGAAAAGCCCACTTTATCCATGTTCAACTCTTTGTTGTCGTGTTTAGTTAAGAATTTGACTGATGACCAGTATGAGGCCTGGGAATTGTTCAATTCGTTGGAGGATTTCAAGCCTTCTGCTCAGACTTTCACTATATTCTTGCAAGGAATCTGGAATAACTATGATATCAAGACCAGAAATCTAACCAAAAGCTCACAGGCACCTTCTCTAGAAAAGAACAAGGAGTTCTACAGATTGGGCAATGAGCTCATCCATGTCGCCCAGTCTATTTTGTCGAAAGTCAAAAGGGAGCAGCTTGATGAAGAGTTTGTTGTTGCCTATATCACTAGTTTTTCCCACACTATCAAGAAGCCTGGTCATGACTACAATTCAGATGCGTTGAAGCAACTCTGTGTATGGGTTCCGGAATTTAATGATTTTGTGGACAAGCACTCAGTCAAGTTGGATTCAAGTAAAGCATTAACTGAAACCAAAGCATATGAGTTCAAGAAGCTAGTAAATGACTTGAATGCAGAACAGCCCACAGAAACTTCTGACCTAGATAAAGTCACCGCTGTAATCAACAAAAGTAGGTCTAACATTCACATCAATAAGTTCTTGTTGATGAGATTTGTCGATGGCTTATGTGAATTGGACAGACCGGTTCAATTCATAAACAGCATTTGGTGGATCCTAAGCGACTTCGGAGGCATTGAGTTCAAGACCTTGCCCAACATCAAGTCTAACGAGTACCAAGTAGAAGTCAACTACGATTTAGGTGTTGATGATAAACTGGAGGTTGTTGATACAAAGTTAATCCGGTTTTTTATCTTCAAAATCAACCAGATTTTCCTAAAGGAAATGAAATCAAGTTCGATTACCTTGCACTTGGTAAGATACATCCAGAAGAACGAAAGACTTGTCGACTCCTCTGTATACGACGGGCTTTTGTCGGTGCTTAATGAAGAGATTGAGTACTTCCACAGATCCATCTATAATTTGAAAAAGGAAAAAAAGTCTCTCACTAAAGAACATCTTGAGTACTTGGCCAAAAACCTAAAGCTTTACACGGATATTTGTCCTATAGACCAAGTAAACTGGAAAAAGGTGTCTAGAATCATTGACAAGATAGTTGACTCCAACTGGCGTAATATGAGAACTTCTAAAGATAAGCTCAAATACAATCAGTTAATGGTAGATTCCTTCAAAAATTACTCCAATATCAAAGATATATCCGTGTCTTTGAATCCGTGTGTTCGGCTAGTCCAAAAACTCAGCAGATCACCTGAAGACAAAAAGCTGTTTCAAAGATCCTATTAACATCTTCAATAAAGTTCGCACTATCTTGTAAATAGCTGTATCATGTCATTAATTATAATAAACGATCCGATCCATAAAGACTACGAAGATTTGTTCAATAGGGCTTTGCAGTTAAAACCGACTCAAATTGATGTATACCTAAACAGCCTGATCCACTCTGTGGAGCAATTGGGGCGTGTGTTAAATAAGTTGTATGGACAAGTAAGAGCTCTTCTGCTAGACCACCAGTATTCCTACAAGTTCAACATAGACATATTATTCAATAGCATTGACTTCCAAGACTACAAAAGAATATACGTGAGTGACAAGGAGGTTCACATTGCTAAGCTGCAAAAACTTAATGTGACGGCAATACCAAGTGAGTTGAAGAGTGTTGATGCTGGGCCGCTGGAAGGAAGTTCAGTTGGAAAATTTGATATAGTAGCGGTGGGTGGCACGTTTGACCATTTGCATGACGGGCACAAGATTCTCCTATCATCAGCGGTGTTTCTAGCCAAAAACAAGGTCATTGTAGGTATTACTGATGATGAACTTTTGAAGAATAAAAAGTATAAGCAGTACTTGGAATTGTTTGAAAAAAGATTGGAAATTACCACCAAGTTTTTGAAGAAAATCGCCAGTAACCAGACTTTTGATTTGTATAAGATTGTGGATATTTGTGGACCCACTGGTTATATCAAAGGTATTGACTGCTTGGTTTTGAGTAAGGAAAGTGCATCTGGAGGAGAGTTTGTTAATAACTTCAGAAAGTCGATTGGGTATCCAAAACTCACAGTCTACGCAATTGAGCTCATTGGAGGAGAAAACAAGCTCAGTTCTACTGACTTGAGGAGAGAGGAACAAGAACTTACGCAATTTCAACAGAAATAAATGCAATATATATATATTTCGCAGCACAAAGTCTACATGTCAACACAAGGGTTTATTTGATCTGGATACCTTTATCAAACATACTTTTCTTGGGATTCTTATCGAAATGATCAAGTGCCAAACTGGATAACTCAGACGTGACCTCGTTATACAATATCAAATTGTCGTGTTCGTCCAAGTATTTTCCTTTATCGTTGGAGTCCGCCAACGCAAACTTGACTTTTCCAAAGTTCAAATCGTTGAAGCCCAACTTATGTTGTAACCGCTTCTTGGTGTTTTTGAAAGATTCGTTGGGGAAAAGCACTAGCAAGAATGGAATGGAATGATGGTAGTTGGAGTTTTTATGAAAATGAAACACTGGAATAATATTCAAATCCTTTGTGTGTTTGACTGCCATGTCGTATTCGTATTTTTCAATACCACTTTCAAAGTTAGGAACAGAGCTGGAACTCTGATATCTGCTGACGAGGTCGTAATTGATCAAAACATTGAGCTCGGTGGGGAACTCTCCAATATAGTAATCTAGTGATTCATTCAAACTGTCAATGGGTTTGTTGAACTTGACCAAATCAACATACTTGCTATTATTACCACAGTACATAAACAAGTTGGATTTGTCGATTTTGCTGGTATCATGGCTTCTTTCTTCCAATGCTTCGAAAACCTTTTCGACTAATTCGTGAGCAGTTTCGTGGATTGGAACTAAAATTTCCAACTCTTCATACTGCATGATATTCGTGACCCAGGTAACATTAAGAACTTTCATACTCTCGAGTTCTTTAAGTGGGATTTGCAAAACTTCATATTCAAAATCAATGAGAGTAGAAATTGGCAAGGACTTTGGGAAGAATTGTGCCAAGTTCGAAGATGTGCTGATTGGCAACTTAAAGCCTTGCTGGTTAATAACAAAGAATCTCAAGTATTCAGGGTTTTGTTTGATCCGTTCCCCAATCTTCTTGCTTAATTGTTCGTAGCTATATGTACTTGAAACCCATAAGTAAAACACTTCTTCATCTCCATCTGACGAATCTACACCCGAGTTCTTCTCCATTGCAACATCAGACAATTCATCATCACTCTCTTTGATCATATCTTCACTTGCAACACGAGGCAAATCATTTTTCACAAGAGATACTTTGAGGTGAAGCCGGCTGGTGAGGAATTTGAAGTATTCCGCTAAGGCTTTATTTCCTTCAGGAGAATGCACTTGACATATCAATATATCACCATTGCTCAATTCATTTTTTTCGAGAGATGAACTGACATGAACGACCTCTAATTTGTTTGGGGTTAATTCTTCCACCAATTCCAAATTGACAGAAGTGTCCAAGTCCAACAATTTCTTTAATTTGTTCAGGATATTTGCAACCTTTTCATCCTTGGGGACCACCAAGTGGGTCAATCCTCTCAATTCATTAGTAAAATGGTTGAAAAACTTGAAGAAAATAACGATATTATTTGACAGGTCATCCAAAGTCTTTGGAAGAGGAGGTGTTGTAGTTGCAAGTTGAGAAGCATTCTTGAACTTGTTCGAAACCAGTTCAAACTTGAAATCTTCTATTGGGACCGATTTATGAGCATTATGTTCATTAACGTAGTCCAAGTCATACTTGAACTCTTCGGTGTAAAACACCATTTCATCGAACCGTTTGTTGAAAAGTTTGTTATAAATGGAGGTTAAAGTAAGATCCTTTTCACCATTCTCTTCGAGTAATTCACTCAAGTTCAAACAACCATCGACACGGTTAGTTTGATTGTTGCGGTGACAGATCAATAACAATCTATAAGGCAAGTCACTCAAGTGGTCAACTTTGCTCACTTTTACAGGAACATTCAACGTCTCACTGATTTTATTGTACAAATCAAAAATGGTATCAGTCTTCTTCAAGCTTAAAACTAATGGTTGAAGAAGTTGGTTCTTCTGCAAAGCCTGCTTGTCATAATATTTTTGATTTGTTGAATCGTAGTAGTAGTCGAACTCAGAATAGTTCTGGAAGTTTGTGAGGTTGACAATATTGATGTTGATGTTGTATAATTGTTGCAACTTCAAATCTTCAATCATTTTGACTTCATTTATTTGTTGTTCAATTTCAACTGGAATAAAAGATGGGACACATTTGTCTATTTCTTCGTCATCGTCAGGCAAAATTTCATCCAACATCGTTTCACGGTAATAAACCAACATATAGGCACTAGTTGACCGTCTAATCATGTTCTCATTCTGTTCAAACTTCGACAACTTGAAGAATTCCTCCTGGCTGAGTTCATTTGCTCCGAAGTTCTCTTCGAAAACTTGACTTCTTGTGACCTTCCACACCTTATCATCTTCAAAACGTAACCAGTAATCCTCGTGAGCCTTGGGTTTAATCATGGCGTAATAGTGGCCGTTGGAAATGGAACCCTGGTGCACCAACACTCCGTGCAACTTGTAGGTCCAGTTCTGCAGCTTGACATCGCCGGGAAGGTCTTCATCCAAGTAAGGAGATAAGTCAATTTCATTTGGGTACTCATATAAATCATTAATCTTTTGTAAATCGTCAATCATAAAATCGTATTCGAATCTTTTCAACTGCAAGTGCAAAACCGCAGGGAAAGATCGGAAAACAACACCCTTTTTAGCATCCTGATAACCATAGTCATCACCAGCCTGATACTTGTTATCATCGGTCAACATTTCCAACTCGATGTAGTTTTTGAACGAATCAGTGAGGTTGTTGTATCCCTTCACGTTCAACTGGATATCCCAGAAATCTTCCACTCTGGACGATTCATATGGGACATTAATACATTTGATGAAACTCTTCATTTCCCCCACGAACAAGTCGTTCAACTTTCCTTCGATTGGAGTTCCCTTCATGGAAGTCTCCAACTTGTCCATCAAGATCCGGTTCAATTCTTGGATATCGTGCTGGGTAAAGGCATCACTGGTATCCCACCCAAAAGCCTTAGTCAACTCCAAAGTGCCCACTGGAACTGGGGATGTCGACAACAAGTAAAAAATCTTCTGTAACGATAAGGCCACGGAGCTCTGCTTGCGGATCTTCTTGTTCAGTTTGATGATGGTATTGGAGGTGGTGGGAATGCGATAAACCAACTTCCTAAATATCTTGGTGGTATAGTAGCTTTGCAACAACGAATTGAGATAGCACGTAGCACCCTGATTGTTCAAGCCCACGTAGCCCGTGTTCTTCTTCGAGTCATAGTCCTGGAAGTTGTACCATAATACCCCTGTCTGCGAGTCGTCGATGATTTTCACGTACGCAGTGATGTTCAACTGGTTATTGGCAATGATGGCAGCATCCTCGTTGTTACGTGGCCGATACAACGAGCCCAAGTCTATAATGGAGCTGAATCCCCAGTCGGTCTCATTCTTGTTGAACCGATGATGAGAAGATCCTGAAAAATGGCATTTGGGGTTTTGGGGGTTCCACAAGTCAAACGCAAACTGTGCACACGCATACCAATCATCCAGTTCGGGGCCAAGTGGGTGGGGCTCGATGTATACGGACATGTAGTTTGTATTGTTGTTTCCCCTGGGGAAAAGAAGCACGTTCCATTCATAATTACCCACTTTGAACCGGGGTCCTCTAACTTTGTGGTCGGTGAGGCCGGACCAATTTTTGATTTCCCAAACATGGAATCCTTCATCAGAGACTGGATAGTCGGGGACCGGTTTCAACAACGCGTGTGATAACGCATGGAAGTCATTGGAGGCTGGTAATGAGGGTCTGGAGGGAGATTGACTCGTGGTTTTGTTGGTGTAACGGTGAGGTGAGGTGACAGATTCATCGTCATCATCGTCAAGGTCGTCTTCTTCGTCGTCTACGTCCACATCATCCACCTCCACGCCGGAGATGTCGTGATGCAACCCGGCGACGTTGGTGTCGGATGACTGAAGGTCTACCCACAGAGATTCAACATTGGCACCGATTGCGATTCCCGGAGACTGACTATCAACCGGCTTGTGGGGATGGGTCAATTGGTATTGGTTTTCCTTGTTTTCCAAGGAGTCGACATCGGAGATCATATTGCGGTCAGGATTGTGCTTTTATATGAATGGTACACGGTCGAAGAGGGATGATTGAGTTGATTTCGTTTTGGTAGGAGCTTATTAATTTTGTGAGAATCAGGGAGAAGTGCGCAGGGTACCGGTGCGCACACGTAAATGATATGGTTATGAAGACAGTCGGTGGTGGGGAAAGAGTGGAGCTAGAAGGACAGGAGAAGAACATAATGGATGCATAAGTCTGTCAGAATGCTGTTGCTCGTTGAAATCCCTAATAAATACTCTACTTTCAAAAGTGGTATTGTTGCTGTGTGGCTACCGCACTGCGAGAATTTGCAACCCAGTCAGAGGGCTGCTATGAAGTCACCTGACGCGGTAGCACATTCTTTTTGCATCACGTGTTTTCGTTACTGCACGCTCCTCGTGTTGTGTAAACCGGCAAAATATCCTATGAACAACCGGCAAAGATGAGCCCCCGAAACCTGTAAATAAAACATACATTCCTTCACACAATTAGACGCGGCCTGCATGAATCCCGACTAATCTCGACCTACCCTCGATGTGTGCAGGACATTGGGTACCCGAACTAAAACCCAAATATCAAACACGCACCTGGCATCCCTTTTGGTGCACAATTAACGCCTACTACAATTAGAGGAACTCGTCTGATTATGTGGCCAGCTCGATCACGCCCCCATGAAGGCAAGGAGAGAATGTGTTTGTGAAGCTTTGATAGGGGGGACCTCACCACCAAGAAATTCCATAGTGCCAATAGCCTGAAACAGCGGAATTATGAAACGGTACTTCGCAACCCCAGATCTGGGCCCACATTTTCGACGTCCCTGGTCCAAGCTACTACTCCCGCCCCCTAGCTTTGAGCCGCTGCCACCGCAGGGGTACCGGGTACTGCCAAGGCCAGAGGCAATTCCAGCCAATAGGCCGTGCCGATGTTGTCAAAGTTCCCCTAAACAGTAACCATTAAAATCCCAAACAGGTAACCCGCAGACGCGGGTGGCAGTGGCGCTTTGAAAAATACCCGATTGAGACACCTCCAACACTAAACACAGGCATGTGCGCCCACCAGTATCAATAATCCCTCGTTTGGTGGCAGAAAATTTTTACACTCAAAAATTTGTTGATTTTCCTTCTTTATTCACCAAACAACTTTCTAGTTTTTTTGAAATCTACCAGTCGTTCCTTTCAATCTTATCCCCCAGATTTCGTGAATACTTCAGAGTTAGTTCGTTCTTTCCTTTACTATTATGTTGTTTAAATCGATCGTTACAGGCGCTTTAGCCGCTACTATCTTGGCCCAACCACTCCAAGATGAACACCAACATCAACATCAGCATGAAAAGAGAGCTGTCAAGGTTGTCACTCAAGTCAACACCGTCGTCGTCACTGCCGGTTACGGAGCTGCTGACATCCCTACCACCTCTATTGCTTTGTCTGCTGCCACTGATGTGTCTATCAACACTGATACCACCATCACTCCTCAGAACCAACCAGCGTCTTTCTCCAACCCAACCACTTTTGAGACCAAGACTTCCACCTCGGCAGTGTCCACCGCCAGCGCCTCCGAAGCTATCGGTGCCTCTGGTGCCAAGGGTATCACGTACTCGCCATACTCCGATGATGGAGGATGTAAGAGTGCCAGTGAAGTGGCCAGTGACGTGGCTCAATTGTCTGGTTACGACATCATTAGAATCTACGGTGTCGACTGTAACCAGGCTGCCAACGTCTTGGCTGCTATTGGTGACAACCAAAAAATCTTTGCCGGAATCTATGACGTGTCCGACATTTCTGGTGGTGTTTCCACCTTGGCTGCCGCCGTTGAAGCCAACGGTGGTTGGGACAAGGTTGACACCGTCTCCATCGGTAACGAATTGGTGAACGGAGGTCTGGCCACTGTTTCCCAAGTTGGTTCTTACGTCGCTGAAGCCAAGTCTGCCTTAACTGCTGCTGGTTACTCTGGTTCCATTGTGGCTGTTGACACATTCATTGCCGTTATCAACAATCCTGGTTTGTGTGATCACTCTGATTACATGGCCGTTAACGCCCACGCCTTCTTTGATGGTTACTACACCGCTGACCAAGCTGGTGACTGGCTTTTGCAACAAATCCAAAGAGTTTACACTGCTTGTGGAGGTAGCAAGAGAGTCTTTATTACCGAAACCGGATGGCCATCCCAGGGTGACTCCAACGGAAAGGCTGTTCCTTCTGCTGAAAACCAAAAGGCCGCCATCCAATCCATTATTGACACTTGTGGAAGTGCTTCTACTTTGTTCAACGCTTTCAACGACATCTGGAAGGCTCCAGGCGCTTACAACGCTGAACAATACTGGGGTATTCTTAACTAAATGACCTAGTTGGATTTTTTACTGTTTTACTGTTTTTATCTAGCATTTTGTAGGCTTGCTATGCTTACAAGCTTTGGCTGGTGTGATACCTATATAGCAAGAGTTTATAAAATGTATGTTTTCCTTTAATCGTCAATGAGTATTTGGTGCTCGTCAAATCCTGCAGGTGGTGCACTTTTCACTTTTTGCTAGTTTGCAGCAATTTCTACTTTAAAACTCATACAATTACAATAACAATAACTAAAATACAACCACCCCCTACCACACGCCAATCGACTTCAAGAAGGCCACCCGCTTCGTTTTCTCCTTCTTTGGTTGAAACTTGATTTCGGCCAGGTCCACTCCAAGAAGTTTCTCCTTTTTCAATTCATTATCGTAGAGCCTTGTCCAAATACCCACTTGTCCGGTCATGTCCAAAAGACTGTTTCCATCCTCAATGAAAGCAGGATCATTCAAGAGCCGACTGACCCATATATCGTTATATTTCTTAATCCTCGCGTGGACCCCTCCGGTGGATCTGATTATATGGTTAACAAAACCTGACTTGAAGTGCAATTCTTTGAGCTTTTGCATCAAGAATGCAAGAGGTTGGGACTTTACCTCGGCATACACAGTGTCCAATTTGGATTTCATGGTATCACTGCTTTCCTGGAAGAATTCTTCTTCAAATAAGTCATACACCATCATAGGGTCTGCGAGATACTCGAAACCCACTTGAGAGTCTTCTTCGTCTTCTTCCACCTCTTCTGATCCCGGTTCTGGGGATGCCTGGACCTTGGGTTTCTTGGGAGTTGGTTCATCTGCCTTTGGAGCTGGCGTAGAGACATTTGCAGCTGGCGTAGTGGCATTTGGTTCCGGCTGAGACTCAGGATCAAAAAAAGCTTCTTCCTCATCACTTTCCACCAACCCCAACACCGGAGTAGCAATGGCTGCAACCTTCCGTTTTTTCTGCGCACCTTCTGATAACCTTCCCGCGGTAGAGCTTCTGGTCTGGCTAATCTCCTCGTCCAAAGGAATGTTCACTCTGTCATCATTATAGTTCAGTCCCACCAACGCTTTGGCCCCTACACTCAACTCCGTGTCGCGGAGAGGTACAGTTGTCATCACCAAAGGAGTGGTACCTTCATTTACACACCTTCCGTAGTACTCAAAATAGCTCTTGATCCCACACTTGACAGCAAATTTTCTATACCGATCTCTCCAGCTCAGGTCGGAGTGTTGTCTGTGGAACCTCAACATCACGTCTTTGAAAAATGACCGCAGCACATGAGGACTCTCAGGGATCAAGGACCGAGCCGGATCTTGATTGTTCTTCTCGAATTTAGCTTCTTCAGGACTGAGCCTCAGTACTGCAAACCGCAAAACCTCCGCACATAACGCGTAATCATCCAAGGGTGTGAATCGCTTCTTGAGATCAGGGTACGAATCTGGCAGGACTTTGATTTTGTTGCCATATTCGTCTAAAATCAACTTACCGTGCTCGTTGACCTTATAAACATACTTCAAATTGTGCACCAAGTGCCTTCTGTACCTGCTTCTAAGCGAGTGTTTGGTGTGACCCTTCAACTCCTCGTGGCCTTCAAGCAACTCGAAAAACCGATGGCTTCCACGTTCAAGCGGTTTCAATCGTATTTGCTCTAAAATATACTCGTCCTGGGCCTGAGTATACTTGACGGTTTTCCGGCCACCAGTTTCTTTCTTCACTGGAAACACGTAGGGATTGACGTCAGCCAATTTGCCATTGGAAATGGAATGGTCTACCCAAGAGGCTCTGTAAATTGGGTGGAAACCATCTATTGGATATGAGCTTATAAACATCACACCGTTTTTGGCGTTGGGTACAGAGCTGGTGACAATCCCACCATTGTCTTCGATTAATTTGACATAGGTATCACGTTCAGGATCGTCTTTGGGCATAAACGCCAATAGCGGCCGCTCACCAACAGTAAAAAGATCTGATGGAGTTTTCACCATTTGTGTTAGTTAGGGGGACTTGGATGTTTTGTTTTTATTTTTGTGTGGGTGTCCATGTCAAATTTCTAGCGCGTATCTGGATGCAAAAAGTTCATTTGTTTATATACTAACACATTACTTGGACTACCTTTTCCTTGTAGACAATCTGGTCGATGCCACCAGTGGCATCGGCCTCATTCCATATCACCAAGGCCAGAAGTTGCTCGCCTCGATCACACCCAGTGTCAAGTCCACGGGAATATGGTTTTAAATTTAATCCTCTTCTAGCATCGTGTCCATAGTAAACCACCGACGAGGTGCTCGAACGTTTCTGCTTCTTGTTCCACACCTTCGACCAGCTTACAGAAAACTGCTCATGAGGATCATCCGTTGACCGATTGAAGTATGGACCCACAAGAGACCTCATCTCCAACGCCTCGATAGGATTTTGGTCTTCCAAAGACAAATCCCATCGTAAACCTCCGTGTACAGCAATACCGGGGCTGCTCTTGGTGGTGGTGATATGCTTGAAGATCCCGGACGACTTCTTTTTGGAGTATACCGGTACTTGTCCAAGTTTCTTTATCAAAGAGCACTTGTTGATATACCGAATATGTTCAGGCTGCAATTTCTTTGCAAGTAAGAACTCAGGATCATCGTTGAAGGCATCAGACACGTGTATATCGAGAGGAATAGACTCCGTGGAGTTTCCCACGATGAAATCAGGGAATTTCAATCCGTGGAACTTGACATAGTTTTGCAATATGTAGAATTCATGGTTTCCCAAAATACAGTCGATATTGTTCTTGTCCAAAAACTCAATTACCTTCTGCGAATCGGGTCCCTTAGAAACAAAGTCGCCCAACACCAACAAATAGTCCTTCTTCTTATTATACTTGACTTTTCTCAACAAGTGTCTTAATTCAATATAGTGTCCATGGATATCCCCGATCATTATGAGCCTTTCAACCGTGTTCTTGGATCCACCCACAGCGTTTTCATCCTCATAATGTGTTATATGGTCAGCCTCAAGCATGTCAAGTTCATCATCAAAGTCATCACTGTCAAGTTCATCCACAAAGTCATCGCTGTCAACAACATCATTAAACATAACCGTAGATACAAGCGGCTTTAGTTCCACACCTAAATCACTGATCTTCACGATATCATCAAGTTCCACAGCTTCCGGGATAAAATATGCGGGAAGGAACACTGTAAATACATAGAGAATACCCACACACAAAAAACCTGCTAATCCGTATAAGGTATATTTGACTCCGGGGCTCAAAGAGAGCTCTTCGTCATATTCTTCGTACTCATAAATGTCCTCTTCACGGGGTGATCGCTTGTTAAGAAGCGGATTTGTCTCTGACATTCTACCGTTCTGTTATAACAAGTTTAAATTAATGGGGCGCGGGATGGGGAAAACGTTTTTAAAGTGCGGTTGACTGCAAAAAAATCATTGGGCATATACAATAAGCAACACTATAAATTTAACCACCACCGGCACCTACAGGCCTGGGACCCTCTTTTTCCACGACAATATCCCTTGAGAGAAGTTGTAACAAGTCGGGACTAACAATGGTCCTTTCGGATTTGTAGAGATTCTCTCTGTTGATGATATCGATCATTCTTCTAAACTTCAAGAAGAGTAATTCGGACCGAATAAGCAAGTTGTTTAAATTCATGTGATTTGAGAGATCATTCATGTACTTCAACACCTCATCAAACCTACGGAGGTTCTGGATGATGATTCTTTCGTTGTCACTCAAGACCCCGGCTGCAAAGAAAAGGTGATACTGACTTGAGTAGTAGTCTGTCAAGAGAATCTCCCAGAGTCTCAACACTTGGTCAAACTCAAACTCACGTTTGTACCATACAAGTAACATTCGGAAAAAGAAGAACAAGTCGGTTGACTCACACTTGTCTAAGTGTTTGAAGAGATCAGGCAACATGAATTGCACCAATTGGTTCAAAGTCAACATTTGCTTTTTCATTCCGGACTGGTCTCTCACAAAGTTTCTTTCCATTCTGTCCATGAACTTGGTAAAACTCCAGAACACAAAAACTTCATCCTGCAAAATAACATACAATGGCGACAACAAGTCGGTCATTCCTTGAACGTATCCCAAATTTTCATTATATTCGTTATAGGTGAGCAAAATCTCTCTCATTTTGAAGAGATGTGGGTTACGAATATTGGAAACATCAAACTCATCATCATCATCTTCGTCTGGAGTTTCAGGTGAACTCTCCCTAATGGTAGGAGGAACATTGGACGCCAAGCTCGACACAGAAATTCTTTTTCTCTTGGTGTTTTTGAAAAGGTCTAGATGTCTATCAGTTCTGTTGATATCCTTCTCTATACGAAATTTCTGATCTTTCCAAAACTCCGTCGATCTCTTATCTTCATCTGTAGACCACTTGGCCTTCAACTCGTGATACTGGGTTTCCAAGCTCGCTCGGATAACAGTTCGGTCTTCGGCAGACGAATCCCAAGGATAAACTTCCAACAAAAATAACCAAACCATACCTCTGATAGAAGGACTCACTCCACCATGAAAGATCCTGTCCTTGATCTCGTTAACAGTAACCCTTAACCTGCCACTATAGTCAAAAAAATTATCCCACTCAGACTTGCTGATGGCTTCTCTTCTTCCGGCTTTGCTAACTTCCTCGTTAGTCAATAACTCGTTTCCCAATTCCTTGTTGATTATGGTATACATTTCTTCGTTCAAGTGGAACTTCTTCTGACTCTCTTCGGCCTCTTCCTTGACCTGAGCAGCCCATTTGGCCAAATAAACCCGAGCTCCTTCAAACTCATTTCCCAACTTCTGAACCTCAGGTTTGTTTATGAGCTGCTTGATAGGCAACGGAGCATGCTCATCCACTATGTCTATCACCTGGTTCTTGGTTTTGGCCGAGAACGTGGCTACCGTCTCCAACACTTTCCACTTGGCGTTGGCAATAACTTTGTTGAAGTCAGGAATCTGGAACTCCTTTTTCTTACTATCCTTACCAGGTTTAGGCTTTTCTTTGAACGGAGCAAAGTTCCGCAAGTCGTCACTTGCAGGATTGACCAAGTAAACGGAAGGCTCAACTGTTGATTTGACCAAGTGGCAGTAATTGTGCAACACCGCCAAAAATTCGGTTCCTCCCCAGATCACTTCTCCAGACTCACTGAACGTTTCAAAACTCTGGTTCCGTTTTTTTTGCCTGAGTTTCGTCGATGGAGACTCATCGTCATGGAAGAAGATGATGGGAAGCTTTTCACCGTCTAAAGTATTGATCACCACCGACCCGTACCACATACCCAGCAGTGGCTTTCTGAGCTGGATTGAATAAATGTATGACATAGGCACACTGTAGCTGTAACCAGACAATACCGATGACACTGGTTTGCTGACAACCTTGAGATCTTTGGAACCATCTAGTTCGTCGAGATCTGCTTCCTGGTATAGTTTTAGTGATTCTTTGCTCAATTGTGATTCTGCTGTAAAAGATATGAGCAAATCGCTATTTGTGGAATTTGGTCCTTTTGAAATGCTTAAAAAGCCCACAACATTATCCCGTTTAGAGGCACTTGGGTGTAAATATACCTTGGACTTAACATAGAGCAACTCGACCTCTCCTGAAAGTAATGTTCTTTGTTTGGGAGGCATAAGAAGGTTGCGCAGTAAGGGAATCAGGAGTTCTCTAAAGGCAACTTGAGGATGACTGCGAAAAATTTAGGCTATGATTACTTCTAATATGTTACTATAGTACAAAAACTACTTCTAAAGATATAACGACCCAGCAGAAACAATATCTCTGTGCACCAATTCCAAGGCCTTGTCCATTTTGGTTTCCAATTCCATGTTTCCAATGGTCTTTGCGGCGGAAACCATTTGCCTGATCATTTCTTCGAGTCTCTTGAAGGTTCTGATGATGGACCCTTCGTAGACATCGGTCATTTTACAAATTTGAGTGAACGTGGCATTCTTACACCACGCGTAAGTAACTTCCATCAATTCGGGACGGAAGCTCTCGATGTAATCCTTTTCGACCATCTCAATCTTGCACTCTTTAGAGATCTTAGCGATCTTGAGGGCCATTTCTTGAAGGTTCTTGAGTGGTTCAGCCAACTCAGGCTTCAATCTGGGGGTTTCTTTAGCCTTCTCCTGGAACACGCAACATGATAACAAGGCTGCACACTGCTCAGGGGTCAAGTCATTGAAGGTACCGTTGAAAATGAGCTCTGTCAATAAGAGTTCATCTCCAGTACTAATTTCACAGGCGACTCTTCCTTTAAGCTCGATGATATCATTTTGAGTGGTGAATCCCAACCTTCTTAACACTCTC
Organism: Yamadazyma tenuis; assembly: GCF_029203305.1. Taxonomy (NCBI): domain Eukaryota; kingdom Fungi; phylum Ascomycota; class Pichiomycetes; order Serinales; family Debaryomycetaceae; genus Yamadazyma; species Yamadazyma tenuis. The sequence goes on from NC_089464.1 coordinate 993,279, forward strand.
TTTCTGTGCTTCAAGTCGTCCAATTGGATAACGGCCTTGGTCTCGAGAATCTGGTCTTTCAACGCTTTGATTTGGGTTTCGATCTTAACCTTGCTGTCATACTTTTGGTACAACTCGTCCAACCTGACAGATCCATGTAATGGGTTGCCTAAGAGCTTGGATTCAACGACATCAATTTTTCTCAAGAGGGTTTTGAACTCATCATCATCAATCTTCATGCTATTGACAGGATCCATGATTGGAATACCATCCGGCAACTTCTTGGGTAAGTCTTTCAAAGTCTTCAACAAGTTTCTCTTGGCAGACGAGCTCTTGAAATCCGCTGGAACTTTTAATCTTACACTGCTAATTTTCTCAATGGAACTTAAGGTGATTGGAATGTATTCAGCTCTGGATTGTTCTCCAGATTTGGATGGTCTGATACCTTCTGGTAAATCTGGGTTGAAGGATTTGATCAAATTGACGGGTGAATCAACAAACAAGGAATATATAAAAACTTGGACGAGATAGGATTCGTGATCACTGTAAATAGCAGATGAGTTTCTCTTGTTGGCTCTTTTACTGAACGATTGAACCATTCCCCACCCGTAATCCATGTCACCAATCTTCACCTTAATAACTCTTCCGCTTTGTAAGTAGGGCAATATATGTCCTGGATGAGTTATGATCTTTTGAGAATCCTCTTGCAACTTGCTCAACTGAACCTTGAATTCATAGTATTCTTTGATCAAATTCTCATCGTCTATATTGATTGTTGATAATTGGTTGGTTAGCTCCACAAGTTGACTTTCCATCTTGGGAACAGAAGAAGCACTTTGGAACTGGAAGAATGAACTTTCCAACATGAATTCGGGAGAAATCCCTTCAACTCTCATCAAATTTAAGAGCATATTATATCCCAAATGAAAGGCTGAGTCCAATCTGTCGGCCTGGCCCTTGACCATTCCTTTGGCCACTTGGGGTTCCATTTTTTCGTCGATCATCATGATGACAATACCACGGTCATCTAAACCTCTACGACCAGCTCTACCCGACATTTGAATGTACTCACCACCACTAACCCAACGGAACCCAACACCATCCCACTTACGAACAGACGTAAAAACAACTGTTTTGGCAGGCATATTAAGACCAATTGAGAAAGTCTCGGTTGCAAATAACACCTTCAACAACCCTTCCTGGAACAAAATCTCTATGATTTCCTTCAAAATAGGTAACAATCCAGAATGATGGATCCCAATACCTCTTCTTAACAACGGCAAGATGTTTTTTATCTGAGGCAACTCTCTATCGGACTCAGGTAATAAGCCGATGGCATTATTGAAGATTTTGGTCAAGGCATCTCTCTCATCATCGTTGTTGAAATCGAGTCTTGACATCTTCAATGCCAAAGTCTCACAGTCTCTCTTGGAGAAAGAGAAGACAATCACAGGATTATACCTTTTCATGTAAATCATCTTCACAATCTTGTAAATATCTGTTTTTCCATCGTTATTCCCACCCTTCCAGGTTTGGCCCTTCTTCCCCTTCTTCCCATCTACTGCCCCAGGGTCTTCTCCCATACCATCACTGATTTGAGCCATGGCTTTCTGGAAATTTTCTTCTCTAAAAGTTCCCTTTTCGTCCACCACCAAGTGGATTCCATCACCACCAGCCGGGAACAAGTAATGTTGCAAAGGCGTAGGACGGAAGTCGGTGTATACAACATGGCACGGCTGTTCGTGGATCTTGACAATCCATTCGGCAAACTCCATAGCGTTGGGAATAGTGGCAGACAAAAATACATAATGCACCTTATCAGGTAACAAGATCATAGTTTCTTCCCATACCACTCCTCTAGACTTGTCTCTCATGTAATGAACTTCATCGAAAATAACCCATGCCACTTCTCTCATCACCTCCGATCCTCTGTAAAGCATGCTCCGCAAAATTTCGGTGGTCATCACCAAACACCCAGCATCTGGGTTAATGGTAACATCTCCCGTCATCAACCCGACATCTCCAAACTCCGCTTGTAACTCACGATACTTCTGGTTACTCAAAGCTTTGATTGGTGATGTGTAGATGACTCTTTGTTTGTCTCTTAGTGACTGGGCAATGGCATATTCAGCCACTACGGTTTTACCAGCCGACGTGTGAGCAGACACTAGCACAGATTCATTTCTGTCAATACAAGAAATCGACGTGTCTTGGAATGGATCTAACTTGAAAGGGTACCGCCTGGCGTCGTTTTGACGTTTGTGTTCACTGATTGGCACATATGGGAATCCTGGAGGGATTGCAACCTGGTGCCTAACTTGATGCTTTAACTTCAACTGTCCGGAAGGATGACCGTTTGGGTCTGGTTTGGATGCCAACAACCCGTCCGAGATAGCCACCTCTCGGGAGGCCTCAATTTCCAATGCATCGGAAACCACTGCCTTTATGCTGGGTTTTCTGGTGGTTTGCTTCTTGAGTTTGTGGCTGGCACTGTCATCGGCCAACTTTCTTTTCTGGGACTCAGAGTCTTCTTGGGGTTCTACTACTTCAGCAGTGTTCTTCACAGTGTCCGGGTTATTGACTGGAGCGATAGGAGGTTCAGGCACTTCTACCGGAGCCTCGTCAAAAACATCAAATAGATCGTCCATCTTGTCTGCTTGAAAAACTAGAAAAAATTGAGATGAGATCGCGAACTCCAAACCTGGATAAGCTGCACAATCACTTGCATTCGGTAGACAATGGGAAATGGCATCAAAAGCAAAGAGTCTAGGCCATTACATGTACTTTAATCCAGCATATACTTCTAACCCAATCGAGGGTCCTTTTTCAAGAATTTTCCTAAATCGTATATTTGTAAACTTGTGATGATGAGGGCGGCTAATTTTACAGATACGTAAACCCTTGATCTAAGCGCCCTTAGCGCCCACCCCGACCCTTATAAATATGGGGCCCACTTTCCTGACCCATTAACAACAAGGTTTTGTAGAACTTATGGAGCTCGCCGTCACAGCAACATACTGAAACAATGATAGTTTTTCAACTGCACCAATTGCATGAATCTGATTTTGGGGCAAGTGCAATACCCAAAAAGGACTACACTTGGAGGACCCTAACTGACTTATCCTCTTGAAATCAGCCTATGCAAGATTTCATTGGTTCATCGGCTTTGTTCGTAATTTGGGGCCTTTTCCGGGCATACTGTTGCAGATAAAGGCGAATAAACCGGCTAATTGTGGCATCGGTGGTGGGGCAAGATAACTACGAGATGCAAAGCTTTGCCCAAGGCTGTTATTACCTAATGCGGTTGCGAAATACTATTACACTATGATACATTATTTAAAACCTTGAGGGTATTCCACTTTTCCCTGTCGTACTCCCCAATAACAGCACTAGGCAAAGAGCTGTTTCTGGAGTTCGATACAGATGGCATGGGTCTTAATTCCCACCGATCCTCCACGAAATCTATCTCAGTTTGTTGTTTCTTTACTATAGCCTGCTTTAGCAAAGTGGGAGGTGCAACTGTAACCTTTACCGGGCTCTCCAGCTGAGTGCTGGATCTTCTTATGAGGGACTTGAAGGACTTCTTAGGAGACACAGACCGAGATCTGGAGGGTTTGGTCCTGGAAGAGGTCCTGGATAATGAGGTTCTCTTAGGAGACCCTGATTTAGACGACGAAGAGTATAAGGAGAACTGGTTAGAAATAACTGAACCAGTGTGTTTGTGGTAGTTGTGAGACGAGGTGTCGATGGTGTCCATGGACTTGCCGAACAACTTCTTGGGGCTCAGGTAGAGCTTTCTTATGGGTGAAGATTTGGGTGGTTCTGAAACCCCCAAATCGATTGGAGGTGGAGTGGTAAATCGGCAGATGGCGGTGACCGAGTATTCGGTGCCTTGGGAAGAAGAAGACCCTGCGGAAACGTTTCTGAACGTTTGCAACGAAGGTGCACTAAACGATCGATTCAGCTGGGAAAACAATGGGGAAAGATGGTTGTTGATGAAAACTTCATGGTGAATGACTTCCAGGTCCACTAGCTGGTCCATGTTCTGGTCGATTTCAAAGCTTCTAGTGTTACTTTGGATATCGCTCAAATGGTCGATATTATCAGTCCGGTTGTCGGGAAGTGCTAAAAGATCCTCTCCATCGCTTGTGAGGGTGACATTGCTGTCGTTGAGAATATGTTCACTGAATACTTGAGGAATGTTCAAACTTACCCCGGATCGAGTCCTTAAGTTCTTGTAAATGTGAGAGTTCTGGTTCCACTGGTCCAATGAAATGTGTCTCATCGATTGGGTACTGCTCATCCACAGCCCTTCGTATGTTTGGGGGATTTGGAAATCAGCAATGGTCCTTTCGTATTCAAGTCGACTGTTTTGGTCAAAATCTTCAAACATCATAGCTGGTTCTTCTGAGTGCCCTTCGCCAAACTCAGATATGTATGGAAGGTCTGCAGACCTTTTGTCATCATTCAGGTCAAATACTTCTTCGGTCTTGGAACCCATATTTGTGGAAGTGAAGAAGTTGACCTTCTTGGGCTGGTATTGGTATTCAAAGTCTACTTGTTCGATATCGAAATCCTGGCTTTGCTGTTTCCTCTTCAACGCAAGAATTGGGCTTTCGCCTTTCTTTAGTACCGAAGGAAGCAAATTCTCGTTGATGTTCTCGAGAAAGTTCTTTTCCACGCTGATAGACTTCCACTGTTGTTGTCGTTTGTTGACTGTGATGGTCTGTTTTAAGTGTCCAGTGGATTTAGACCTTTTCACGTGATCGGCTGTTTCTATCATATGAACAATGGAATTGTCCGAGTTGGAATTTGGTATTAGGGTTTCATGGCTTTTGGTGCTGCTTGATTTGGGAAGTACTTTGATCTCGTCGTGTGGCTGGAGAGGGAGATCCAAGTCTGAGACCGAGATGTTGAAATTGGGCATACTCTTGGAATGGAGTCGATTGGTCGTACCTGTTTGAGGATCAATTCCTGGAGCCAAAGTGATTTCATCAGCATTTGTGGCTGGGTTGATGTCCATCCAATTCTTTGAATCCATCGAGGTTGATTTGGAGTTGGACTGGTGGGATTTGTAGTAGTCTTCGACGCTCATGCTTTTGACGGTGGAGTTGCTGGAACCAGTTCCTTCGGATACTTCTTGATCCAGACCACCAAGTTTAAGAATGTAGATGATGAAGCCAGTCACCAAAGTGGAAGTAGATAAGATAATTTGGATGAGCATGAGGGCCAGAAGGGCTAAATTAAAACGGGTGTGTTTCTGGTGAAGTAGGTATATGATGCACATGACCATACAAAATACCTTGAAGATGGCATCAGCCACCATTTTGAATAACAAACTGAATGGTACAAGCCGTATAAGCAACCATAAACATAGGGAAAAGGTTGAGATGGTAGATAAAAGTAGAATGATATCGATGGATTTGAGGTCGATCGCCAACGTAACTATCACAAGTGAGCCGAGTACCAAACTTACTAGAAGTAGGACTCCATTAAAAGCATGATCCGTTGTGATAAGACGTCGGAGCAACATCGTAAGCAATAAATATAGGGAGAGTATAGGTTGATGAACTCGGAGCAAAAAAATATTTCCTACCACACAAATGATGGAATCAACAATTGCGTGTGAAACATCAAGATCAGCCCCAAAACAGGTTTAAGGTCTTCGGAGCAGGAATAGGTAAGCTATCCCTCTGTAAGCGGAAGCTCCAAGCCATGCAAGTTGAATGGTATACGGGGGAATTAGCCAATCAAAGGCATTGATTACAGGTACAGAGCAGGATATAACCAGAGTTACTCCAAAGACTTCCTAATCTTACCACAACCACAATAAACCAGAGTGGTTTTGTTGATGTTGACAGGAACATATGTTTATGGTACGTCTCAAATAGGCAATGTAAAAATTGCAGCCAAAACATTTGCCTGAGACACACTTGAAACTACGCGAACTAAAAATCACAATATATTCCTATCGACTATGGGTATAACTAAACTAGTGAATTAGTAACCAAAGGTATAGTCACCAGCAATCCATCGGTTGACCATGTCCAAAGAGTTTTCGGGCTGGTCAAAAGGAACCATGTGACCTCCTCCAAACACTCTCAAGAAGGTAAACTTGTCAAAATTCTTGACATCTCCAGCATGAACCTTACCGTTGTTCCATTTTTGGACTGGAGCCACCGAGAAGCCGTCGGCTCCCTTCCATTCCAAAGCGTCAGTCCAACCCTGGTTTCCCAACCAGTTACAGATAAAGTCTTTGTCTCCCGCGTAGATCAATACAGGCAAACCCGAGTCCAACACTTCGATAACATCTTCTTTGAATTGAGGCTTCATCCAGTCGCCAGTAAACAAAAAGTTTCTGTTGATGTCAAAGTTGCAACTCTCAAACTCTTCCACCTCAGCCCCAACAGCTGCCTTGACCTCAGGCAAGTTCAAGTATTGGTCAATGTAGTCCATTTGGGAGTAGCAGAGTTGACCTTCGCACATGGTTCTGATGTCGTAGACGTTTCTTCCGGTCTTCTGGTATGGTCCCATCTGAGCATTGTTACAGTAGATGGTAGCAGGTACACAGGCCCAGGCAGACGATGATTCGTAGCAGGCGGCAATCAACGAAGTACATCTTCCAATACTTGCCTCCATTGAATCACATTCTTCAGGCTCCAACACCGATGGGTATCCACCTCCACCACAGGCCATTGGCTGGTAGTAGTTGTATTGCACCAAGGGATCGGTCAAACCGTTTCCAATCAACACCGACGTCAACTCAAAGTTCTTTTCTGGAGCCTCCAAGATGGTCTTGGCCATAGTAGGAATGTAGTGACCTGCGTAAGATTCTCCCGCAATGTGGAAAGGAAGTTTCTGGTACTCGGGGAACTTAGCGTAGAACAACTCCAAAAACGCCAACACGTCCACGGCAGCGGCGGTGGTATCCGTAACAGACTCAGATGAGTAGGAGTATCCCACGTTCACTGGCTGATCCAAGAAAATCACCGAGGCATTGTTGTTCCAGGAATGAGGGTTTCTGATTGGCTTCAAGTCTTCACCAATGGAAGAAGGACCTAACTCGAAGAATAATCCAGTCATGGAAGAACACCCAGGACCTCCGTTAAGCCACAAGATAACCGGGTCGGTCTTGGGGTCGTTTCTACTCTCGAAAAACCAGTAGAAAAAGTGCTTGTCTTCATCTTCAATGTCCAAGTACCCAGTGTACTGCTTAACATCGTCAATTCCCAAGGACTTGGGCGTGGCCTTACCTCTCAATTTGTGATTTTTGAACTTGTCACTCTTGACAAGAAAGTCAAACTTGTGCTCAATGCTCTTTTTTCCAGGAATCTTGTTCATCATCGACGTCACCGCGTGTGGGTAGTCAGCCATCATCTCAGCCCACAAGTCCTTGGTGCTCTGAGTCAATTTCGAAACGGGTTCGTTCAAAAAGTTACCCATGGACTCGAAAAAGTCTGTCCCGGCATTGTCACCAAAGAGTTTGAGTAATCGGTTGTTGTTCATCAAACTAAGGGGTGTCTGCAACATGTTTGTGTCGAAGGGGTTTTGAATGGCCAACGCATTGAGGGCAGCCAACGAGTTGGCGGCAGCGAAAGCAGTGCTAAGTCTCATGATGGTATAGATGAGAGTTAGGGGATGGCGGGAAAAAAAGCTGGGGGTTGTGCGCTTTATATGCGGAAGCCGTTCCTGTATGGGGCCATCCCTTGCTAGTCATTCAACCAGCGGTGAGTGCGCGGCAACTGCTAGTGCAAGACCAGGGGTGCGAATAGTACCAGACGTCCTACCCCGGTGCTGGAATGCGCTCACCGATAAGAGTGACGTGCCGGAACCGCATTTCCGCTCTGGTCTACATTCTTGCCACTTTGAGGACCACCCATGCGCCGTTATAGTCGATGTGCAGGCGTACTTTAAGAATGAAGATTCTGATAAGATACGCCTAAAACATCATTTTTGTTTTAGAAGATATGAACGAACAGGGTATTGCATTCTAAATCGATGTACATCCAACTCGATCACTAGAAAGGACTTTTTTAGTTTGCCAAGGTAATAATTTAACCGAAAGCTTGGATAACTACCATTACGGAGGTAGAAATAACTACTAATTATACTACGAAAGGTGCCAAATTGATTCAGCCATCTCGGAATTACCTACATGCGTGCATAAGTCAGAACAGTATGATGAGTGCAAAAAACAGGAGGCAATTTACCATATCGGTCAAAATGGGACATTCCTACTCTTCCAAGCACAGAAAAGAAAGTAACACTTGATGGTTAAAAGAGCTTTAAATAATGTTAGATTTCTATGATGTATTACGAGGCCGCTCCACAAAGTTTGGTGGAGATTCGAATGTCAACTGTCTGGTTTGAGTTTGTATTTTACATAATATAACTTCCTAATGAACTCATATAAATCACTTGCAACTGCCCAACATTTGCAGAATGACAGTGAGAAGCTGCTCGTTCTCACATGCAGCTGCAACACGCTCCTTGTCATTAAGCTGCTTGTTCACCTGGTTTTCTGACTCATGCGTGCCTTCTTTCACCAAGATACGAATACGAAACCTGGGTGGAAGACATCGTTCAAGACGCACTCGTATTCCTAAGCCAATCAACGTGGCAAGAGAGCAGTGTGTGATGGTAGGAGTGATCTTGATTAACACCTCCGACAAGTCTTTATGCTTGTCTGGGCCATTTTTAACATGGATATCCGCAAAGTTGACCACCGCAAGTTGAGCCAATGTCAACGGGTGTTCGGGGTCAGATATGGAACCAATGAGATCGAATATCTCCTGTGCGTCGATTTCTTCTTCGGGTTCGTCGTCGTCGGACCAGTTGTCGGAGCTTTCTCCTGTGAGTTCAGGTGATGATAGGTTTTCCGTCTGAAAAAGGGAAAGTGATGTGAAAGTGTCAAGGAGCTTTGACTTGACGGCGGTTTGGGCCAGCTCGTACGCTCCAAGACGTGTGGGAAGCGACTCCACGTTGATTATCGTGGGGTTGGCGTTAATGACTTCGTCTGACATGTGTGCTACCAAATGAGTCTGTGCTGAATAATGATTTGAGATTGAAATGGTGATGCGCACAAAAACCGAGATTAAAGCTTTTGATACACACGCCCGTATGCAAAACTATAGCACACTGTTTCTCAGTATCCTGGCCCCATTGGTATGCGTTCAGGTGCCGAATGGTGATGCCCCATATGAACAGATTATACGTCAGTTTTCAGAACTAAATTTGGCGGGAAAACTGTGGCATAACTCCATTCTCAAGAATCGACTACTGTCAAACAGCTTTCTCGTCAATGTGTCAACATCTACAAAATACTCAGCTGAGGTGCTTAAACTGCTAAACGACCTCAAAGTGAAAGATAAACACTCCCGTTATTCCCCTTTCAACACCGACTCCGACCTTTTCCCCAACGGAATACTCTCTGAGAACTGGTTTCTCAAGTACCAACAGTTGAAACCATTTGCATTTGTTCAGACAATGGAACTCCCCGATGTAGCCACCAGAGATGATGAAATAGCTGCTGAAATGACCGAGTTGAAAAGCGGATTTGATGCTGCCGGTATAAAGTTTGTGGTTATTCTAATATCCAAGTCAACCAATTCACTGGAGGATGAGATTAGAATCAATCGATTCCGACAGCTTACAAACTTGACAAAGGCAACGGGTCTTCTTTACTTGAATTGTGTACTGAAGGAATACTCCAGTGAAGTGGATGTTTTTGTAACAAGTCTAGTTTCGAATTTGAAGTCATCTGCGGTTGACTTCTACAAAGCCATTGAATCAAAAATTAGGCAACGACACAAGAAGTACTACTCGATCCCCACATCCACCCACATCGACACGACCATTGAGTTGACTCCCAAGTTCTTAGAAACCCGGAATCTCATCAAACAGGGGATAATCGACCAGTTCTTGTATCCACATAATCTTGAAAGCTGTATACATTTCTTAGAGTTGGGCTACCAAAACTTGGTTGAAATTGTGCTGGAGAACTACTTTGAGTTTTCGAAGGACCACATCTCATCGCGTGACTTGACCCTTTATCAGGAGCTCCGGAATCTTATTGACGTTACAGCTTTTCAAATCGTGAGGGCTTATTTGTCAATTGAAGATCCGATTACAGCATTGAAAAAGCACGCTGCCCATATTTCAAATGTCACATCGATTACAAGGGGGAGAATAGAATCAGGACAGTGGATTGCTGTTCAGTATGAATGGTTAGCTGAGTTGTTGGAGATGGTACCCAAATCTATTCTTACCGAAGCCAACATCAGAGTCTACAGTAAGAAGCACAAGAACAGCAAGATCACTAGGTATGCCGGAGGGGTTCGTTTCCACGATGATAACGTAGATGTGCTTCTTGACCCCGGCTTGCTCTATTTAAAATGCTCATCTTACTTAACTGGTGTTTCTGAGACTACCCAGCTTGACTATTTGCGTATCTACAAAGATTCTGAAGAGCTCATTCTGAAAAGGAAGATATTGCTACATAAAGCTTTACAGAACGTAAGTATTGAAGGAAATGCCAAGTACATATGCTTCTTATTGGCTGGAGAATACTTTTCTTCTGGTGAATGGGAATTGTCTGCTGAACACTTTGAAAAGGCTTTAGGAGGTTGGAAGTCTACCGACAATTTGATAAAATCCAAATTGATAGAATGTTATCAGGAGTTGAATGCCCCTCATAAGTCATTGGAGTTACTTCTATTGTTGAACAATGGTACTGGTAATCACGAAGTTGATGTAAGTGCGATTGATGGAGATATCGATGTAAATTGTCATCTCTTTGACGTCGATATTTTGTTCGCCGATGAGAAAAGGTGTTCGGGTGTGACTGAAGATGTTACTGTATTTGACAATATTGTGTGCCAGCTTTCACTTCGCCCTAAGGTCAATATTGACGCAATTAAGAATCACATAAAAGGAAAAGTGGTTGAAATATTGTTCAAAATAACCGATGTAGAAGTGAATTTTCAAAACGAAGATAGCAAAGAACTCACAGGCTTATCAAATATAAAGGTATTCCATGATTCAAGCATTAAAGATACTGTTTTGCAGAAACCTGAAGACACTAAAGCAAACTTGAGTTTTGTGTCAAACCACCAGAAGGTTTTGGAGGTTTCACAGCTGGTGCAGAAGTCCGGAGTATACCAATTAAAGACTGTCAAACTAAAATCAGTATTGGAAATCAAAGTTGATAGTAAAACATTGGTTATTAGAAACAGTGAATCAATTACTCCCACGAGGCAGCCACTGTATAACTGGTACTTCAAGAAGCTTGACGATTCTTTGATCAAAGTCCCCGTCAAAATCTCCTCTTCCTTTAGGGCTCATCAGATTCGAGTCCTTCCTATCAGACCCAATGTGGTTGTAACAATGAGACCTCCCCAGATCAACTTCATCACTCTAGGAGAACGAGTCACGTTGACTTTCGATGTACAGTTTCAAAATGAAAGGAAACTCAACTACAATAAGATTTCCCTATCTCCTCGAGTGAAAGTCACTAGCAATTCTGACGCAGGCGACTTGGTCCTCGTTGACCCAAAAGTTAACTGGGATGGCTTGAAAGATGATGAGGCATTAGTGCTTCAGGAATTGGATAAAACAGATGCAGTCACAGTGAAAATGAACCTTGCGATACACAGTACTTCCTTACACGCTGAAGAAGAACTTAAGAAATCCAACAACTCCTACCAAGCTGTACTTGATTTGAAGACGATAGTAGCGGAAGAAGGTGAACAAGAGACAAATGATACAGAGTCCAGTGCACTAGCTGTCTACGACACTGCAACGTATATTCTCCCCATCGTCAACGTACCCTTTAACTGCCGAGTATCAATTGCTCCACGGTTCAGAGACACTAAAGACGGTGTGAATGACATGCCCAACCCGTTCATAATGCACGGTAGCAACCACTTGTCGATGCCCATTGTGACCCGGTTGTGGCAGGCCAAGCTCATGTTGAATGAACCGAGCGAGGATATCGAGGCCACGAATATCGAGTTCCAAGTCAAGTCTCAAAATTCAGAGATTTTGGTAGACTTGTTGCCAAAAGTTGGAAATGTCTCGAAAACTCAAACGTTTGCAACCAGAAGCAAAAATGGAGTTTCCCACCGTAATGTCATGATGGTAGTATCAGCGAAGATTGACTGGAGACGTAAGGGCTCCGACCAGCTGAATGTATTCTCAACGGACGAGTGGGAGATTGTGTTGCCATTGTCAGATCCTCGTATGCTCTTGAAAGTTGAGAAACTAAAGAACGAGGAAAAGACTGTGAAACTTAAATACATTATTGAAAACCCAACGCCACGGATCTTCATTTTCAGCAGCAAGTTGGTGGACGATAACGAGAGGTTCATCTGGAACTTTGATGATGAGAGAAACATGTACCCACTAGTACAAACCAAGTTTCCGGTTTTACCATTCAACCGATTCCAACTCGAGTACTACGGACAGTTTAACAGCAGCGAGAGTGTGATACAAATGCCGCAGTTGAAGGTGTTTGACATCCAGTACAAAGTAAGCTTACCTGCGTTACCGGTGGCTGACGATGTGATCACTCGTGATGGGTTGTTAATGTGGAGACGGCAATAGTGAATATGAGACGGCATTAGTGAATACGATACGAGCAGTAAGACCAATTGAGAAAGATTATGGGACTATGATTTCAACAGACTTGCCATTGACATCAGTAACTGCCAAATACTTTAGTAATCGCCTATTAAATACAAGCGTAAATTTAGACTATAAAAGCTGATCCAGGAGCCACAGAACAACATTCAGTGAAACTCTCTGGTTCATCACATACTCTAGTTAACATTCAACAACTCGACGTCGAAGAGCAAGGTGGCGTTAGGTGGAATCAAACCTGGGAATCCTCTTGGTCCGTAGGCCTCATGACCTGGAATAGTCAATTTGGCTCTAGAACCAACCGACAACTTGGGGATGGCAGTGTCCCAACCGACAATCACCTGGCCAACGCCAATGGTGCACTGGAAAGGCTTGCCCTTATCTCTGGAAGAGTCGAACTTCTTACCGTTTTCCAAAGTACCAGTGTAGTGGATGGTAACGAGATCACCTTGTTTTGGAAAGGTCTTTCCATCTCCTTCTTGGAGGAATTCGATCTGGGTAGTTTGAGGAGCAGACATTCTAAAGGCAGTTGAGGTAAACAATCGACTTGATGAGGCAAAGGTGGTTCTGAATACGGGTTTACAAACGGCACTAAGAATCATCAACGAATTTTTTCCTGAGTGCGGCCACAGGTGAAAAAACTGTGAATTTATGGTAAGGACACACTACTATAAAAAGAAGGGTCAGTTATGCAGCAATGAAATCGGTACATATATTGAATGAAAGTAGAATGTGAACAAATCTCAGATGAGCTAATAAGAGCAATTGGCTGATGTGTAGTATCAAGGAGATGAATGTGTAAAATGTGAAGAATGCTGTGTACAGCCGGCCCCCGCGAACCTCAGGCTAATTCTGTGCGCAGCAGCAAACCTGCCTCTACCGCACGTCTTTTTGAATGGTAGACAGAAAATAGTCAGGTTATGGGGAACTGTGATGTTGCAATAGAAATCGACCGGGCTACCTCGGGTGGAACATTCACAAACTATGACGTTCTCACGGGTTCCGTCAAACTTACCGTCACCGGATCCATTTCGCTCAATTATATCCAGGTGAAACTAGAAGGTATTTCCAAAACAGAGCTATCAATTCCCCGAGAGGTCCTTCGAAGAGACAAGCGAGATAGGCGAGAAAAGCGCGATAAGATTCTCCAGGATGCTCACCGGGTGCTTTACGATACACTTATAGTGTTCCCGCCAGAGAACATCCGGCAGGTGTCCAAGGCCAAAGAATTCACCTTAACTCCAGGCACATATACGTACCCGTTCACGTTTAAGTTACCGCTTAACAACTCATGCATCAAGTTGCTGGGCATCACCAACAAAGTGCTGTTCAACATGAAGAAGTTGGATCTCAAGATCAACAATGGTAATTTCAACTCCAACATGGTGAAGAACATGGCGGTTCTGTATCTCCAAGGACAACAGATGCCTTCAACATCGGCACCGCCACCGACCCAGCAGGCTTACCATGTGACGGCGCAGCTTCCACCGCTGCTCAGTGGTCTCGGTGAATTTGCATCTATTAAGTACTTTGTCAAGGTAACCTGCAAGCGGTCGTCGTTTCTTAAGGTGAACCTCCGGGCCTTCGACCCGTTTATTTTTCTTCCATTGGATTTGGATAGCCACAACTTGCCGTTAATCCACAGTGAAGACTACGAAGAGTATAGAGAGGCATTTGTGCGTAAAGATGTGGTATTCAAAAACCGCATTCCTGAGATCATAGGGGTCAAGATGCCTCTGGGGAAAGTTCTGATGTCTTCCAACGACAAGCTACTTCCACAGGCACCGTTGGTGGTGCCTAGAAAGAGCTTTCTCCAGAAACTATTTGAACCACCCGCACCTCCGCCCAATCCGAGACGAAACCTGGCTGCTCTGGGAAGCACGAGTCCTCGGCCACAGGTGAACACCCAAGACGTGCCGTTTGCATTTGAAATCCGCTTCAGGCACCCGGCCTTCTTGATTCCGACGAAACTCCCGTCGTTTAAACTCTATTTGGTGTCTAACGTGCGACCTTCGGTATACTCACTCTCAGAGTTTGGACGGCCCGAGGAGAGTAACGGACTTGGAGTGGTCTATTTACAACGTCTTGTGATGGATTTGACATCTACCACCACCATTTCCGTTCTTGAAAGCGACGGGGTGTTGAATGAAATTCACAAATCCCGTCATGACGATGTCATCAACATTTGCAATAACACCTACCAGAATTTGAAGCTTGACCTCATGAACTGCAAACGTCTGAAAAACTCGTCCTCCACCACTGCCAGCAACAATCTTGCCAACAATGTCTACGAGTTGGAGATCCCCAAGAAGTACTTCGCCAACTGTGTGTTGCCTGACTACTTGTCACCATCTTTCAGAACTTGCAACATCCAACGGAAATACAGGTTGACGGTTGTAGGGGGATTTTCAAGCGAAAAAATTGCAGACTTCAACAACCTGGCCGAGCTCACTCGAAAACTACTGTATGTGGACCTACAAATCAACGATATTAAGGTGCTTGGAGGATTGACCATGACTAGAAGCCTTCTGGAAGGTGCATCAACATCCACAATCCCCACCATAAATAAGCCATTGCCGGATGAAAAGACCGCTAATGGTGCTGACTCCCACCTAGTGCCGCCACCAAAGCTCCCGAACAGACCCGATGGCCTACCTGTTGGTGGTGCCTCTTCTGCTGAATCCAGTCAAGATAGTCTTCCTCTTCCCACCTATGAAGATGTCATGAAAGAAAGCACGTACCAGAACCCGTCCGACCATCAACGGGCCCGCAGACGGTACCAGCAGCACGAGCACTACTATAATAACCTCGAGTAGGCCCTCGACTAATCTCTTGTATATCTAGTCATAGTCTGCCTGAAATCAGTACATAACCCATATGGTTTGCGCACGCCGTCCCAACCTCGACTTCGGTTTCCTCGCGAATTCCAATCCTTGTCCACTGAAAAAAAGTTCTCTCGATTGCCAGACCGTTGATTTAATAATAAGCTACCATCATGTCGGCATTAGATAACTCTGGCTCCTTCTTGGCCAGAAACAAGACTCTTGTTAGCATAGCAGCCACTGTCGCCGGTATCTCCGCCGTTGGGGCATTGTACTACTATTCTCAACAAGGACCCACTCCTAGCCCTGAAGACTCCACCGCTTCAAAGAAAAAGAATAAAAAGAAGAAGAAGTCCAAGCCTGAAGACTCCAAGGACACTTCTGCTGCCCCTGCATCGCCAGCTTCCTCCAAGATCTATCCCGTTGGAAAGGATGGATTGCCTGATCTTTCAGAAGCAACCATCTCCAACTTGACGGCGGACCAAAAGAGCGAATGGGCTTTGGCACTCAAAGAAGACGGTAACACCGAATACAAGGCCAAAAACTATAAAGAGGCCGTTGCCTTCTACTCGGCTGCCTTGAAATTGAAGGTGGACCCTGTATTTTACTCCAACAGATCTGCTTGTTACGCTGCTTTGGATGACCATGAAAACGTCGTCAAAGACACCACCGAAGCGATCAAGTTGAAGCCTGACTACACCAAGTGTCTTTTGCGTAGAGCCACTTCTTACGAAATCTTGGAACAGTACCCAGATGCCATGTTTGACTTGACTGCGTTGACCATCTATGGAGGTTTCAGTAACAAGTCTGTGGAACAGGTTTTGGAAAGAGTTTTGAAAAAACACTCGGTGAGAATCGTTGAGCAAAACATAAAGACTCGTGTTCTTGACTTGCCCTCTGCATCCACCACTGGCTCGTTCTTTGGTGCCTTTGTCACCGAGTCCAACCCAGAAGGAATTAGTGAAGAGTCTACTGGTAATGATAAGTTGTTGTTCGATGCCATTGCCAAAATCAACCTGAACACCCCAGAAGGATATGAAGAAGCCGATAAGTTGATTGCGGAAGCCGTTTCTGGTTATGACGCTGAAGGCTTGAAGGCTGATTCTGACAACGCCGCCAAAGCATCTATTGCTTACGAGTACGCTGCTACTTTCAAATTCCTTAAAAACGACCCATTACTGGCTGCTGTTGATATTGGCAAGGCCGTTCTGTTGAAGCCAAGATCTAGAACTTATGTCATCAGAGCCTTGATTAACGCCGATAAATCCTCGTACGAGGATGCCAGAAACGACTTTGCTTCGGCCGCCAAGATGGATTCAAATGCTGGAGATGCTTACTACCACTTGGGACAATTATTCTACTTGACAAATGAGTTGGATAAAGCCCAAGAAAACTTTGAAAAGGCCAAGAAGGCCAACCCTCAAAATGTCTACGCCTACGTCCAATCTGCCTGTATCACCTACAAAAACGGAGATATCAAAGAAGCTGAAGACAAGTTCACGGAAGCCAAGTTGAAGTTTCCAACCTCTCCCGAAATTCCAAACTATTATGGTGAGGTTTTGTCTGACAGAGGAGACATCCAAGCTGCTTTGAAGCAATTTGAAACTGCGGCCAGATTACAAAAAGCATTACCAAACTATTCGGTGGGTGCCTTGCCATTGGTCAACAAGGCCTCTTTGATCTCCAGAGAGAACTTCAACAAGCTTGATGAAGCTGAAGAATTGTTGGTAGAAGCGTGCAAATTGGATCCTAAGTCTGAATTGGCCAGAATCTCTTTAGCCCAATTGAAGTTGCAAAAAGAACAAGTGGATGAGGCCATTGTGTTGTTTGAAGAATCTTCCAACTTGGCCAGAACCATTGAAGAAAAGGTTCAAGCCACTTCTTTTGCTGAAGCCACCAAGATGCAAAAGAGAATAAAGGCTGACCCCATCTTATCTGAAAAAATTGCTGAAGTTATGAGACAATCGATGATGGCAGCAGGTGTAGCTAACTAAGTCTGTGGATGCTCATTAGATTTGTAGATAGCTCTTGTGGTATTCTGTATATATTGAAAGAAAAGTGTGTACTACTTCTGTATTTGGTAGAATTCGCAGTTTTTAGATTCATGCTCATGAAGAGTCTAATACGATCTATAGTATCCCTACCTAAAATTGCATACCAAGATGAGCAAGATATAAAGTATGACTTAGCATACGTTCAGCACAACGTGGTAGTAAGCTCGGGACCCGTCAGCAGCTCCTTCAAGAAATGGTACCGATATCCCATTGAGGACCTAGTCAAGGTGCTAACATATAATCATAAGAAAAATTGGCATGTTTGGAACCTACGAGGGGAAGGAAAAGGCTATAATGAAGCAGACGTGTTGGGTCAGATGTCGTACTTCCCATTTCCAGATCATCAACCTCCATCTTTCTATCTTTTGATGCAGGTAGTCGAAAGTATTGATAGGTTTCTCTCCCAAAGTCCAGAAAATGTTGCGATTGTCCATTGCAAAGCAGGAAAAGGCCGTTCGGGTACAGTGGCATGTGCTGTCATAATGTATGAATCATATAAGCACGGAATTTCCATGTCTGCCCATGAAGTGAATGAGTTGTATACACTAAGAAGAATGCGGCCTGGGTCTGGCAAGGGAGTTTCAATCAAGTCACAATTCCGATACCTCCAGTACTGGCAGAATTACTTAGATGCATCAGAGGACAAACAGAAAGCAATAATGTTGGTGAACCAAGTGAACTCTCCGATTATGGTGCAGTTCACAGAGGTAAAATTGACAAATACTGTGAGATACTTGACAAATAATTCTGAAAATGCAGCCGAAATAAACGTAGTCTTACAAGGATACAATCCTCGAAAAGATGTCGAGTGTGGAGTTGAACTCGTACAGATTTGGGAGTATAATAACAAGGATGACACAGTACAAATTGAAGGAAGAGACGTCATACTTCGTCCTGGACACCACATTAACGTTGCTCATGTTTGCGACTATCGGGTTTTTGTGAATGGAGTGCTTTTTGCCTGGTTTAACGTGAGCTTGGAGACAGAAATAGATACTTTAAAGGGGGACTTTGCAGTCAAATTCAAAGAATTCGATGGGTTTAAAGGCACAACCCATCGCGGGGCACCTCTCTTCGAGACCTTGACGATATCATGGAAGGTTGCGGTAGATGGGTGATACAATTAACAGAGAAATTGTTTAAAGGTTGCAACAGAGGATCTTCTTGTTATAGCAGCATATATTCCAATGAGTATCTCTTGATGACACTATCGAAGGTGTTTTAGTAGTAGCTCACACCAGTTGCTCCAAAGACTTCTACCACAGATGGGAGCACATACAGTAATATCTACTTGAATCATTGCCCTTCTCCACTCTCCAAATCGCCCTTCTCAATAACAATTCGCACTAAACAAAATCGGCCTGAGAATCATCCTACAATGCAAGAAGAATTATTGCTGATTGATAGGCTCGAGGACCAGCTCATAGACCATCCTGATGCCACGACCAAGCATGATCTCAACGGGGACACCCTAGACGAGACGTTCCAGAGGAAATTGAATGCTCGAGCTGAACAACTCGCCAGCCAAGGCTCGCAGGATCCAGACGATAAAGGAACTCTTCAACGTCTAATCAACAAAACCGAGTTGAAGTACACATATCGAGACTACGGTAGCTTGGAAAATGAGTTAAACGACTGGTTCGTGGCTCATGACTTCAAAGTTATAGATCTTGATGGCTTAAATGCTAGGTACACTGAAGGCCTTCAACGGTTTGAAAGTCAGTTTCAACACATAGAAGACGAGGTAGAAATCGAGTATTTGAAGCATTGCGTCGAGTCCTTGACTCAAGATGAGATATGTGGTCTGTCACTTGATACATTGATCTACTACGGGTTTGGCAAATTTAAACTGTGCACAGGTGTTTGTGAGCAAGTGCACCAGATTCGAGATAACGTTAAAGTGCTTTATTCGTTGGGCGTCGTCGAAGGTGTGTGTCACCAGATAAACCTTTTCATTGATGAAAGGATTAATGCCGACGATCTGGGAAGTGACCAACTAACAGATGATACCAACTATTTCAAAGCATTGACGATACTTTATTTCATGGTGAACACTTTTCTTCAATGCAGCGATTCCCCCACTTACTTGAGCTTCAGAACAGATATGAACGATATCGATCTCATGAGTAGCATAGTAAGTTTCATTCAACATTGGAAGGTCAATCCCAATGGGAACTATAGAATTCGGCATTTGATCATCTTGCTATGGAAGTTAATTCTACTTGAATTTGGTGGGTCAGAAACGTTGCAGTCTTGTGATAAGTTTCTTATCAAATACCATAATATCAAGAGCAAAGATAACAAACTTAACAAGTTGACATGTTCTCCGTTGGACTACTACACTTTCAGACAAGACCTTGTGGACAAGTATCCGTTGTTTGGCGAGCTTACCCTGATCAAAACTGATCCTTATGACTTTAAACAGTTCGGTAAAACCTTGGACGAAATTAATGGCAATCCCAGAGCACCCAACCCATCGTCATCATCATCTTCATTACGCGAGGACTACGACTTCTTCATGGCATTGAACTCTCAGTCGAGCTCGTTGTCCAACTACATCGCACATCCCAGAACTAACGGCGTCCACACCACACAACGACAGTTACCTGCTCAAACTGTGCACATCTCCACCCCAGTTCCATCCCCACCGTCAACTCCATCGGACTTCATGTCTGGTGGAGAGAAGATCAGGAAACTGTACCAAATAAATCAAAGCATGCCATTTATTTACCCATTAAGTGACGAAGTTGAAGTGCCATATGCCGTAAAAGAGGCGGATGAGATCCTTCGAGACTCTATATACGACAGCTATTCCAACAAAAGACTTTGGGCAGAACGACAGAAGTTTATGGTACAGGAACGAGGATACTTGAATAATTACGAGGAGGAGGTTTCAGAGTCTCAGTCAGACGAGTTTGAGTATAATATGGATGATCTTTTGAAGAAGTACCCATCGAATGTTCTTGAGATAAAGTCTTTTATGAGGGTAGAAAAGTTCTACGGAAAAAACTTGGATAAGCTCAGCAGCTTGATGGAGGTGTTGATCGGCACCATCAGGAGTTACAAAATCGAACACAATTTGCATTTCATTGAAGATGAGTTGAATGGTGAAACCCCATATTATGCCAACGATAAGGAATTGATGAATAACGATAAGAAAACCCAAATAGACAAAATTTTGATTCAACAATTGGAAGTTCTCCGTACTAAAGAAATCACTGCCAAAGCTAGCTCCGGTATTATTTGTCTTTTATTGAAGTGGTTCAAAATTAATCACGTTCTCAAGTACTACTACTTGACGACGATTCTTTTTGATTCTCAAGTGTGCACGGTGGCCATGGACTTTTTAACCGAAACGTTCAACAACCCTAACAACCGAGAAACTACCAACGGTCATGAATTAGAAAATGCTTACGACTCCATGATTTACCAGAATCAGTTGACCAACCCAGCCATTGCTATCCCAATGCTAAACTTTTTTAACCAGTGCCTTGGAAATTCAAAGCCGCACAGGTTCCATCTCATCAACAAAAAGAAGTTGACAGAGTTTGGCACCAAATTAACCGAGAACAACGTCAATAAGTTCGTTATTGATGAGGTTAACGAGAACCATTGCTTCATCATGATCAACTTGGTGAACATTATACACAAAGTGATACTCAAAAATCATACGCAGCGAATTTTGACTGTCAACGAGCTCAAGCCATCTGAGATCTTCAAGATGATTGTGGTTAACTTTGACAACCCTCATCTTACGATACCAATCCTTAAGATACTCAAACAATTGATTCCATACCAAGGACGGAAGTGGAAGAGTCTAAACATGGACCTAATTTCAATGGTGTATCTCAATTGTCGACTCTCTATGAGAGATACATGGTTGAGTGGGAAAGACGTAGAAAACGATTTCCACAACTCGTTCGATCAGGAAATCAGCTTGCGAGGCCTTCTCCAGTTTTACAACATGCGCAAGTACCCCGAAAAGATGAGGTGTTTGGGATACGAAGTAGCTCCAGAGTTTACCTCGTTCCCCCTGGATGAGAACTTCGACTACCTTTAAGTTTGCAGCCACCACGGACGTGCACACGACCCGCGCTTTCAAGTCCTAATGAAAAAAAACTTCATCGACAAATTGCTCGAATATCCAACATCATCCACAAATATGGTTAAGTTAACCCAAATTGACGAGACACAGGCCAGTGCATTTGAGCCCAAGAACGAACAAGTCTACAGTGACAGTGACAGTGAAAGTGAAAGCGAAATTGAAGACGACTTTGACATTGAAAACGAAACCCTTTATGACAGAATTCTTGCTTTGAAAGATATCATTCCTCCAAAGCAAAGAAATGTACTTTTATCCGCAGTCCAAACCGTCCAGAGTCTGGTGACCACCGGATTGTTCAAAGGAGGTAACTTGTTGTGGGGTGTGACTTCGAGTCTTTTGTTGTTGGGAGTTCCATTATCACTTGCTATTTTGAGTGAAACCCAATTGCAAGAAATGGAAAGAGAAATGTCATTACAAGAATCCGCTCAAAGTGTATTGGCGTCGGGAAGCGAAGAAAAGAAGTAAGTAGTCGACGACCTATCTAACGGTATCTGTATATAAAATAAACATGTCACCATAAGAGACACAAAGGAGGAGAACTGAAGTTAACTCTGATTCTTTCAGAAAACCGAAACTACCTGGATTTAAAGAAGGACACACACAGAGGTTTCCCGTCTAACCTATGCCTTTTTGTGTTTGATGGACAAGGCATAGATATCCAAGTATGTTGTGATCTCATAAATAATCTCGTTGATAAACAGGCCATGGATCCCCAACGTCACTCCAAAGCCCAACCATGCCAGCGAATACACCACGTCAAACAAGTCGTATCCATACACGTCCACACAGAACTTTGTGGTGACGAGTTGCACCACCGGCACAATCATGGGCAAGTGAACCATTGGGAACGACTGGATCGTCAAGTGAGCAAGAATAATTCTTCCCACCGCAAAGGCAATCGAAAGACCAATGGAAAGGGAAAGAGGCAATCCAAACTGGTACAAGTAGTCTGGGAACACCGTCACCAACATTGCTATGGAAGTATAATAGGAAAAGAAAGGAATGAGCCCCTGGTAAGCCATGTCAATGGCCTTAGATGCAGCCACAGAGTCCTTCGAACGGCGGTAGTACCGAGCCACGTTTCCGAACGCTTGGGCGATATTAAAGTAAAGTGACCCAAGGCCTAATAACAGAGCGGCAGTTTTCACGTCAACATCAAATACCACCCACAGATTGTTGACTGCGAGAAGCTTGTATTGGAAGATGCCAGGTCCAAAGACGCCTATAATTGCAAACATACCAATGATCATCAAAATCCCTTCAACAGGCCCGGAAAATGTCGATAAGAAAAGCGTATGAGTATGGTACTCTTCCCAGGTGGACATGTAGAAGTTTGTTACCGACGCAAACTGCGTGAGCAAGAACAACTTGCTATAGCCCGTCTGCAACACTGAACAGAACACAATGGACCCAAGGGTGGTGTTAATGGCATCAATCGAGTGGTCGAATAATTCACCAAGAGGTCCGCTTTGACCAGTGTTCCGGGCATGGCACCCATCACATCCATCAAATGTTTGGTACATGAACAAACCGAACGCGTAGAAGAAGTAGCACCACCGAGGACTGTCTTGATTGAGGTATGGATCATAGTAGAACACACTGAAAAGGTTGCAAATAATAAACACAAGCCCAAGCAAGGTAATGACATTAGGGGCCATTGACCGCGGGAAAAGTTGTACAAACCAGTTCCACCATGGTTTCAACACCAACCTAGAGATGGTCGAGTGATCTTCCGATGAGTACTTGTACAACTTTAAGTTGGGCAATTTATCTTGCGGTATGTAGAATCCCATTTTGAGGTTAAATGAGCAAGAGAATCTGCGATCGATTTGTTCGCGACGAAGAGAGATGCGTCGCACGTGAGGGCCACCATGTGATGGATCGCGCAGTTGGTAGGGGGCGCGCCGTGGGGTGGTGGAGGCTGACCTATCACTTGCTTTTACGGCCGATCCGGTTATCACAGGTTCATGCGGCTGCCAAAGCTTAACTAAAATGATCGATCACGACAAAATGCGGTATTCAATGTGGAGTACCTTGGGGGTGATTTTATGAAAGTAATAACCGTATCATCAATACCAGTAGGGACGGGGGGCTTACCACGATGCATACAGTTCACGACCTAGGCACTATTATTACTCCCGGAAATGATTAGGATTATGCTGACATTCAATACGGTATATCACAAGCAATAGCATATGACAACCTACTGTGAAAGAACATGCCAATTACATAAAGAGACAGTCACTACAAAATTTGAGGCTTGTGCCCCTCGGTATTCATGATAAGCACGGACCGATAGTCATTCTTTAGTACAGCCTGGTTATATAGTT
Organism: Yamadazyma tenuis; assembly: GCF_029203305.1. Lineage (NCBI taxonomy): Eukaryota > Fungi > Ascomycota > Pichiomycetes > Serinales > Debaryomycetaceae > Yamadazyma > Yamadazyma tenuis. The sequence goes on from NC_089464.1 coordinate 1,017,208, forward strand.
GACCAAAGAACAAAAGAAAGGCTTAGTTGACACCCCCTTTAACAGGACAGTTTACCCTCGTAATTCGTTAATTGGGTACCAGGGCCATTTGTACTGCACAATGATTACAAACACTTCGTCACTGTTAAAGTTTCCTCTCAAGTATAAGTAGTCCCCCAAAACCCGTGAGGAATCACTTTTTATTACAATAACTCACCATGATGGAAGACACTAGCTCTGACAATTTCAAAAATGTCATTACCAAAGAACCAGAACATATCAAGCCAGAAATGGTGATTGAAAACTTTGCCAAATCATACCCAATTCCTGTGCCCAACACCTACCAGCGAGTCATCACCAAACTCGGTAGGATTTTTGGTACCTGTGGTGTATGCTGCTTCTTGTGCTCCAATCCGTACGAAGAAGTCCAACAAGGTGAAGTAGGTTTAATTAGGCGGTTTGGTGCATTACAAAGAACTGTTGAACCAGGTTTATCGTACGTTAATACTTGGTCTGAGAGGTTGACCCGGGTATCGGTCAAGATAACTATTGCCGATATTCCTGCCCAAAGCTGCTTTACTCGTGATAATGTCAGTGTGGTGATCACCTCAGTGGTGTACTACAACATCATTGATCCGCAAAAGGCCATTTTCTCGATTGCCGACATCCATACTGCTATTATGGAAAGAACCCAAACCACCTTGAGAGACGTCATTGGTAACCGGGTGTTGCAGGATGTGGTGGAGAAACGTGAGGAAATCGCTGTGGCCATCGAGAGTATCATTGCCAAAACCGCTTTTGACTGGGGTGTTAACATAGAGTCAATTTTAATTAAAGACTTGAGCTTACCTCCTAAAGTCCAGGAATCATTATCAATGGCAGCTGAAGCCAAGCGGATTGGTGAAAGTAAAATCATCAATGCCAAGGCCGAAGTAGAAAGTGCCAAGTTGATGAGAAAAGCGGCTGATATTTTGGCTTCAAAGCCTGCTATGCAAATCCGGTACTTGGATGCCATGCAATCTATGGCCAGGAATGCCGGAAGTAAGGTGATTTTTATGCCTTCATCCAATGAGGTTGAGAGAATGGCTTCCAGTATTTCAGGACAGGTACCGACCGGCCAGGAAGAAGTCTCTGAGAATTTGACAGGTTCGGGCTTGGACCCCAGATCCATTGAGAATAACATCTCGTTGCAGGAAGCCATCAGAAATTAAAGAGACCCTTTGACTTGTAATTCTCCAAGGCCATTGAGTGTGCCAGTGTTATTAAATTAGATTTTAAGTATGCAATTGATATTCAGAAGCATAATACAGTGGATTCTAACCGCTGATGAAATTGTTTGTTTTAACCATAGTTCTAATCCTCTCACTTTTGATACTCACTACAGCATTTTGACGCGCTAAAATTTGTCAAGTACAGATCACCAGTGGTTTTATAGACATATACAATGGACGGTTTTGACTGGCTCAAACTCCCACAATCTGCGTCTAGTACACAGAAGATACGGCCAACATCACCAGCCCCTCCATCCGTCTCGTTTGGCGGTTTGGGTCCTTCCGATTCTGCCTTATCCTCGTCCCTTCGGCATAACGCTCTGGCAGACAATGTTTCAATTCCATCAGCCAAAACCACTAGAATCCATTCCTATAGCGACACGGCGCTCGTATCAGATGACAATCAGGCATCTCAGGCACTTGCCGATGATACCGGCATCCCCCTTTCCCTAACCACCCAAGACCTTACCCTTGCCGAGTCTCGAACTTACATTCGATGGTATTCGGATATCTTGGCTAGAACCGAAACCAGAACCATTCTGATGGTCGACGTCTATAAGTTTCTTCACAACTTCAAGCTCTCGGCCGAATTGAAGGATAAATTAAACCGTCTTTTCTTTAAGATTCTCAACTCCATTAATATCGGTGAGTTCTTTGCCTTACTTCGACTTATATCCCACTGCTTGCAGGGGAATCTGTTGCATCGAGGGTTAATCAGGGTGGCAGCACCGGTGCCGGCGCCTCCGTCCATTTTGAGTAAGAAACGTCAAAGTGGAGATGATGAAGAAGACGATGACACCCTCAACGATTCTCAAGACCCCAGTGTTCCTGCCAATCCAACTTCCAACCCGTTGGATTTGGACAGCTTCACCCAGTTCATGCTTACGGGCGAGCGGCCAGACGATAAACCCAGCAAAAAGCGAAGCAAAAAGCTAAAATCTGTCACATTCTCTGATCAAATCGTCACGGATGTCCACGAATCGTTGGGCCCACCAGTCCCATCACCTGCCCCGTCGCCGTCTCCACAGAACGAGATTGACTACTCGCTTCCAATGGATCAATTGCTCAACCGGATCTCTTCCCAGCTGAAGAATCCAGATGCAGAAGAACAACAGATTTTGGACGATATGGGGCTGCAGTTGAACCATTTCCGGAACCTAAACAACGTCGATACCGCTTCCATTGGTGGAGTGCCATCTTCAGCCCCATTTGGCCATCAACAGTACGATTCCCAGCTTCTACGACCCAATATGACGGGTCCTGCTCAAATGTCGCAGTACCTTCAGAAACAACAACAGGAACCACAACAGCTTCGACCTAATGTCACCGGCCCGTACGATATGATGAAGATATTTTCGCCATCCCCAGATGAGCTGCCACAGCAGTCTGTTGAACAGCCGGTTGCACAGGCACCTAGAGTATCACTTCAATTGTTCACAGACCAAATGACTGGTTCCACCGCTGAAAACACACTTGCAAACTCTCGTCTTGATGCCACCGCATCGCCTAACCAAGACAGACCGTTACCTCCGCCTCCAGTACCAGCAGCTCGTCGGGCCCGGTCTTTATCACTGCCCACTCCTAACGGACGCTCTGTACCACCACCTCCTCCACCATCTAGACGAAGAGGTGTCTCAAGCACGGTCAGCTCACCGCCACCCCAGGCGTTCCAAGTACCACCCCAGGCGTACCAAGTGCCACCCCAGTCGGCGCCAGCTCTCCCACCCAAAGTAATTCCAACTGAAGCCTTCTATCCACCGCCGCAACAACAAGAACTTTCAGCCCAATCCTCTGGAAGCACCACTAACATTCTTGATGACCTCAAGGAGCTTCAGGCTGAGGTCGATCGTATACGAGACATGACTGGAGGGTTTTAGAAATATCATCAATAGTATTCATAGACTTCGGAATAGAAATAGTTTCTGTTTAGGCAATCACAAGAAACGGACTTATCGCTAAAGACTAAATAGCTATCAATTAATGAACTACGGGGCGCTGTGAATGTACCAGGTCTACAATAATATTTGTGTTGCTTTCAGATACCTATGTAAAACTAATCTAGAGTTGACCTTTCCGTGTTGTAAATATTCTCCTTTTCCAACCTACAAGAAAAGCTGCACTAGCTCAGTTGGCAGAGCGTCAGTCTCATAGTTGTAAAATTGTGTCATCTGAAGGTCGACAGTTCGAACCTGCCGTGGAGCATTTCTTTTTTTTTTCAATTGAATCGCAGTCGCATTTGTGTTGTTTACAACGCGCATCTAAAGACGACTCCATTCATAACAAGACTCACGTATTCACATACACAATCCTTACAAGGACTTTACTTTTCCTTGCTCCAATACAAGGATTTACGTCAACAGTAATTACGTGCCACGCCCCTTTTACCCTAACTGTCGTTTCTATCAATTTTATGTTTGTCACAATAAAAACATGTTTCCTCGAGATATAGTCCCAGAAAGACCGGCGAAAAAACACCTTCTAGAAGATGACCACACATTTCTTCCACCAGCACTAAGCTCATACAGTATAGCGCTCCTCAACGATCGCACTTCTCAGTCGAAGCCGCCTCCTCAAAACCCCCATATCACAGGTATTTACGACTTGGATTTTCCACAAAGTGGTAGGAACAAACTCAAAGAGAAGCTTTCCATGCACTTTAGGGAGTCCGCCTACCAGAGCAGCACATCAGAAAATCCTTTCTTGCGCCTGTCAAAAAGCCTGAATGAGTTTCAGCCGGATCCGACTAATGATGTAGTGAATCCAAATGCCAACACGAGCATCACTTCTTCCTACAACCAACACTCCAATCATAGCATGAGCCATCCTGGCTCCGACAGAAATCTCTCGCACAACAGTGTGACGAAATTGTCCAATTACAATGCCAATTTATCAAATCACCACATGAGCTTATCCAACCACAACACAAACAACTTATCTGAACAAGCCTCCGACCCATTACCCACAACCAATCCATCCACATACAGAACAGCTTCTCCGCAAGTGAGGTATAGACCTTCAAGCGAGAACTCGTTGTCGGATCGTTTTACTGATAGAATTATGCCTCCAGTCAAGCGTTTGAGGGGCCCCAAAAGATTTGGAAAATTAATAGGGCCTCCTCAACGAGTGGTAAGAACATCTGTAGATACCCCTTCTCCAGTCCAGGAGCAGTCTAAACGACCTTCCCCATCTTCGAACGAATTTGATCTCAGTTTCCTTGACAAAGATAAAGAGTTGGAGCTCAGGAAGCGAATTGAGGAACAAAAGAAGCTTAATGAACTTGAAAGCAGAAGAGCAAGAGCAGATGCCAAAGCGAAAGCCATAAAAGCGTTATCAACACACGAAGAGCCAGTTTCTATGGAACGGATACGGAATCCGTTGGTAGAACTTCCACCTTCCCAGAACAATATTGCTCGTCTGGACGATAACGGGTTCAGAAAACCCAAATTACCAAGACCTTCGCCGGTCAAGGAGAAAGGAGCTCACGACGAAGAGAAAGAGAATATGACACCTGTTGAGCATAAACCTCATCCGGTAGACCTAATTAAGGGAGATATTGTACAACTTCCTCCAGCAATTGTACAATCCATTCAATCAAGAAAGCCCGATAAAACTCAAACCCAACTGGTTGATGAGCCCAGAAAGAAAGCCATAACCATTAATAATGTACAATACGAAAAGCTAGAGCTTCTTGGAAGAGGAGGAACATCCAAAGTCTACAAAGTCAAGTCTCTTGTTGATAATCGGCTTTATGCCATTAAGAAAGTCACTTTTGACCAATTTGATGACGCATGCATCAAATGCTTCAAAGGTGAAATCGACTTATTGTTGAAGTTGCGAAACAACGCCAGGGTTGTGCAACTTGTGGACTACGCCATTGGAGAAGGGCAAATATACCTTGTGATGGAGTGTGGGGAGATCGATCTCTCACATGTTTTGCATAACCGATTAAAAGGGGACAGCAAGTTGGACTTGAATTTTGTCAAGTTCTACGCCACCGAGTTGTTAACTTGTGTCCAAACTGTCCATCAAGCGGAAATCGTCCACAGTGACTTAAAGCCTGCGAACTTCCTCTTTGTCAGAGGGGTGCTCAAGATTATTGACTTTGGTATCGCCGACTCTGTTCCTGATCACACTGCAAATGTTTACAGAGATGCCCAAATCGGAACCCCAAACTACATGGCTCCAGAAGCATGGGTCAATGTTAATGACTCGATGCTGCCCATGAAACAGCTGTCAACAGAACACAAAAACACCTGGAAAGTCAGCAAACCGTCTGATATTTGGTCATGTGGGTGTATTATTTACCAAATGATTTACGGTAAGCCTCCATACGGCAAGTACAGTGGGAACCAGAGAATCATGGCCGTGTTGAATCCTCAAGTCAAGATCCAGTATCCGTCTAAAGGTATTGGTGGAGTTCCAGTTCCTACCAGCGCTATAGAATTAATGGAGAATTGCTTGGCCCGTATTCCAAACGATAGGTGGACAGTTGATAGGTGTTTAACCAGTGATTTCTTAAAACCTAAAGTGGTAAGTGAGAACTTTATCCGTGACTTGGTGCACCTGGCCGTAAACTTTGGTTATAATAACCGCGCTAATGGGACGGGAATCATAAGCACCGATGTTTACGACAAGTTGGTTGAGACAGTGATGAGACAAATTGAAGAGTTGAATTTTAGTTAGCATAGTGTAGCATAGACAATAGCATGAAATATTAGATCTATTGGAGAGTAAGAGAGAGCTTCCATACTTTTGATTTTATTCAAACTTACAATTCTATTGTACTATCTTGGACCTAATTTGGTCAAGATACTTGGACCCTGTTCCTCCCACTCGTGCTTATTCACCCACATGTGATCTCTATCAGCCATAATGTTGGCCAACACGGCTCCTCCGATAAACACCATATGTCTTCTTCTAGGAGGATCTTCAATCTTCACCTTGAACTTATCCAATCTTGAAGCATCACCGTTCAATACCTTTGTCAACCACAACTGCTTCAATTCTTTTTCCAAACGAGATGGTAGTCCGGGATACATCGATGAACCACCCGACAACACAATGGCTTTGAACAAGGTGGATCTGACATCCACATCAGCAGATTGGATAGCATTGAACAAGGTTTCACCAACACCAGGCAGTTCTACATCTACCAAATGAGGTTGAAACAAGCACTCCGGAGCTTCGAATCTTTCGGAACCGACTTTAATGACTCTTCCATCAGGTAATTCGTATGATTCCACTAAAGTTGTGGTTTCTTGAGCCAACTTAGTATCTAATTGCAAGTCGTATGACACATAGCACAACTTCTCTTTAATTTGACGAACGGTTTCAAAGTCAGCCGTCCTGTTGAAAGCATAGCCACGGCGTAATAACAAGTTGATCAAGTTCCTGGTTACGTCTCTACCAGCCACGTCCAATCTCTTGGTCAAGTGGTTCAACACCACCGATTCATAAACAGGCACAATGTGTGTAACACCATCCCCAGAATCGACCACAACACCGGACGATAATCCTTGAGCGTACAAGGCCAACACCGCTTGAATTGCCACATAAACACCGCTGAAGTTGTACTTTTCGAACATCACTTCACACATGGTTTCTCTATTTTTCAACGGATTCATTGGAGGTTCGGTTAACAATACCTTCTTGCCGGTGGTATCGATCTTCATTCTTTCGTAGAAGGCATAGTCCCATAAATGCTCCATATCTTCCCAGTTTTTGATGATTCCATTTTCCATGGGATAACTGATTTCAAGAAGGTTTCTGACTTCACTGGCTTCAGACCCACACATGATGTCCTTGATCTCGATGTCAGATGGTACCAAGGTACTACGTTCTTCTGCCCGCAAGATTGGTCTTCCAACGATGGAGGGAAATGTGTGGTCTGGGAAATTAGTTCCTGCCCGTCCTATTTTGACAAACCCAGTACCCTGGTCAAGAACTGCAATGGGTTAGTATTCGGGAAGTTGAATGAGAAATTGTTGGAGTTTATATCTGGTACTTACCAATTGGAGTGTCTGCCATGATAAACGGAGTATATTAATATGTGATGTGTAGGGATTATATACGCCGCTGGTAGATGTTGAGTTTTGAATGAGGGTTGAGTTGTCGCGCACTGATTTGGTGAACCACTGGCTGGTGAGAATGAACAACAAAATACTGAAGTGACACAGGAGGTATTTGCTAGTACATACTAATAAAGTTTCAGATTAACTGGGCTTATATAATGTACCATTTTACCTTAGCTTGAAGTATAATCGCAAACCGTTCTGGGGGATAAAAATTGAAACCATAATTAAAGGAGCCTCGGAGCCTCACTATGCTCTGAACCCACTCAACTCATAAAGTACTCGCATGTACTGGATCTACGATTTCTATGATATCTGCCTTCGACAAGATGGAGTAATTGGACACGAAACTCGGGTATTACAGAGAAATTCTCTGATTCTGACCAAAGTAATTGACTCTTTCAGGAGAACAGGGTACTGAGATCCGCAAACAGGTCGAGGAACTCCATATTCAAGCCAATAAGGTGGTAGTAGTACCTATAAGGATCTTTCACCAGATCAGCTGCCTTGTCGCCAATAAGACTTCTGAGTCTTCTTCTGATTTCGTCCAGCAGAGCCTCATATAAGTCATATGCGTTAGTGAACCTTTCCGGCCAACGGCTAAAGTCGTACTCCTTTGTATTGACATATACCATTGGCTTTCCAAACAAAAACGACATCATATTCAAACTATGAGCTTGACATTGGTGTTTAAGTTTATCTGTTGGTTGGAATGGGCCTGGTATGGAGTAAACGAACGACCCCGAGAGGAGCCTACCGGACTTATTCACACGAAATGTACCTCTAATTGGGTGGGGAGCTGTTCTGTCTTTCTGGGTGTGTTCCATTTTACAAGAAGGTTTGTTGGAAAGTGTATATGTTTGTGGTTGCAAATTATTTGGATGTGTGCGCGGGAGCTGCATGGCCAATGCCCACCGAGACCTTGATAGAGAACCACCAAGATACCACATTTATGGGCTTGATCACACGTACAAAGTTGGGCTCATATACTCTATATCATCTAATATCGTCAACATCAGTACAGTGGTAGGGAATCTGGGGTATGAGAGTGAATGGGTAATTGCTCAAAGCAGGAATTGGAATGAATCCTGGTTCCTACACCAGTGCTACACCGCATTTGTTAAATGTGACATTATCGACCACGTCTTATAAACTCTACTTCTTCGGACATGAACAAAACTACCTAGCAAGGCAACCGGATGGCAAACGTCAAGTATGATGTGTGAGTCTTAATCTCGCTTTCCACCTTGGTAACATTTCTCCACGTATAGTTAGCATCACCTTCCTTGACCCGTTCACCTCTGCCAAAAGGATTGAATCCTTTTCCAGTATTCGGAAGCTTATTGACGCCCGAGTCACTGTCGTCGGTTTCCTCTTCCAATTGTCTTTTTCCGTTGGCCAAATAACCTCTTTTTCTGGTCTCAATGCCCTTACCTCTTCTTGACTGAATATCCTTTAACCTTTTCACCACGTCTCCCATATCCCGGATCATGTCTTTACGAGCCTCCCACCGTCTTCCAGAAACCTCTACAAGTTCAATATTGATCCAACCATGCTCCTGTAATGCTTCCACAGTCTTTTGCACCTGCTCGATACAAGGTGAAAAACAACATACTCCAACTTTAGAAGTCTTGCTCATTACCAGATCAAGTTGGGTTATGGCTGTCCACGGAGATGGCAAGTCCAAGAATACCATATCGGCGTCAATTCCTCCATTTTTCAGTACAAAGTTTGCTGGAATGTTTGCAATCTCAAACCCACCTTCACAAACATCACGATGAGTAATCAATGTGTTTGTGGTAAGTCCATGTTCTTCCAATTCTTTCTTGGCCTCAATATATCTAGGCTCATGGAACTCGTATGTGAAAACTCTTCCGGCTGCCCCAACGGTTCTGGCGAATGAATGAGTGAAAGAAGCAGAGCCAGTACCAGCTTCTATAACTCTAGTACCAGAAATTACATTTAACCTTTGCATAATGTAGGCGGAGTCGTGTGTGTATACTATCTGGGTTCTGTGGGGGAGTGATAGCGTCCAAAGTTCGGGCGTGGGATGAAGAAGGTGTATGAATCCATATCCTTTAGCACCTTCCATTTGTTCTCCATACTTGAGACCCACCATATCCTCATGCTTAAAGTGACCAAACCTGGTGTTGAGGATCTGGCCTTTGGTGACAGTGATGGGCTTTGTATCAGTCCGGCTTATAAAGGCGAGTACAAGGTCACCCTCTTCTATAACGTCTTTGTATGAGAAGAACGACATACTGGTGATAAATTCAGAGATAGATTTATTTCGCGATGAGCAAAGCCAAGATATGTTCAAATATCCAATAGGGGAGAGAAAACTTCCGAAGAAAGCCGCCCAAGTGCGTCTCCCTTGTCGACTTGCCGAGTTATACGCTTAATTGGTCTCCAATGAACTTCGATTCTCCTTAATTCAATGTATCCTATTAGCCTAGGGTGGTAACATGTGCCCCTACCGACCCGCGAAGTTTTCAACGATTCCAACTCTCAACTTACAACAAACTCACCAATGTCGGCTCCAAATTCACGTTCGATTTCCGATGGATCGTCCAATGCCGAAGACTTATACTTAGAGGCGTATGCCTTCACCACAGCCGCAGCTCTTGTCGGGTCGGTCGACAGAAAGATATTTTTGTTGTTAAGAGACGGAAGAAACTTGTTTGGTGTCTTGAGAACGTTTGACCAATTTGCCAACTTGGTATTACAGGATACCACGGAAAGGATATACTTGGATGCAGAGGGAAGCAAGAGCTTGGAAAAGCCAGCCCGGTTTGGTGAAACTTATAGAGGAGTATTTATGGTCAGAGGAGAAAATGTAGTGATGATGGGAGCAGTGGATATCGACCATGAGGATGAACATTTAGAGGTGTTACAAAATATTCCATTCGAGGCTGCTGAAGCCGAGTTGAAGGCCATTCAAAGGGAAAGAGTTCAAGCGGAAAAGCAGAAAACTAAGCTGTTGTTGCTGAGAGGGTTGATTAACGATTTCACGAAGTCTGACTTGTATTAGTGTATGTATATAAAGTATACGACAACGAAAATTAAAGGAGCGCAGAAACAACTAATAGATGTCGGAAATGTATTATTATATACTGCAAGACGATGGGGGTCGATGGTTTCACAACTTCAGGACTTGGTCTTGACGTGCCTTGTGTCCCTCAAAGTACTTCACCACCTCCGCAAACTTCTTTGACTCGTCCCGTGCAAGCTGTCCAAGGTGTGCTTCATCTGGTCCATCTGCGATTCTCAAAGTCCGAGCGTGAGCATACATCTTTGCAAGCTCTGTGTCTTGAGACACTCCTTCAGCCCCATAAACCTGAATACACCAGTCAAGAATCTTCAATACTGCTCTGGGAGTCTCGATTTTGGCCATGGCTATATCTCTTTTGGCAGTCTTAGCATTCGAAATATCGATTTGATGAGCTGCATTAAGCACCAAAAGACGGCATTTCTGAAGTGAAAGCTTATGCTCTCCATAAGCATTGAGAAATGATTCTCTCTTCACCATGGGCTTGCCGAAAATGTCTCTGCCGGCAGCCCTCAGCACCGCCCTCATTAAGGCATATTCTCCGGCACCAATAAGACGCATACAGTGGTGAATACGCCCAGGGCCTAAACGAGACTGGATGATCTCAAATCCCATACCCACCTTACCAAGGATAGAATTATCCATATCCTCGGCTGGCACCTCAAAGTCGTTGAACTCCACCTCACAGTGTCCATGAGGAGCATCGTCATAGCCAAACACGCTGAGTGGTCGGATCAATTTGGCTTTTCCTGAAGCTAAAGCCTTTTTCGCATCCAACACCAACACACTGTGATTACGGTAGATGTTGTCCAGAGACTCGGTTTTGCACATCACCAACCACACGCGACACCGAGGATCACCTGCACCAGAGGCAAACCACTTGACTCCATTGAGAACGTAGTTGCCGTGTGAATTCTTCTGGGCCGAGCATGAGATGTTCAAGGCATTGGATGAAGAAGTGCCTTTTTCTGTCATCAAGAACGCCGAGCGGATCTCACCGCGGAGCAATGGAAGGAGGTACTGCTCCCGGTGATAGGCCGAGCCGAACTTGGCGAGAATCTCCATGTTACCTGTATCGGGTGCACCTGTATTGGTGGCCTCGGGTGCCACGAACGACCGGCCCAAGAATTGCGCCATAAGGCCATACTCCAAGTTTGTGTAGCCAGGTCCATCGGTATAGTGCTTAGAGAGGAACATGTTCCACAAACCTAATTGTTTGGCCTTTTGTTTCAATTTTTCAGTGACTTCAGGAGTGGTTTTCCACCTTTGTTCGGGATCCTGGGAAATTTGGTCAAAGTAGAGAGCATCCGCAGGAATACAGTAGTTATGCACAAAGTCGTAGGTCTTGCGGATCGCCTCGAGGCCACGTGGTGAGATCTTATCAAGGAATACTGCTGGAATGTCAAGGTCTGTCATTGGAATGAAAATTCTTTGTGAATAATGGCTATGGAATTGTGTGAGGTTTTATACTTCTTGTTCCCCACAAATGCCAGTGCGGTTTGCGACCGGTGAGAATGCGACATCCAACGACATCCTCTCCCACCCATTTCGCGAACACTTGGAAATCTCATTTGCCTTCAAAACATCATGGAGTTCGAATCTGACGTGTTACAAATCCCAGACTACCGCCTCTCCCAGAAAGAGTTCCTTCTTGCGAACACTTCCGAGGCCAGTGCGCGGGCAGCCATTTTTGAGGAGCTCGCATCAGAAATCACTGAGGCAAACATGGGTCCTTACTACAAGTATCTTCATGAACAGTACAGTGATTTCCCATATGTCGAGTCTGTGTACGAGAAATTGAATGCAGCCAATGAGGAACAGCTTTCAGTGTTGCAGGCCAGAGTCAAGGAAGCTGAAAGTGACGAAGAAAGTGAATTGGACGTTGTGCAAACCAACTTGAAGCTTGCCGAGTACTACACCACGATCATTGACCGCCAAAACGCCACTGATACTTATAAAAAGACCTTAGAATTGACTTCCAACACCGGCTACAAAATCGATATGTTGCTTACGCTCACGAGAGTTGAGTTCTTTTTCAATGACTTCCACGAAGCTGCTAAATATTTGGAACAAATCAAACAATTGAGTGACAAGGGAGGTGATTGGGAACGTCGGAATCGGTTCAAGACATACAACGGGCTCTACCTTATGGCCACCAGAAACTTTGCCGAGGCGTCTGGGCTTTTGATCGACTCTTTGGCGACCTTCACTTCTAGTGAGGTGTGCAGCTATGAACAGATTGCCCATTATGCCATTGTCACCGGGGTTTTGTCTTTAAGCAGAACCGAGTTGAAATCCAAGATCATCGACCTGCCAGAAATATTATCCATCTACTCGTCTGCGCCCGAGCTTGAGCCATTGGTGAACTTGACCAACACCTTATACACTTGCCAATACAACTGTTTGTTCGAGTACTTGCTTCAAACTTACGACCAGTTACTTGTGCCCAACAAGTACCTTGCGCAACATGCCAATTATTTCTTGCGGGAGTTGAGATGCAAAGCCTACAGACAGTTGTTGGAGAGTTATAAGCTGTTGTCCTTAAAGTCGATGGCCCGTAACTTCAACATCTCGGAAGAGTTCTTGGACAACGACTTGTGTAAGTTTATCCCCAACAAGAAGCTCAACTGCACAATCGACAAGGTCAATGGGATCATTGAAACCACTCGTCCGGACAATAAGAACAGTCAGTACCATTTGTTGATCAAGCAGGGTGACGGATTGTTGACCAAATTGCAGAAATACGGAGCGGCGGTGAAGTTAAGCGGAGCTGAGCGTGTGGTCTAGACGACATCCAAACGGATAGAGTGGAGTTTGCATATATCGCCATAACCACATATAGAAACTAATGTAAACCGAAACAACCTGCTTTGAAAGCATATTCGCCCTCTATGAACACCCACTAAACAATACCTGTGAATGCACCGCCACTATCAGGCCTTCCATCAACTCTGCTGACATATCAAAAGATGCTGACATAGTCACTGAGGATAAGCCTTTTCGGGTTATTGGCTGCAAACCTCACAGCCCCTCTCCACCAGACTGTTAGCCAATAGCCACTAACGCACCAGGGTCATCCAGGATCATCCAGGATCATCCTAGAACTCCACAACTCTATCCCGAACTGATCCGCCACTCAAATAGGCCCCTGCACCGGTTCCCGCAAGGTACCAAGCAAAGTGAGCAAGGTGCGTGATAGGCGCAGAATAATTTTCTTAGCATTGCAAAACCCTATATATAAATAGCAGTAGATTCGCATTTTATTGGCGGGCACTGGTTTTTTGCAATGAAATTGGGACCTCTAACTGCTAGTATTCTCGCATCCTGGCACGTCGGTATGGCTGCTGCTACTCAAGTTGAAACGACAGTGGTACCGACCGAGCAGCCGGGTTTTTTTGCCCTCAATTTCGAAATCCAGCGGGGCAATTCCAAGACTGATATGGGGACTGAAAGAACGCCGAGACTCATCCGTCGAATGCTCTCTGACGAAGAACAAGCATCGCTGCCACTCTTCGAACGAGGGAGAAAGGTCTGGCGTCGGGATTTCTTCGAGATGACTCTTGAAAATGCCGATACGTTCTACCTTACCGAGCTTGAAATTGGTTCTAACGGCGACAAGAACCAGGTTCTTGTTGATACGGGGCTGTCGGATTTATGGGTGATGGCACATGACGTGGACTGTCATGCTGAGTCATCATCAGCGTCAACCAAGAAGAGAGACCTTGGACTTCATGTTGGAGATATCTTTGTACATCCACACGAAGATTCCATCTCCCCCACCAAAACAGAGAAACTCCAAGGGAAGGCAAATGCCAACTCCATTTTGAGTGCTTTCGGCATCACCACCGACTCCCCGTTTGGTGGTAGTGGCGGTAGTGGTAGCGGCTCCGGCAGTGCCGTTGCGGTTGCCGTTGCCACCGACTCGGGTTCCACTACAAACACATGTACGTCTTATGGCCTGTTCAACACCGCGAACTCAGAATCCTTCACCAGAAACTCGCTGGCACCAGCTTTCCTGATTCGGTACGCGGACGGTACCAGTGCTGAAGGGATCTGGGGCTATGACGACGTCAAGATCAGCAATGCCACCGTCAATAACTTGTCATTTGCTGTGTCCAACGATACTTCTTCCAATATCGGCGTGCTTGGAATCGGATTAGCCATGCTTGAAGTCACATACTCCCTGGGTACATCCAACGCATACACGTATGAAAACTTACCGGCAAGACTTGCATCTCAAAATATCATTGCCAAAAATGCCTACTCTCTCTACCTTGGGTCTTCGGACTCCAAAACTGGTACGGTTTTATTTGGAGCTGTGGACCATGCCAAGTATTCGGGAACCCTCCAAACCGTTCCTATTGTTAACACCCTTGAATCATACGGGTACGAAAGTCCTATTCGGTTAGAAATCAATGTCGATGAAATCCTGTTAACCAACTCAGACTCAGTGCAAGTTAACTCTAACGGGTACACGGCACTCTTGGACTCGGGTCTGACCTTGTCATATTTCCCGCAATCATTATTGGAGAAAACTGCGTCTACACTTGGTCTTGACTACTCCAACTCGGTGGGGGCATACCTCATTGACTGTGATGTCAGCGGTGACACCTCCATCGACTTCACCTTTAGTGGCATTAATATCTCGTGTCCCATCTCCCACTTTGTGGTGCAGGTGACTTCCGGTACCTGTGCGTTTGGGATATTGGCACAGAGCCTGAGCTCCGACTATCTTCTTTTGGGAGACAACTTCTTGCGCAATGCCTATGTGGTTTACGATCTTGAGGATTTGACCATCTCGTTAGCTCAAGTGAACCACAGTGATGAGGAGGATATCGAGGTGATTTCCTCCAATATTCCTCAGGCTCTGTCCGTGGTATCCGCTGCCACCGCTGCCAACTCCGGTGGTTCTGAGTCCACCGCGTCTGGGTCAGTGACCTTGTCTAATAGTGATACCGATAGTAGTAGAGACTCTGGGGCTATTAGAATGGTGCCCAAGCTCATGACAGCGGCAGCATTTGTCGGGGTGATTTTAGCATTATAATAGGTTTATGTATGAAATGGGGGCTTCAATATTCCATGTTCCAAACGCTTCTCGTAGTTTTCGATTGTCGTCTGAAGTTTCGCAGTCGTCACTCGAATCAGAGGGTCGCGAGAAAATACCACTTTTACTATCATTAATAATCTACTCCTTAGAGGTGTTTAGTTACCACCACCCTTTTGTTTTATGTCATTGTAACAGTGCTATCGACATACACATCTGCATATTTAATCCCCATCCATTTTGAGTCCGGTGACGTCCTTCTAGGTTCATCACCGCTACTCCTCCAACCGTTCTACCCATGAACGCACAAGGAAACTCTTCAGATCAGCCTCCAGCCCAACCGGTCACCGGCCTGCAATCCTCTGGTCTGACTGCTGCCCCGACAGCAAATATGTCCCTGGTGCCAGACCAGCCGTCTAACGGCAGTAGCTCTAACCAGAACATGCCACCAGATCCTCAACCTAATACCCCCAATCCACAAACAGATGCTCCCAATCCACAAACGCCAAATGACCCACCCGTCGACAACAGCTTCACACGGAGTATTCATAACCTCCTTCGGCAAACGGCACAGCGGTTTCGTGGGGCCACTGGTCCATCCACCGAAGAGTCCACCGGTACTCTGCACCCATCCGTTCGTGAGGACGACTCAAGTGCCATTGTCATCACTATCAACTACTTGTTCTCAGACGAAAATAACCCATCCAACCCCAACCGGTCCGGATCTCTTGTGTTGACGCTTCCCAACAACTCCTCGACTCGGAATCCCCGTACCCTCGACGAATTCATTCTGCTTGCTACACAAATGGCCTATTCGACCATTGTCAACGGACTTCAGAAAGAGAAAAAGGGGTTGACCACAGAACGGTTCATGTCGTTCCCATTCAAAGGCTTGGACGAAATTGAGGAACGGGACTGTTCTATTTGCCTTGAAGCTTTTGAGGAGCCGGTAGTTTCAGACATCGGACAAGAACCTCCTGCCAAAAGAAGACGTGTGGATAAGTCTTCTTCGGTGCCAATATTTGCATCTCAAACATCTTCTGACTCCCACGGATTTGCGGTTAGGTACCTAAAGGATATGACCGAAGAGCTCGGACATCAACCGGTGCAGTTGCCCTGTAAACATGTGTTTGGTCGGCTGTGTGTTTGTGAATGGCTCAAAAGTCATGTGACATGCCCCTTGTGCCGGGAGGTTGTTCTGAAGGATGAAGATGAGTCTCAACCGCCAGTTGATACTGACATGGCTCCTGGTGATGATTCCCAGTTTGGAATTCTCAATACCACCTTCGCCGGGCCCAACGTGCGAGTGGTAACGAGAACTGGCCTTGACCAAATCAGGTCCATGGTAAGTGCCAGTGCCGCCAGAAGAGCTGTGTCCACTATGGGCAGCCCTTCACCACCGGCTCCCACTGACCCCTCTGATGAATCAAGAGCTACTGCTTCGGGGCTAGACGAAAGCAATGAACGTGGAAATGAAATCTACTCGCAAGTCATTAACTACTTTCGCCGGTCAATGCAAGAACCTTTGTTCCCAACTGAGGTTTCCAGCAGGCGGACAGCAGATGGAGTTGAAACCACGTCATCGGGGACATATAGTCGACCTCCTGGTTCTCTAGACAGTTCTAACACCGCCGTGTCTGCATCGATGGCCATTCCCATACTCATGTCAAATCTTAGGCCCACGACTGAGTCCCGGACTGAGGTGCAGTCTCAGACCCTGGCAACAGAGGAAGTGTTGGATTTCTTGAACCTTCGAAGTCTCGCAGACGATGCAAATACATCAGTTCCACCACCAGCACCAGTATCATCCACTAGAGAGTCGTCATCGGGCTCCGGTCTGTCTGAATCCCCTGCTGAAGGACCTACTCCCTCCGAGAGACCTGCATCACCAGAGTGAACACACGCATTATACCCTGTTCTATTAGCATAAACTGTTCTATCATAGATTACTGTAGTACATACGCTTACCTCCCCTATATACATATATGTGACTACTGAGCTACTGGTAAAACTTGGCGTACCGGGCCTTTTCAGTACGTTTCTTCTTCTCAATCGAATCCTCTGCCCGCTTCAATTCTCTCTTAATAGCCTCATCGTTTGGCACATACTTAGATGCTTCCGTGAAATCATTAACCGCTTCTGAGAATTGGTTCTTAGCGACATACGCGAGTCCACGACGATAGTGGGCCTTGGCCCTCTCCGCAGTGGATGCTTTAAGGTCCAATAAATACAGGGCAAAGTCAATTGCCCGTGTTGGCTCTCCTACTTGAAGGTACACAAGGGCCATGTTAAGGTAGAGCTTCTTTCTCAAGTCGTAGTACTTTTCATACCACTGAGGTTCCTGCTCATCATCGGGAATATACTCCATCACGTACCGCAAACATTTGTGGTATTTGAACAAAGCATCCTGCTTGCGGCCCTGTTTGAGCAACAAAGTTCCGCTTTCTTTAATGATGGTAGACGCATTGAATACCAGCTCCGACGATTCCTTGTCGATTTGCTCATCGTCATCAGGGTACTCTTCGTAGATGTCACCACCGGTGGTATCAGCACATGAGTTGAACACGGGCACCGACATCGACTCTTCCCAAATACCACAGTCTTCAATCACCACTTTTTCGTTCTCAGTAGGACAATTATTGGGGTTGGTGTTAACCTGCTCGATCTGACGAACAGCCCACTTCCCGTGCACTACACGGCCAAAGACCGTATGCTTTCCGTTCAAGTGACTTTGTGGGTGGGTGGTGATAAAAAACTGCAGACCGTTGGCAGCAGCATTGGCATTGGCAGTGCACAACTTGAACAGGGCATCGAGAGGTTCTTGTTGGTTTTCGAGCGGGAACAACTTCTCGCCATTGACGGTAGAAATGTTGGAGGTGCCAACAGAATCATCTGTGTATGGTTTTCCATCCACACAGTTCACCACATCTCCAGCTTGGATCATAAAGTTCTTGATCACTCTGTGGAAGTAGTTGTGTTTGTAGGTGTATCCATCAGTGTTTGTGCACAAGTTGATAAAGTTTAGGGCGGCCAATGGTGCCATGTCCTCAAAGAGTTCAACCACTATACGGCCGGCCGGCTTGCCGCCGATGGACACATCCATGAATGCTTGGGTACGCACTGGCTCTACCTTCATGTTGCAAATTTGTGAAGTCGCGAATCGATGAATCGATGAGATAATCTATTCTAGCTCACACCGCAAACATGTTACTTTTCAAACCTCGGTATTCAATGGGAGGAATCCGATACTTGGGCATGACTGCTGGAGGTGGTTATGCTGCAACCCTTGAAATCGCCCGAGAGGACGTCAATAAGATTCTTGAGTCTCAAGATAGGTCCTCCTATTTACTTGCTCAGTATATGCCCGAACCTACGAGAGATGCATTTTTGGCTATTCGTGCCTTCAATTTGGAAATCAATAAGATTGCCCCCAAGCAATCCTCCGGCCCCAGCCCTCTAGGGGTGTCGGCGGTGGACCTCAAGTTCAAGTTCTGGAGTGATTTGCTCACACGAATCTTCACCAATCCCGACTCAGATACCAACATTGGGGAGCCCATAGCATTTTTATTGCGAGATGCCCTCCGCAACAACCTTAACCTCGAGCTCTCATGCCTCCACCAGTTCCTCCAGAGTCGGCGGCACTTCTTGAACTCTAGTGGGTTTAATTCCACTGACGATATATGTGCGTACGGGGAAGGAACTTACTCACAGCTTAATTATTTGACACAGGGACTTTTACTTTCGCCGGGCATTTCACCTCTGGCAATTCTGCTCCTCGAGCACCTGCGCCGTCTCCAAGGCTTAGTGAGTGATGTGGCGGCACATATAGGCCAGGCTACTGCTGTTGCATCGATGGTATTGGGATCCAAGTACTATGCGTCCAAGAACTCTGTGACGGTACCGGTTGACGTGATGACCCGTCATGACGTGAGCCAAGAACAGTTTCTCCGGTTGGCGCAAGGCCATGATCAGGATATGGCAGCTACTCGGCAACTGCTCCAAAACTGTTTTTACGATGTCGCAGTGGTTGCAAATGACCATATTCTTACTGCCCGTCAGAAGCTCCAAGAGATCCGTGAAGAAACCGCAAAGGTGGTGAAGCTGAACCCTAACGATAAGCTTCTCCAGAAAAATCATCGAAAATGGAGACATGGTATACCTGATGTAATCTTCTTACCGTTCATGGTGTCGATTCCCACCACTCTTTATTTGCGTCGGTTGGAGAAAAATGATTTTGATATATTTGCACCGGCTATGGACGCAAAGGAGTGGAGGTTGGCGTGGACTAGCTTCCGTGGGTACTACCAGCGGCGTATTTAATGTGAACTAGCCTATATTTATTACATGTACATACACCTACACCGCGATCTACCGCGAGCCACCTCGGTGGCATACCCGTGCACACCAGAGGCATAGTCGTGTCCTTTCCACGCTCTCGTCAAAACAAGATCAAAGCAAAATCAGTCTCATCCACAAACTAACAACGTCCATGAATCGTAACAACCCTGGAATCGCCGGCGTGTCTCCACATCTCTTCGGTTCCCACGTGAACTCGAATGTTCTGTCGTCACGGGGCACTCCAGAGCCCTCAACAGACGTCGGCATGTCGGGTTACAATCTGACTTTTCACGTTCAGTCTTCCATAGCTGCTACCGGAGCCTTTTCATCTTTTGCAATTGATCCGTTAACGCTCGCCATCACTGAGTGTATGGCCATGCTGCTGGCCATGCGCAAGGTCAGCAGGTACCAGCAAAGCGGAATGGCTGCTATTTTGGGTAGTGGTAATGACTTTTTTGGTGGAACTGGCGCTGACGACGACCTGCTTACCACGAATCTTGGATTTGCTCCCACAAACCGTCACGGCTCTCACGGTCCACCCCATCCCAATGGCACCGCCCATCCCAGTACCGCCATGCCTCTCGTGCTGAGCTTCGTGCAACTTCGGTCCATGCTCCTGGAGGCAACAGACATCGAGGTGCTCGACAGTCTTACGGTTCTCCAACCATTTCTTTTGGTGGTAAAGCTGCCACTGACCTCTGGGAGGATTACGGCCATGGCCCTTGAGGCAATTTCCAGGTTCTTACAGTATGGCGTCCTTACAGATCGTTCGCCCAATCTTGGTCCTACGCTAGGACAAATTTGCTCTGCTCTTACACACTGTCGATTCGAAGCAGCAGATCAGAGTTCAGACGATGCTGTGCTTCTTAAAGTGTTACGGCTCATGGAGGCCGTCGCCACCAGTCCACACGCGGGGCTTCTCCCGAACGACGTGGTGCTGGAGGTGGTTCAAACTTGTTTGTCTCTTGCTTGCAATAAGAAGAGAAGTGAGGTGTTAAGAAGAGCAGCTGAAATGGCCATTGGTAATATCACCGCTCGTATATTTGCTCGCTTGAGCGAGCTTCCTGAACAGGAATCGGGTTCGGTGGTGGTGGGTGAGTTGCCCGAGGATGTTATTGGTGCTGCAGCTGCTCGGAAAGAATCTGGTGAAGAAACCGACAAGGAAGACCTACAAAAGGGCTCGATTGACACAAAAGATACTGGAACTGAACTGTCTCCAACAGTAAACTCTGAATCCAACTTTACTGAGCCAACTGAAGACCTTGCAGAAGATGACAGGGTTCTTGAAGACAAAGACAGCAATTCAGACGATGGTTTCGATGTGTCTGCTCTCATAGAGTTCACGTCAATTCTCATTTCAATGATCTCGCCTTCTAACCAATACCAGCATATGGAAAGTACGCGTGTGCTTGCACTTCGTCTTATCAACACTGCTGTTGAGGTTAGTGGCCATCATTTTTACACCCACCCATCACTTATGAGCTTGTTTACAGATCCAGTGTCCAAACATGTTCTTCAGATCATTGCTACTGTTGAGTCTCCTGCTTTGCTTGAAGTTGCTTGGAGAGTCTTTGCAACCATGGCTGTTGTTTTAGGCCCTCATTTGAAGAGTCAAATAGAGTTGACGTTCTCGTTGATGTTCAATGCTGTTGGTTCGCAATCTTCCACCTCTTCCTCCAAAGCATCTACGGGTCTGGGTGCAACTGCAAGGGCCTCAAGTTCGGTTGTTGCCGGCTCTACATTTGCTTCTCCAACTGCTAAAGAAATGTTTCTTGAGCTGCTATCACTTCTTTGGACTAGAGATCCCTACTTTTTTACCAGATTATATGCTGATTATGACTGTGACTTTGATAGAGCAGATTTGGCTCGTCAATTGATAGAATTCATCTGTACTCTTGCCCTTCCAGAACTGGCTAGAGTTTCTACTGACAATGTGCCTCCTCTATGCCTTGAAGGGTTGTTGTCGTTTGTGAATGGTATCAATGAAAGAGTCAAGAAAGGACAATTTCTCGAATCACTGTCGGACCTCGATGAAGTTCCTCGTCGTCTTTCCAATAAAGCCAATAAAAAGGCGTTTGTGGAGTGCACCGACGAATTCAACAAGAAACCCTCTCTTGGCCTTGCTGCTCTTGTTCGTCATGGCTTCATCAAGGATCCTAATGATATTGCTGAAGTTTCCCAATTTATGTATAATAAACTGGGTCGATTGAACAAAAAAGTGTTAGGAGAATATCTCGCCAAATCCAGTAACAAAGACTTGTTGAAGCATTTCATGTCACTTTTCGATTATGAAGGATTGCGTGTGGATGAGGCCATCCGGTTGTTGTTAAAAACCTTCCGTTTGCCTGGAGAAGCTCAACAGATTGAACGTATTGTCGAAACTTTTGCTTCACGTTATGCTGAATGTCAAGAGGTTATCAAAGAGACTGAGAAAGAGGAAAAGCAACCCGATTTGAAAGAGACTGAGAAAGAGGAAAAACAACCGGATCTGAAAGAGGCCGATCAACCAGATGTACTGACGGTTAGGCCTGACGAAGATTCGGTCTTTGTTCTTTCATTCTCAATCATTCTTCTTAATACTGACCTTCATAACCCACAAGTTAAAAAGCATATGACTCTTGAAGCTTACAAAAAGAATCTCAGAGGACAATACAACGGAGGAGATAATTATCCCGAATGGTATCTTTCTAAGATCTACAGCAGTATCAGAGATAGGGAAATTATCATGCCAGAAGAACATCATGGTACTGAGAAGTGGTTTGATGACGTGTGGAATAATGTCGTTTCTGCCGAAGCTTTGGCTAATAATGATCTCCATGAAGAAGTTATTGACGACATTTCTGTATATGACAAGAATCTTTTTGCTGATACGGTTGGCGTTATTACAAAGACTCTCGTCCAAATTTTTAATGAAGCTACTGATGACCATATCATTACTCGTCTTATGTCCACTATCGATAAATCTGTGAATATTTGTCTACAATACGGAATTCTTGAGCCAGTGGATCTACTCATAGGTCTTCTTGCCGACCTTACCACCCTTACAGATCCGGCAGGGTTGAAGCGTAATAAGGACGAAAGTGATGACAACTTGCGGGATGAAATACCTATAACTCAAATCAAGCTTGAAGGGAAAGACGATACCATAACCGTAAGTGATGTTGCAGTCTGGTTTGGAAGAGATTTCAAAGCTCAGATCGCTACCGTTGTTTTGTTCCGACTACTCAAGAAGACAAAGTGTCGTGTTACTCCAGCTTGGGAGAAAGTTATCAAGATTATTCTCACTCTTTACGAAAGCTGTCTTGTGGACCCTAACATGTACAGTGAGTTTCAGAAGACGCTTTCACTTCCTCTGTTAACGAGAGCGAAGCCACGTTATATTATCAACCGCTCCAAGCCTTTGAGAGAGTCAGGTCTTTTGCTGACATTTTCGTCATTTTTGAAGGGATATTCTGATGAACCACCTGAGCCTACTGACCTGGAGGTTGAAAGTACATTAAGCACTATTGACTGTGTCAAGTCGTTGGATTTAGTTGCTTTGTTTAAGACTGTAGCTGAGGGAGGTCAAGAAAACAAAATTTTATTGGCCCAGCTATTGGTAGATGCTATACCAGAGAAGCTCGATGATGTTCTGAAACGGTATTACGAGCTGGAGGTGTTGTTCATCACTGAAAACCTGGTATTTTTGGCATTATTGTCCAATGACAAGCTATTATTCAAAAAAATAATCCAGAAGATCTCTAAAGTAGGAGGAACTTTGAGCAAAAAAGGCGATTTGAGAATGGCGGTTTATGAATTGGTGCTATGGAAAGAATTAAGTACTCTCACCGATGATCCTCTGGCTGAAGATGAAATTGTCGGAAACATAGAGTTACCACTAGGAAGTGTTCTTTCTCTTGATAAGGATATCTTAACTAAATTCGGTGAGCCATTGATAAGCCCTTTGATTTCGCTCGTGAGCACCTCGTCTACTTTAAGCCAACAGCTACTTTCTTCCAAGCAGTATTGGAAAGTACTTCGTTCTATTGGAGCGATTCCTGTATTTTCCTCCAAGGTGCTAGGACTCACAGAATCACTAATCAAAGAATCTGTAGACGATATCTCGCCAGAAAATTTTATGTTGGTGTTAGGTCTTTTGGATGAAATCTCATCTGTTGGAGCATTTGCAGCACAATGGGAACAAGACTCTTCAAATCATGCCAAAGCACAAGGTAAAGAGGATAAAAGCAAGTATCTTCGTGAACTCATCAATACCTCAAAGAAGTCAATTGCTCTTACTTCGGAATTGCTGTATGTGTTTGGAAAAGATGGGTTCACCCGCGATAATGCTGGGTATCCATTAGTACAAGCGTTAGCCCACCAATGTTTCAATCCTTGTCGTGAAGTACGTTCCACCGCTTTAAATACGCTCAAATCAACCGTTCTCACCGCCGTGGAGTCTCACGACAACCAACTTCCTCCAGCCGGCCTTTTCCAGTTTGGTCTCTTCCCCCTTTTAGGTGAATTGGCTAAGCCTTCAGTTATTCAAACGGACCCTCAAGGGTTTGTGACCACTCAGGTCGAAGCGTTGTCCTTGTGCAGCAAAGTGTTTCTTCATTTTATCGGAAAGTTCCTGGAAGAGGAAATTCAAATCACTTGGATTGGAATCCTTGATGGGTTTAAATCTTTCGACGATATTCAGAAAGCAGCAACCACCGAAGACAATTCTGCCAATCATGAATCGGGTATGGAATTGTTGAAGAACATGTTATTGGTTCTTCAGAGCGGAGGGGTTCTCTCGCCAGAAAATAAGGAGTTATGGGAACCTACTTGGACCAAGGTTAGCTCGATCTACAGCGAATTACGGCCTGAGAGTGAAGCTAAAGAAGAACCTGCTGATACTACAGCAACTGGATCACGGTCAAATGCAGATCCCGCCACAGAGACTATAGATCCTGTCATAGAGCAAAGTGCAGAAGATGCACAAGCCACTGTTTCAAATGACACAGATGAAGTAGATTAAACTTAATACTCAATTATTGCACATCATCGAAATCGCACCAAAAAAAAACTCATCTCTATCTCCACTAAGATTGATCTCAAGATGGTTACTACTCAATCGTACACCCAAAGAGCTGAAATTCACCCATCTCCAGTGGCTCAGCGACTTCTTCGACTCATGGACTCCAAGAAGACCAACCTTTGTGCTTCGGTTGATGTCAGAACCACCAGTGAACTCCTCTCCCTCATCGACAAGCTCGGACCATACATTTGTCTTGTTAAAACTCATATCGACATTGTGGATGACTTCTCGTATGAAGGAACTATCGTTCCTCTTCTTGAACTTTCGAAGAAACATAACTTCATGGTTTTTGAAGACAGAAAGTTTGCAGACATCGGAAACACTGTCAGATCCCAATACGTTGGAGGTGCGTACAAAATTGCCCAATGGTCTGATATCACTAATGCCCACGGTGTCACCGGAGCTGGTGTTGTACAAGGCTTGAAACAGGGAGCTCAAGAAACTACCCAGGAACCAAGAGGACTTTTGATGTTGGCAGAGTTGTCATCAAAAGGTTCTTTAGCATTCGGTGAGTATACGGATAAGACCGTTGAAATAGCCAAGACTGACAAAGAGTTTGTCATTGGATTTATCGCTCAAAGAGATATGGGTGGCCGTGAAGAAGGGTTTGACTGGCTTATAATGACCCCTGGAGTTGGTTTGGATGACAAAGGCGATGGCTTGGGTCAACAGTACCGTACTGTTGATGAAGTGGTCAGTACTGGAACTGATATTATCATTGTAGGAAGAGGTCTCTTTGGTAAAGGAAGAGATCCTGACGTAGAAGGAAAGAGATATAGAGATGCTGGATGGGCTGCATACCAAAAGAGATGTGGTAATTAGGGTAGGTAAGTATTGTACACTATGTGAACATTAACCATATACGACGACGTGAAATATCTACAAGAATCTATATACATGTACTAGTAGTCTCTATCCAGCAATCGGGTTCTCATGATTTCAAAAACCAATAACCCAATAGAGGTGGCAGGTATAGTGGTCAAAGCATTTCTGGCAAACCCTTTATAAGCCATATTGAACCAGGTTTGTCTTGTTTTCCTCTTCATCCGAAGCACCTGGTGGTATGTGTCAATGTACGAGTTATAGTACACTTTGAAAAAGGGTCTTCTATGTGATGTTTTGCGTGAAGAATTGAAGATGTCTAGTGCTTCGAGCCTTGATAAGTGCAAGTTCTGAATTTTTGAGATGGGATATTGAACAGCCAATAACATCCAGGCGGCCGAAGCACCAGCGAGAAGCACGAATGAGGACCGCAAGATCTTGGCCAGCCGTTTTTCTTCGAACCTCGTCAACTCCTCGTCTATCTCGTAACTCCCTATATTGGCGAAAAGCCTCTGAAAGAATCTTTTCACTTTCCGCAACCCTTTAACAACGGATATGGTTGCACCATAGCATTGATTCTTGACGACTTCAAACGTGCAAAAGTAGAAAGCAAATCCAAAACTCTCCTTTATTAGTGAAAACCCATACCCTGCAAATACTCCCACAAGTCCTATTTCTTTAAGCTTATTTAGCCCATACACCCATAGGTTCAGGTGCTTCCCATTAATGATATCTGCAGTCGAAGACCGGGCATAGATCGCATCCACCGGAGCGGCGGCTAGTGACTGAGCTATACCAGCCACAAACCCAGCTCTCCAAGTATCAATTGGAGAATACTGGAGTGGACCCCAACTAGAAGTTGAGCGACTGCTTTTACCACCATCGAAGTGGTCCAAGCTTGACAAGTAAGTTCCATAGAGAATAAGACCAGTAGCAGAATTGGCGAGAAGCGGCGGTAGCACCTGTTCAGGAATAAGACGCCAACCTTGTTTGTTCACGGCCTTTACTAGAAGTGCAAGTGATGAGTGAGTGGTGAAGCGCCAGGGTTTCAAGTTTATACCTTCGTTGACGTGTGCAAGCGTACGGATGTGCGCCAAGTAGTCGAAACGCGAGGGCCGGAACAACTTAACAGGTGTTCTCATATAAAGCGCTTGGAGCTGATAGATGAGAGCTCGAACACCCGCTGTGGAAACGGTAACGGCTTGGTTGTTTTTGGAGGTGGAGAGGTCCTCTCCACTTGAAGGAGTCATTGTAACACTATCAAGAGAATCCAATGAACTACCTCGTAGCGTGGATATGTTGTTTTGCATTTGTGGAGGTACCGTGACGAAATGTTGTTTTCGCGGCTGTCGATGATTTGAGATGAGATAAAGAGTGTTAAGTCTACGGCATGCGGTGTTTGGTTAATTTTACGTCCTTGACCTGGCAAGGTGGTTTGTATTTGTTGTATCTCAATAGACAAGGGGACAATTCGAGTACCAACTTGTTCAGTGTGTAATTTATATCAAGTACCTAGAGGCATATTGGCGGATTGAGGACTGAGAGTGTCTGCTTGTTGGAGATTCATGAGTCTCGGTACAACAAGATCTCACTCTGCTTGAAGTACCGTCTGGCATCCTCATCTATCAACACCAAACTTAAATAAGTCCTCACACTGAACTTCTTATTCACATCCTTATATGTGGGAATGAGATCGAACCCACCCAAAAAAAGCCGAATAGGAATAGTTTCTCCCTTGACAGGAGCACCATCCATAATCTCAAACCGCACCACCGTCTCACTATCGGTGACTTGATTGGGAGCAGCACCCACAGTTTCTCGTCTAATTAATGAGATCTCCATGTGCTTGATTTTGAGCCGGGCTAACAAGAAGTAGATTTTACCCATAATGCCCGACTTGAGAGAGTAGCGTGATTTCAGGTACTCAAACTCTATATGAAGACAATCTAAGATCCCCACATCCATTTTGACGATTGACAGAGGACTTTCATTGGGAACTTCGGTGATTTGGTAAACCCAAAGTTCCTTCTCCCTGGTAATCTCCAGCAGTGATCTCCGTGAAACGGAGACTTTGATGTAGTAACGTAGACGAACGTTTTTTCCCCGGTAACTTTCATACTGCTTCTCAACGTTCTTGAACTCAAATGGATAGGTTTCCTGATGTGTAAGCACCAGCGGTTCTGCCAATTCAGTTGCCAACGTGAGAAACTCAGATGCCGTTATGGAGTCGGTGCTGGTCTCAATTGACCCAAGAAGTTGGACTTTGACCCCTGTATGTTCGACTTTCCGTCCTTCCTTGGTACGGATCGTGACGGATCCTTTGACGGTTTCACCATCCTTGTACACCGGGAGCTTATCTATTCTTCCCTGGGGGTTTTTGACATCAACGTGCTTACGAGAATCTTCGGCTTCAAGACGTATCTCGATGTCCACCGGAGCTTTGAAGAAAATGGACATTTAAGGTCGTTATGGAGGTGTTTTTGGAGGGCAGTGCGAAGTTGATATATTGGCCATCACGTGATACAATACCAATCTTACTGTGAGATTCAAGAGTCGACAAGGGTTAGGTTAGAATAGATTGTACACAGTAGGCTAGTTATGTATGCAAGTCAGTGTCCGTGATTATCTGGTAACTTGAGCTCATATTAATTTGTATTTGATAAAACGGCCGATTACTAACTGTTGCAAATGACCGATAAGTGCGTTAGTGAGATATTGAGGAGTACAAAACTTTTCATATCTGCTACATTTTCCAACATCAAGCTTCACTTTCCAGCTTCAAAGTATTTCGATGTTTAACTCTCCGATCTTGGAATCTACAAGTCCGGTTTACCAAAACTACAAAACCACTCAATTGGAGCTAATTCCAAAGCCCATCAATCTCACCAAGAAACTCGATGGCACTTATGGAGCTGGACAAGATGATGTCCTTGTTAAGATCCACTATGCCAGTTTCAATCCCATTGACATACTTTTAAAAGGTATTGTCAGTCCATGGGTAAACTATTTACGTGGAAACTTTGGACTTTGTAACGACTATTCTGGAGTTGTAGTGGATATTGGTGATAAAGCTGCTGAGAAATTGGGCTTGCGAATTGGTGACGAGGTCTGTGGACAAACATCACAAACAGCATACACCAACACTTTGACTGAGTATGTGATGTTCGAAGGAAGTCACTACCCCAAGGGCTGGGGGATGTTGAAGAAACCAGAGAATTTAACGATGGCTGAGGCCGGTTCCTTTGGAATGGTTTACTCAACTGCTGTTTTGTTGAAGAAAACAGCAGTATTCAATGAAAGCACTAAAGTATTGGTGAACGGGGCGTCAACCTCTGTTGGAAAGTACCTTATAAGTCTTTTAAAGTTAGACCCCCGAGCCACTGAGGTGGTTGCAATTTGTTCGGGACGGTCTGCACCTTTAATAAAGGAGTTGGGTGCTCACAAGATTATCGACTATACCCAAACCAACTCAATTGTGAATGAAGTCTTGGATGAGTGTAAGGACCGTTTGTTTGATGTTTATTTTGACTGTCGTGGTAACGACAAGCTTTTATATCACGTAACTTTTTTTCTTAAAGAAGATGGTGTGTATGCCAGTTGTGGTGGAGGTAAAAAGTTGGATTTGGCCAATGCTAGTTTAATGGGAATGTTTACGTTTCCGTTTTTGAAAAAGGTCTTGCTTTCTGCAGTAGGGCTTCTTAAAATTAAGATTGTCTATTGCGTGGTGAAACCGGGCCTTGGGTACGAAGATGTCAAAGAGTACTTTGAGCTGGGGAAGATAAAACCTCATATCGACACTGTGTTTAGTTTTGACGATTACCAGAAGGCATACGAGTACTTAGTTGAAGGAAAAAACAATGGTAAGATCGTGGTGGAGATTGTGAAGAGCTGAGATGCCCAAGATCTGAGATGAATTCAGAGTTAGATTCATAGTATGAACATAAAGTATTTTAAAGCAGGAAATTTTTGCAACCAATCTCAATGAGAATCAAAACTACGAGATTAATATTCCTTCAACCCTTTCATATATTTGTATATACTACTTACTGTTTGGCAACATATTCCAACAAGTCGACGACTCTGGTGGAGTAACCGTACTCGTTATCGTACCAGGCAATCAACTTGACAAAGGTGGGGGTCAACATAATCCCGGCCTTAGCGTCAAAGACAGAAGATTCATGGGAGGTGACGAAATCAGACGACACGACAGACTCTTCAGTGTATCCCAAAACACCCTTCAATGGACCTTCAGCAGCAGCTTTGACGGTGGCACATATTTCTTCGTAAGTGGTGGTGGTAGCCAAGTTAACAGTCAAGTCAACAACAGAAACATCAGTGGTTGGAACTCTCATGGATAAACCAGTCAATTTTCCGTTCAATTCTGGAATGACCTTACCAACGGCTTTTGCAGCACCAGTGGACGAAGGAATGATGTTACCAGAAGCAGTTCTTCCTCCTCTCCAATCCTTGTGCGAGGGCCCATCAACAGTTTTCTGGGTGGCAGTAATGGAATGAATGGTGGTCATTAAACCGTCCTTGATTCCAAACTTGTCGTTGATGACCTTGGCCAATGGGGCCAAGCAGTTGGTCGTACACGAGGCATTCGAGATAATGTTAAGATCTGGTGTGTACTTGTCTTCATTGACACCCACAACGAACATTGGCGCATCAGCAGAAGGAGCGGTGATAAGAACCTTTTTGGCACCAGCATCAAGATGTTTTTGGGCGCCTGCCAACTTGGTGAAAACACCGGTAGAGTCAATCACATACTCAACTTTGTCTTTTCCCCATGGAATGTTGACTGGATCACGTTCTTGATAGACCTTTATAACGTGACCATTGATCACCAAGGTGTTGTCTTCAGAAGTGACTTCACCTTTGAACCTACCGTGGGTGGAGTCGTATTTGAACATGTAAGCCGCATAGTCAGCAGCAATAAATGGATCATTGATGGCGACCACTTCGATATCTGGCCTGGCGATGGCGATTCTCAAAACCAATCTACCAATTCTTCCGAATCCATTAATTCCGATCTTCATATTGTTATAATTATTTGTATTGTATTGTTGTAATGTAGAAAAATCTCAAGAACTGGGACATGTTTATATAGTAATTAAAGTGCGTCAACTGATCCTCAAACCATAATTTGCAGCCAACACGTCGGGTGACGCGCACCAAATGATGGCCCCAAGGCTCGTGCGGGGCGGTCCGAATCTTTTGTGAGCCGCTGACAGTGTTCGCACCACCACGTGAACACTCTCCTATGAGTTATCCAATCAATACAAACACCTTCGGAAATGACTATTGAACTGACTCTGGCTTGCCTGAATTGGATTTCTGTCTGCGTTACTATATCTATACTTTTCCGGCTCCGTGTAAACTTAGTATTCTCTTAGTTTTGTCTCTAACGATCTCCTCACAATATGCGGTGAGTCGCTGCAATTTGAGGCCTGCAGCCGCAGTCCTAGCTTCGAGTTTTTCACCTTCGTACTTCTCAAACATGAATCCTCCCTCAAGATGCTGCTCCTCAATGAGATGATGGAGCTCATTCACATACTCAGGCTCTTTAGGGGGTTTTAATCCATGGAGTCTTGCGCCTTTTAGTGCCAACTCCTGACTCGACTCCTGTCTCATCGCATCACTAGTAGGAAGTTGTAACCGGCCACTGAAATACCTTGCCAAAACACTCGACTGTGCTTCAGCCATGGGGAACGGACTCACATCTTTGCCCAACCCCACAAATACCAAGGACGGATCTTCGACGTAGAAAATGTGTTTGTACAAGTTCTTGATGTAGCGTGATTCGCACAAGGGGATCTTCAAGAATGGCACATCATAGAAGTAGCCAGTGCAGAAGATGATCTGGTCAATTTTTATGGTTTTGTCTTCAAAAGTAGCTGCATGGTGATTCACGTTGTATTCGTCGATTCTAGGAATAATTTCGAGGTATGGATGTCTGATCTTGTTCAAAATTGACTCTTCATCGCATGAAACATACACTTTTTTAGCAGTGGAGCTCACTTGCACGGCAATGTCACACCCACTAGATGAGCCCCCGACCACCAACACCGTCTTGTCGGCATACTTCTTAGCACTGTTGTAGAATTTGGCGTGGATGACTGACTTGGGGTCCTTTTGTTGCCATTCCTCGAGTCCCTTGACGGATGGGTAAATGGGCTTTTCAAAATGGCCGTTTGCTACCACTATGGCATCATAATGTTTGGTTGACAAGTTTCCGGTCGTCACATTTTCACTGGTGACGGCCCAATCGTTAGTTTTTTCCACAGAAACAACTTTGGTGTTCAAATGCAAATTGAAGGGACCGATGGTTTTGGCGTATTTCTGCAAATAGTCAATGACAGATGTTCTGAATAAAAACTTGCTACCTTCAGGGAATGGAAAATCGGTGAACTGCATGCACCGGGCTGGAAGGTTAGTTTCTAAGTTGTCGTAGATGGGGGAAAAGTTGTACACTTTGTTGGCCTCAAGGTCGTTAGTATCATTGTACTTTTCTTTGCTAGAAGAATAGTTCCAAATCCCACCGACATTTGATCTGGGGTCGTAGACATCGATACCAAACTCAAATGGCTCTCCATTCAAAGCCCTTATCAGGGCCAATCCACTGGGGCCAGCTCCAATGACACAGACTCGTTTGAATGCCATTAGTTGTAATAGAAAAGTTTGTCGGAGACAAAATTCCTATTCGGGTGGTGTGATATGTATGCGCACCACTGCGAAATTGTGTGCAATGTCACCCGACCATTCCGCCTATTATACCATAGGGCCCTCGTAGAACAGAATCTGTTAGATGAAAGCTTATGTTTGAGAGGTGCTTGTTTGTGTAAAAAATCGGGTGCTGATTACTCAAAGAAATCTGGCTAATATTTGACTTTTAGATGGAACTTTGTTCAGTTGTGGCTGCAAATTTGTTATCACTTAACACCGAACACTAATACTTAATAGCCAACTTTATATTATACGTATAAGAAGATGAAAAGAAAGCACCACTGGCCACGAACCAGCATGGCCTGAAAGCAACGCCAAACTCAATCCACCTGGTGTCGTTTAACAGTTCTCCTATGGTGTAAACTAAATATCCATATGCGAGGCACTTACAATTGGCTTAGAAAATTCACAAACGGGTCTTGTTTCAAATTCATAGACTTCAAGTAGTCTCCAAACTGCAAGCCCGTACTTAGGTGCTTACTCCAAAATTCTTCAATATCTGAAAGCACTGACTCCATCGAATTAGGACCAGGAGGTCCTTTATACTTATCCAAAAACGTCTTAATGGCCAAACTTAGATGAAACCCTTGGAAATTAGTTTTAGAAGCTTGGTTCATTTTCCGATACATGTTTTCAAGAACACCATAGTACGTCAGCAAAATATCAGCATCAGTATCCTTAAGGTGGGGTCGTATAAAACTAGCCAATTGTGGAGAGCTGAAACTCTCGACGATCTGCACCATACTGACTGCATTGGCAGCAACTCGTTCATAAACACAACTTAAGTGGCCGATAACTCTTTTCATGGGATTAAATATATCCTGAGGCATGAGCGTGTGGAACCCAGGAGATACCCATAGGTGGGGCTCTTCCATAAAGTCCTTAATGAGTTTGGTAATTTGAACGCCAACTTCAACTGTTTTGTAAAGGTATTTATTGTCCTCGTACAGGACATACACCACCGACGGAATTGTGAAAAGAAGCTCCAATAGTATCATCCGAACCATGAGATTGTAGGGGTCTTCAGGCTTGTGGCTCGACAGAACCGCACTGATGGAGTCGAGTTCAGACAATGCCAACTCGACGTCCTCGATCAAAAGGTCATATCTGGATAAGGCCACGCCTTTGCCAGAGTTCAAGTAGTTGGTGGCTTTTCGAAGCAAAAGGGTTATTCTCGTGACAATAATCATTCGGTTACGGGCTTGTACTTCTTCAATGGAAAGCCATGATTCATATGATAATTTGGAGTCAAATAGGGTGTCAACATTCAAACTCACCATCAACGGCTCCCCCCACTGGAACGCATTAAGTGCATCTAAACACAACAAAATTACCCAAGAGGCTCTCCACAAGTAGACCTCTGCATCACTCAAAAATTCTAATTGCTTTGGGTCTCCCGAAAGCCCAATAACCTTGGCACAGTGACACGCTACAGTTACCGTCACATTCTGGTGAGACCTACTGCCATTATCCTCAGGGCAGTGAAGCTCGTATACCCGAAGGAGAAGCAATCCCTGGAGTTTCCTGAAATCAGAGGACGGATTGTTGAGAAGCAAATACCTGGCAAACAGAACATATGCAATGACGTTCATGCTTTGAAGCTCTGCCACTTCCTGGAGTTGTAGTTTGGGAACTGTCAAATATGCAAATCGGTACATGATAAGAATCATGGCGATGGTTGACGGGATCTCGAGAGTGTCCTGAATAGTGATATGTTGTTTAAATTCGAAAATCTCCGCTATATCCTTCAAAAATGTCTTTTCATCGATAAAGGGCGTAAGCATGCTACAAACCAGGAAGTACTGGCGGAT
The DNA here is from genome assembly GCF_029203305.1 of Yamadazyma tenuis. Classification (NCBI taxonomy): domain Eukaryota; kingdom Fungi; phylum Ascomycota; class Pichiomycetes; order Serinales; family Debaryomycetaceae; genus Yamadazyma; species Yamadazyma tenuis. Next base: position 1,051,381 of record NC_089464.1, read on the forward strand.
CAAGTACCGGGTAGTACTCAAACTGGGCATTTTGGGTAGTTCCACCTGGGTATGTGGGTTTATATCCAAGCTTTCAGAAGCTTTTGGCTCTCCCATCACGGATCCTCCTTCTGTCATGAACTCCTGAAGTCCTTGCTTCACAAACTGGTGGTAGATGTTGCTTTTATACCTGTCGTTGAGACTCACATACATGAAAGATGAGGGCCCATAAGACACAATTCTACCATTTCTCACGGTAATCAGTTTTCCGTAGGGAGTGATATCCAAATCAGTGTAGTTCTGCGACTGTTCCTTCTTCATCTGTCGAAGTCTGTTGTTTAACTGGTCGATTTTGGCTTGCACTTCGCTTATGGACTGTAGTGGTTGTAGAAGCCCATCATCCTCCCCATCGTCGTAGCGACACAGATGTACAGTATTTTTGGTCCGGCAGTTTGAACATGGCCGTTTCCTATCACACTTGTTCTTTCGCTTACGGCAGTTACTACACGACTTGGCGACACGAACTCTAGTTCTCTTCTCTTTGTCCATGACTGGGGTTGATATTGTTGAATAGGATACTTCGCGAAATTGTGCAGTTTTGAGACAGGGCTTTGCAGCCAACCGCGTAGAATAGTCTTTGTACAAGACCGATCCCGTTTGCGTTCATTATCATTATATCGTTATATCGTACTAATCTCGTGCTAGTCTCGGGTTTTGTTGGGCACCCACCGGCGATATACCACCTCATTGACTCGGTAAAGTCGAAGGAGAGTTGTAAACAAGGTTTCGTCCAGTTGGTCTGGGTGCAAAACTGCCGTAAAATCTGCCACTGAAGGCATTTCTACATAATTAAGCACCAAGGTCTTTCTGACACTGCCAATCACCCTCGAGAGCGTTTGTAACTCCACCCAGCTCTTCTCATGTTGTCCGTCGGCAGGGATAACGAGGACAGCATGTTCGGCGTGGGAGAACTGTGGGCCTCGCTTATACAAAATGAAGTCACATCCAAACTTAATACCCAGTCGAACAGACCAACCGAGCGACCGGTAGTAGTGGTATACCACGTACTGTACAATAAAGCTGGTGCTGGGAATCGGCGTACGAGTTCCACAGCAGGCGAAAAATACTTCTCGTGTAGAAAGTGCACTCGCGTCCTGGCTTGAAATCACATCCACCACGTCTAAACCGTATTTCAAGAAAAACAATTCGACAGGCTGAAGCTGTAAAGCTTCGATATTGACCAATTCCATCGTTTCCTTGTCAACGTTAAGCTGGTCTTCATCCCTCATATCGCCCCATAAGATGGGTTGCAGCTGTTCTTTTTGCACCTTCAACCGATTTGAGCGACGAAACGCGAGAAGAACAGACTCAACTTCCTGTAATTCCTGCTTTTCTTCAGTAGAAAGAGGTGTATGTCGGCGTTTTGTCTTGAGCTGTTGCTCTCGAGTTCTTTCGGCCTTAAACCGACTCCGTTCCTCCCTTCGAAACCGTGTGATGTCTTCGTTAGACAACTCAGCTGGCTCACTTGACAGATGGTTCAAATGAAGTCTTCTAGTAGTCCTGGAGTACCACGTAGGGTCTGACCGAGAAAAGATACCCTTACCGTAACATCCATGGTCCCAAAGTCTTGTCATTTCAGACAAATCGTTCACTGTGAAAACGGCGCCAGCGTCAGTATGCTCACAGTTCACAACAATGTTGTCGATGCACCCTTGTGGAACAGGCTTTGTGAGTAGAACAAGGTATTTGTATGCAAAATACGCCCATGAAAGCGGATTGTGAGGGTACACCTCTGGTAGCGGCCCATATACTGTCGACGACAATGTTACTGGAAGCGGACCCTCATACTTTTTTTTGTTGTACCGTCTTTTCGCCATCCAAAACTTGGGTTTGTTAGTAACTAATGGAATGAATTTTGCATCAAAACGCTGATTGTTTTTCAGATACCGTTGTAGTCTATTGAGTGCTTACACAGACAGAGTCTTCAAGACACATTATGGTTATCATCAGGAAAAAGGCGTTAAATCATTTGAACATACTTTTGGAGGTTGTTGAAAGAAGAAAAGTTTTTGCGGAAAAAATTGATGCGATATAGAGATGCCCGTCCGGGTAAAATGCCTAGTGGTGGAGAAGATAAGGTATTTCGTATTGACACCTTGAGAACATGGCCGTGTGACAAATGGTGGTGATTAACTGTTATGTTCCAGGCATTTTCAGAGATAGAATAAATTGTATCTCTTATGTGGTACTGAAGTTCAAAAGTAAAAACTGCGATCTTTGCAATACTCCAAAAGTTGCATCCATAAATTTATGTAAAGATTTAGATATGACTCTATTGAGTAAATACGTGTATTTTGCTGAAGCAATATAGTGTTTTTATGTTCAAAACATACTATGTTTACATATTTGTTTATTTCGACTCCTTCTTGCACACGATCTCCCCGTGAAAAAGAACCAAGAAGCCGGCATCATACTCCAGCCACAGGTGCCAGCCTTCGACTATCTGCTTCCTCTTGGCAGCATCGGTGTCTGAATCACCCAAAATCACAGGGTTAGTACTATTTTGTGCTCTGGAACTGAAGATCTCTCCAAAAGTATGCCTATCTTCCAGACTGCTCCAGCACCAATTTCCCATCGTAACCAGAATCTGATCCGAAGAAAAACCCGCTGACAATGCTAACTCCTTGAGCTTTCGCCCAGCTTGGGGCTGTGTCAGCTGTGTGTACACAGTGTGAAGAATGTGGTACCTAATACTATCTTCGTAGCTTTGAGGATATACCACCGTCATCTCAAGGTCAGCATCTCGAACACAAACATGTCCCCCACCCGGGTAACACGTCGCATTTCTTTCAATGCTATCAATGGATCATCTAAGTGCACTAGCACCAGGTGGGCGTGAGCTATGTCGAAAGCTCCATCTTAAAACGGGAGTTCATAAGCCAGTCCAAGCCGGAACGAGACATTTTTCAAATTTTTGGAGTTAGCTAGTTCCCTTCCAGCATCTAGAAGTTCCTGAGTTGGTTCCACACCCACAATTGTGCCTTCAGTACATACTTTGCAAGATCACAACTTATAGAACCCGGACCGCACCCCACATCAAGAACTTTGTCAGTAGGCTGAAGAATTGGAAGCATATAAGCACAGCAGGAAGCAGTGGTACTCCAGGCGTGGGTGTTGGAAACACTTTTGTCAAAACCGTGGCGGTAGTATGTTTGGTGGTTGTGTTGGGACATTGCGTTTAGTCGTTGCAAAAAATCAAGTGCTCGAAAAAAGATGATCGCGATAAACTTTCGCATTATCGAATACAGTTTCCACAATATCATGTCAGAGACATTCTACTGCCAGCGATGCAACAATCGTCTTCGTCTCCACGAGTCTCTTTTATCTCTCAACACTGTTCAAGTGAATCTTCTCCGAGACAAAGGAAACCCCCAATTGAACCACTACACGCGACACTCCCAAGTTCTTGACGACGCAGACGACTTGGACCCTACACAATTCATCTCTAGTGAAAAGTTACAGTTCTACAATAAGCTCAGTCCAAACAAGACGGTTCCGGTGATCGAACGGAACGAATCAGCTTCTCACGATAAGCTCACATCGGTGTCGACATCGCTTACACTGAACTCGTTTGTGATGTTGAGTGAGAACAGTGATAACGAACACAATGAAGATGATGAGTTGAGTTCCAATCACCACGAAGAGGATCACGCCGACGGTCCCATTTCTTCACGCCTTCGGCTTCTCGCCAAAGTGTTTGAGCTCCTTTCGACCAGCACCGAGGTGGACCACCCTCTTTGTCAAGAGTGCCTGGCACTAGTGATTGAGAACTACAAGCACAAGTTTGATCAGAACCAAAAGGAGAAGGAGTATTATCTAAGTTTTCTCAAGAAACTAAGGGACCAGGGCGAGCTCGTTGAAGGTGCTGATATAGACCCAAAGCTCGCACAAGCCATTGAAGAGTATAGTAAACTTGAGGCACAGGAATCAACGAAGATAGCCGAACTACAGCAACTTGAGCACACCAAGACCAAGCTCGACGAGCAGCTCCGTCAGCTACAAAAAGAGTTCGATGCTCTTCAATCCGGCGAATTGAACGAAATCTTGGCTACTCGCAACGGTCTTTCTCTCGAGTTGAATGCCAGCACAGCAAGACTTGGTCAAGCAAAAGCCCAGTACCAACACCACCTCGATCACTTGGACCGCTTGCGAAAGTTGAACATATATAGTCAGTTCTTTGATATTTCCTGTGATGCCAGTAACCAGTTTGGCACTATCAATGGGTTCCGTTTAGGATACAGAGTCCCCTGGAGTGAAATCAATACTGCCTTGGGACAAGTCATGTTATTGATGGTGTTTTTGGTTAAGCGGTTAAAACTCCATTTACGTGGTTACAAGTTGGTCCCCATGGGAAGCCAGAGTCAGATCATCAAATTAGTGGATGAAGAAGACCAGACTGTCCGCAAATCCACCCTTAATCTTTACTCCTCCAATGAGTTTTCGCTAGGAAAGCTCTTCAACTTTAACAAGTTTGACGTACTGATGATAGCTCTCTTGGAGGTTTTGGAGCAGATACACCAGACACTCAAGAAACTCGATCCAGAACTCGAATTACCATACCTGATATCTCACAGAAGAGATACAATTGGTGGGAAGAGTATCCGGGTTACCTCCAACAGCGAATGGACAGATGGTTGCAAGTTCATGCTCACCAATCTAAGTTGGATACTTCGGTATACATCGGCCCATACGTCTCAATGAAGCACATAGAAATGAATAACGACTCCCTTAAATGTTTCTCGCACTTTATCTCTTTGTACTCACTGTAATATTTTGCAACCAAAAAACGATAAGTCTCAGTCTCATCTATGAAACTGAATAAAGCTCAAGAATTGTTAGATGGACCAAGATCCCAATTCCATCAGGAAGAGTCTCCATGCCTCCAGTCCCCAATTCACCTTTTGGACAGCGACAAAATCACTTCTAGTGATGGTGATATGTTCCCTTTTGAACTTGGTGAGTTACCACAACAATTTGACAACAATGCTGAATATACTCCCTCAATACATCCAGATTCATTCAGTACACAGTGTATTGTCCCTGCAGTTCGTACGCATACTTCGAGGGAATTCCATAGTGCAACATTATTACCTTGTGCCACTTTTAGTGAAAACTGGGATGTGCTCACGGTTTCATCTGCATTACTTTCCCTTCTGTCTTCATCACCTCCCAGAGTAGAGAACTACCAGGATATGGGAAGTATTCCTGAAATGTTTCTTAGTTCACCCAACAAGCTGCTGCCTGGGCCAACTCTGGAAGCTGTTCCACTTGAGGCCGACACCAGTGAGAGCACCCTCAAGCTCCGTTCGTCTTCACAATCAGATGATCAGTTCACCCAGGAAATAAGAAGAGATGAAGGTGCTCTCCCCAACCAGAAGTTACCATACACGACCCGTGGTGCAATGATTCCTGTTAGTTCCAATGCCAGAAACACCAAACCTAGGAAAATTACCAATACTAGATCTAAACAAGGGTGCTGGACGTGTCGAATTCGCCACAAAGCATGCCCCCAAGACAAGCCGGTGTGTGACCAGTGTAAGAGATTGGGGCTTAAGTGTGACTTCTCCAAAAGTAGGCCGAAATACATGAAAAATCAGAGTTCAATCAAGGCCAAACTCGCAAAGATCAAACAAGTCACAGACAAGGCAAAACTGGATGCCTTGAAAGAGGCAGCGAAAAAACGTAGAAGCGTAAAGTAACTCGGAAGGGGGAAGTGGTGTCAAAGCCTTTGATGAACTTGAAGGGGAAGTGTTAGTAGAAGAGAATGAGAATGGACAAGCCACTCAATTGTTGGCTGCGAATACATAACTCAATGCGCTGTTCCTGTCAATTTCAAGGTACTGCCGACAATAAAACACAAAAGGAGTTTAGACGAATTTGCAGCAATACCAAAACCAGGTGAACCAAAGTGGAAGGCACATGGCTTAAACAACGACACTGGGCCATTTCAACATCCACATCAACAATCTTCCCCGGTTCACATAGTTAGTGACAAACTGAAAAGTTTGAGATTCGTCCGCCAATGGCTGTGTAGGTTATGAAACTCCTAAAAATATTCGGAACGCGATTGCTAAGGACAAATAGTCAGAAAAAAAAACTTCTAACTGAACCTGAATTCACATTAATAATATGATTCCAAAGCTAAATCTCTGGCTGATATTAGCTGTGGTTCAGCTTATGGCAGTGGTAAGTGGATTCTACCTCCCTGGTGTTGCCCCCACTGATTACAAGAAGGGTGAATCAATTCCTCTCCTTGTTAACCACTTGACACCTTCCATGCACCACATGTCTCAGGACTCGAAAACGTACGTTTATTCGTATGATTACTACTATCCAAAGTTTCACTTCTGTCCTCCCGCCAATGGACCGCAAAAGCAACTGGAAAGCTTAGGCTCAATTATATTTGGGGACAGAATATTCAACTCACCATTCGAGATCAAAATGCTTGAAGATAAGCAGTGTCAGCGTCTTTGTCGAAGCACCTATTCGAAGGAAGATTCTCTTTTTGTTAACAGAAACATCCGTGCTGGCTACTCTCACAATTGGATCATCGATGGGCTACCAGCTGCTCATCTTGTTCAAGAATCTCGAACCAAGACCAATTATTATGGTTTAGGATTCAGTATTGGTGAGGTGGATCAATCAAGCTTCGCTCATTTCTATAACCATTTCTCGATTCAATTAGAGTACCATAAACGGGATGAACACACGTATAGAGTGGTTGGTTTCACCGTTTCTCCTCTGTCTTTGGATAGAAGAAACGTCGATGGTGCCAGTGATGCTGATACTTACTGTTCTTTGGATTTACCACCTATCACATTGAAGAAAGGGGAAGAAACTCAACTTGACTTCACTTATGATGTCAAATTTGTGGCAAGCGATAAAGCTTGGGCTACTAGATGGGATAAATATTTACACGTTTATGACCCAAAGATCCAATGGTTTTCCCTCGTGAACTTCTCATTGATTGTTGTGGTATTGGGCATTGCTATGGCCAACATTTTGTTGAGGACTTTGAAGAATGATATTATGAAATACAACGAAGTCAACTTGGACAATGAAATCAGCGACGAAAGTGGTTGGAAATTAGTCCATGGTGACGTTTTCCGTCCTCCTCGTTACAAGCTTATCTTCTCCGTGCTTGTGGGTTCAGGTATCCAAATCTTCCTTATGACTTTAGTCACCATTGTGTTTGCATTGTTTGGTGTATTGTCCCCCTCCAATAGAGGTAGCTTGTCTACCTTTATGTTTATCTTGTACATTTTTTTCAGTGCAGTGTCATCATTCGTCCTGAGTTACTTGTACAGATTCTTTGGAGGCGAAGAATGGAAGATGAACATTCTCCTTAACCCACTTTTGGTGCCTGGCTCATTATTCCTGTTGTTCGTTTTGCTTAACTTCTTCCTTGTTTTCGTGAACTCATCTGGAGCTATTCCAATTGGCACGATGTTGGCAATTGTGGTCATTTGGTTTGTTATATCTATTCCTTTGGCAGTGGTGGGATCTTTACTTTCTTACAAGAGACCAATGGTTACGATTCCCGTTAAAACCAACCAAATCCCAAGACAAATTCCTCCTCAACCATGGTATTTGAAACAAATCCCTATCATGTTGATTAGTGGTATTTTCCCCTTTGGATCGATTGCGGTTGAAATGTACTTCATCTATACTTCCATTTGGTTCAACAGAATCTTCTATATGTTTGGGTTCTTATTCTTCTGTTTCGTGTTAATGATTATGACCACATCATTAATCTCGGTATTGATGATCTACTACTTGTTGTGTTCAGAAAATTACCAATGGCATTGGAAGTCGATGTTTATTGGTGGGGGATGTGCCGTTTATGTGTTGTTGCATTCCTTATTCTTGGTTACAGGGCAAAATTTGGGTAATTTCACATCTATCGTGTTATACTTTGGCTACTCTTTGGTTATCTCATTGTTAGTTTTCCTTTGTTGTGGAGCAGTGGGATTTGTCTCGTGTTTTGTATTTATCAGAAGGATTTATTCCCAAATCAAGATTGACTAATTAATAGTCTAATTGTACATTTATCCCTCCTTTAAGTAGATTCTATTTGTAGTATACACATGCGTATCAAAGCAAATGCTATTGATTAGAGCCATCCGTCAACGTCTTCACGTTCAACAAATGGTAAAATTGATGAAAAAAGATCATATTTCCAGCCCATCAAGTTATTGGAACTATTAGGTGCTAAAGTTGGAAAGTTGAAGTTCATAGCGAAGCCTGACACCTTGTTCTTAATCAAATTAAGCGAACTGGTGGAGAGCACGTTCATGTTTAGGCTCAAGATGACATTTAAGTTGTTGAAACAGCTGAGTAAATCGCTATTGATCTTATAGATTCGATGGTAAAGATCTCCCAGGACCAGTTGAACCAAAGAATCAATAACCAATTTGCACAACTTAATCAACTTGAAAATTTGATTAATGGAGATGTTCAAGACCGGTTGGACCAACTCAAATTTGTTAATGCTTTTATTGATGAAATCGGTGATAGAGGTCAAATTGGTGGTCAATGTTTTAATTAACCGCACAAGTTTAAGAATGTGATCATTCAAAACCTCTTGACATTCTTCGTTTGAAGATGAGCTTGAAACGAACGAATCTGACCTGAAAAGGGTTGCGATCTCAATAAGGAAATTTATCAGTTCATATTTTGATTTAACGAGTTTCAAAAACAACGTATGGTAATTCAGATGGTAGTTAAAGTTGAAAGCTTCGTTAAAACGACCCCAAATATCCGAAGATAACTTAAAGTCTTTACCGGTCTTGAAGATGATTTTATCACGGTTCTCAAGTAAGTCCGCCATGAGGTCCACCAGCTGAAAGAGTGGTCGATTGGAGACATCGGCCGGAATCAAAAGCGAAAGGTTAGACACTAATGGACCGTAATTCTGTGGAGGTACAAGGGTTTTGATTCCAAAGCTGAGGGCATAGAATTGGTCCATTACCACGAGACACAAATACAACTTTGGCAAGTAAAGTTTGATATTATCGACTGCCCCAGGATCAAAAGAATTAATGGAGGTGGTGGCCACCAAGTCGTTGAAATTCTCAAGGATCTTGAAGTCGTTGAACACCGAGAGGGTCATCAGCAAACTAAGAGAATAGATATTCCCCGAAAGGAGCACCAGGTAATTCACCAAAATAAGCAGGGAGAAGAATAACACAAGCACATTGTCATGGAGTTGAATGCCAAAATTGCTGAACGGGTAAATTGATGATATCTTATACACAAGGTTGATTGTATCATTGATGGACACAAACTGATAATTGATGAGTTGATGAATGGCCTGGGCGAAAAGACTGATTACGGGGTCGTCTTGTTTGACGTTCACAGCATAAGACTCGACCACCTGAAGTATATAGGTCTCGTTAAATGGTAAAATAGGGAATGGGGGATGGAATTTGGCGTAGTAGGTCTTGATATCTTGGTCAAGCCCTGCGGGGACAGTGCGGGCCGGCAGCGGTGGTGTGTAGGGTGAATTCAATGGAGGCATAATGGGGTGAGAATTAGAACGGGCATGGAACTGTTGGACGGGTGGGAGCGACGCGGTGGGCGAATTGGTGCCATTGGCCAAGTTGACCTTGAGGATACGACCGTTTAAGCTCAGAAGACTCAGGACCGAGTTGCGGGGCGACAACAGGGCCGAGGAGCGGCGCAGGTGGCGGTACGACAGGGCCGAGTAGAAGTCGTCGTCCAGGTCCAGTACCATCAGAGCGTCGGTGGCATTAATGCTAGGGAGGCGCGAGCGCTGGCCGGAGCCCAGCACCAGCGAGAGCAGCAGTGCCGCCAGGTCAACAGAGCCCCGGCGCGACAGCAGCAGCAGGAGATTCTGGTGGTGGCCAGTTCCCTGGGGCATTTCGTAGGGCACCTTCCAGAAGGGGCCCAGGGCGAGGCCCTGGGGCGGTGTGCTGGAGAGAGGCGAGTGCGAGAGCGGCGTGTTCACGGTGGGGAGGGCAGCACCGCTATTCGCCAGCCCTAAGGGCGGGAGCACTATGCGGTTCCGCGTGAGCTTTGTTTCCGCTCGCTCTTCCAAGTCTCGAATGTATCCCTTCGAGGGACCTCGTTTTAGTGGCACCCGTGAAAACGTACACTCATCCTGGTTTTTCGAGCAGTTTGTACATATTTGGGTCACTTTTTGAAGCAGGGTTGAGTATTGGGCATTACACTTGATCTTCTTACGACGGCAGGCGTCACAGGCTCTTGAGACTTTTGACCGTTTGCGCAGTTGATTCCCGGTGACATGCACAAATGGCTTGGGCGAGCCGGGAGGGAAGTCGGGCGAGCCGTTGGCGTCGGCGGTTGCGTCAGCGGTGGCATCGGCGCCATGGGTGTTCAGGGATGGGGCTGGATATGGCGAATCGTCAGTGGTTCGTGGTGGTAGGTGTTCGGAAGAAGAAGGCAGGAGCTTAATTTTGGAGTCTGCTTGGGGCTCCAGTATGCGCTCCAGTTTGAGCGCAACCTGCAGCGTCATGGGCAATTCACAAATAAATTAGGGGTAGGTACCGATGGGGTAAGAAGAAAAGGTGGTAAAAGTTTTTGAGGATTTTTCCAGGTTTCTGGGGAATCCAACAACAGGGCCACGGAAAAACTTTTGGGGGAACTCCACACTGGGGAAGATGGGATTGTGCGCGGGCTGGTGGGGGACTTGTACCCCCATGATCGGATTAGTGCGGGTTCGCGGCGGTTGGTGCACAGATCCATATTTGCCAATTGCCCATTTTCGCGAGAAGAAGCCCTCGGTGCCGGAAAAATTCAAGGTTACTGAGGCAACGGTCCCGGTACCAACCGGAGAACTGCTACAGTAGGGGTGAGAGGGGTAGGTGAATGTGATATTCGTACGTGGCGCAACTAGTTGGGAGGTATTGTCACGTGAGCCCCATCGCCACCCGCGAATCGCTAAATATATCGCTTGGGATAACACCGGTAAAAATATCGCTGTAACTGGCTGTGGCGGGCTCCCGTTTGGGTCTCACCCTAAAAATAATGCAATGTCCCACTCGCGCACTAACTCCATCCAGATGATTGGGTCGTGCGCACGCCGCTTGTCCATCTCGATGATCACCTGCTGGGCCCGCCAATAGGTAAGATCTTCTCCAAAACAAGCGGCAATTACTGCCTTAGAGGTTTCATAGTTGGTCTCGTTGGCACACATAAGCCCCACCCAGAATGGAAGTCGGAGTCTGATAGCCCCGTCCTGTTGCATCTCCTGGACCGCTCGCAGGATCTCCGTCACGTGTGCGGCGCTCGCTTGCGACTTGATGAGCCGCCGAAAATAGATTTTGATGGCTGCGTGCACCGCTTGAATATACCACCATACGGCCTGATGAGCTCGGCTTTTGAACTTCCCGGTGCTGTTGCGGAGGTCCCACTGGACGTGCCATCTCTCGAGTTTTTCTTCAAACTCGCTGCAAATTTTAGGAAAGTTTCGGGGGTACCGTTTCTCGCTGTAGAACACTCGCTTGTGGTTGGCAAGAGTGACAATATGATCGAGAAGCACACAAAGAGACTGGGGGACTCCGTACGCCGCGTAGACCGCCTGGGCCGGTGTAAGGGTCGTGGCAAGCGGGTCAACACCCACGTCGGCCGTATAGTCGTTGTAGTCAGTATGGTCCACGAGCGGCTGTGTAGACGATGTTGGTCCCACAATTGCTGGCTCATCGTGGTCATCCGGCTCTGGTTCGGTGCTTGCACGGCTGGCCCCTAGCGCCCGCACCAAGTCGTACGAGTCGTGCAAGTCATCGTACCGGTCCATGTCGCTCTCACTCATCTGATAGTTATACACATTTATCCGTTGCGTCAGCTTGTACATCGTTGTCATCACCTCGAACATGGTGACAAGGCATATAGACACATCGTTGCCGCACTTCTTCAACGGGCCTTGTGCCACAAGTTCTCCAATACTAAAGAGAAGTTCAAGGTTCTCAAATACGTTATAGTAAGTGTCGATTTCAAGCTGCAAAACGATCGCCAAGAGCAACTGGGTATCGTACTTGAGATGGCAGAAAGGGGGGATTGCTTCATGGATGTCGTCGTACTCATCCAAGTGGAAGTTGAGCATGTTGAGTGCACGTTTCCGTAGACAGATGGAAAGAGCTATATCTCCAGGAATATCGGTGTTGTGTCTGATCCGAAACTTGGCGGCTGTGCTGTGGCGGAACGCCGCCACGCTGAGCACCAAACCATGGATCGCCTGCTGGAGGTGCCGAGTCCACCGTCTAGTTTTATCGCCGGCCAGCCCCACTTCGTCCACAGACACATCCGTGATTTCCGCATCCCTGGAGGCAATTTCCGATAGTACTACACTATCCACAAGCGGCTTGACATAGAGTGTCCAAAAATCTGGGTGGTTTTCAGTGGCTGCAAATTTTACCTTTAGGAAGATCGCACTGATACTTGAGAACTCCCGAAGAAGCTCGACGTAGAGCGGTGCTAGCGTGAGGCCGGTGCCACGCCGTACAAGCTTTTCCATCTCCAGCACCCCAGGCACCCAGTCGTCGGAATCGATGTTGGGGAAAAACGTCGGGTATGTAATATGGTGAATATTCTGGTCGTTAATGTGATAGTCGGGGCCTTTGATGGCATGGATCGAGAGCCGTGCGAGCGGCATGAGCAGTGGTGCCACAAGCTCGGCCGCCCCGTACACGGGTGCTTCGGCCGCGTCGTTGGCATCGTAGGAGTCCGACTCTAGCGGAGGCTCGCGTCCTCCAAGTTCTTCTCTACCAGCTTCTCCATTCAAAAGGTCCTGGAGTCGGTACACCGACAGCTGCTGGGAATGTACTGGCTCCAGGGGGCGGCGTTTTGCCGGTGCCGTTTGCACCCGCGGTAGCAGAGCCATAGGCAATTGAACCGTGGAAGCGTATACGCGAAATGGCCCTATGTCATATGAAGGTGCACCAGATGCCACGGCAGTGTCAAGACGATCTATACTGCCGTTCAAGGCGGCAAACGTTTGGTACTGCAGCTCGGGCGGATACTGAACCAACAGCATCTTCCGTCTCGTATGTTTTTCGGGTTTTCCAGATGGTGTTTTGGTGCTATCTATGAGCTGACCGTCTCTGGAAACCGTAAGCGACTGGTAGTATGAAAGCTTGATATCATAGCCCTTACAGGTCAATCCAGCTTTCTCGCAACGAGCACATGATTCTCGTTGTCCGTCACACTTGACTTTGCGCGACCGGCACGTCCAGCATCCATTGAACGTTCTTCGACCTGGCATTGATAGGGGTTCGGTGAGAAGTGCGAAGCGAGCGAAATGCGTGGGTGCAGGCAATATTCAAAAACCCTAATCTATATACTGACCACGGTGTTTGAAGGGATTCGAACGATCGGATCTGACCTGGGTGAAGCCAACGACTAAGAACTTTAACTCAACCAGCTGATCGACTAGAACAGCTTGATTTCCCTGTAGATCTTATGGCTTCCAATCATGATTCAAAACTTTCAAATTGTGATTCACTCGATCTGAACAGCATTAGCAAAAGAGAGAAATTAGTGCTCTAATATATAACGCATTTCTTTCTGTTAGAACTTGCAAGGTGAAATTTTGGGTAAGTTTGCCTGGTTAAGCAGTGCTGGTTGATTTGAAAGTGGATTCTCTAAGGTGCAACAGACTCTAATAGCATGTGCCACATTTGGATCAGCCGCTGGCGCCTCCCAAAGGAGTAGAGGAAATAGTGGGGCAATATATTTTGAGAATTTACTTTCTGTTTAAGGTTGCAAAGCATATCCGGGACGATGAATTGAGAATTCTATCAAATATGCGTGGAAACATGGGTTTTACAAGAACCTCGGCCTTGTCCTAGCCAACTAGTACACAGCTCCTATGAAGGTGCTTCTCCTTGCATACAGATAAAAAATGGGATGTTTTTCGTAAAGAAGTCGGGTCTAAATTGTACCCGTGCTGTCAAAGGGCTGCGAAAGTATAAAGCACATACATGTGGTTGACAATATTCATCTCTCCACAGTGTAATGACACATTTAAGCCACACGTCTTGCATCGAGTTCTGCATGGACAAAAGACAATATCGTTTAAGTATCACTATGTCCGCCTACAGTTTCTCTGGTGTGCTGATGCGTTTCCGCTTGTAGCCTTTACCATCTGATGCTAGTCAATTTGCAATCTTCTAATATTTTCTAGGCAAACCTTCATGCTCACGGCGCATTTACTGTCCAGTCGTTATCTACCGCCGACCGAAACCCTTGGACAATAAGCGATCGCTATTTTTAAACCGTGCGCTCATTGACGCAAATGTTAAAGTCTATTTTATTGCTCCAATTTTAGAACTGTCAGGGCTATTGGTGCCGAACAAGATAGGGCTAAATCGGACAACAACTGCCAGTAAGCCGGACAAAACATTAGAGTCGTTGTAGACAGAGTACTGTAGGTTCAATGGAACACCAGAATCATCATCGGTTACACCGGGGCTTGCACCGGTTTTAGTGGCAGGACTTTCCACTATTTGAAAAACTGTCGGCTTTTAGTGTTAAGGTTCTGCATCCTCGGTGTAGAATTATATACTGCCGAAGCACAATTCTTCCTGCTGCATTTGTTCTAACTCGGTGTTATCACGAACGGTGCTATTACCCACTGCCTCTATCTATCCGGTCCGGGTACACTATCAAACTTACACTCTCTTATCCGTGGATTTACTGCCGTGCTTAGGCGAAATTAACTTTTCAGTTCCACACCTCCACCTGGTAACGAATAAACTTCGGATACTAGGAATTACATAGGAGTTGGTGGATTTCCTATTTGAGCTCCTGTTTCCTAGGTTAGGCAATGGCGCCCCAAAACCATTATATCGAAAAGCGCATTTTCTTGAGCCTCAAAATATCAAGAGCCTTGCAACCATATACCAATCATGTTTTTTCGGCCTGTAATTGGCTGTTACCATTTGATAATTTCGAACGGCTCCTGTGCCAGCTGTGGATGCCACTGTATCTATTAACAACACCGGGTTCATGATTGGGTCCAGGTTATTTAAAGTTGCCTAGTTGCAACTCTTTCACAAATTTCAGCAGCAAAATGGACCTGAAAAATACCGACATTCACCCAGTTGCGACCATATCAAGCAACATCGACAGAATGCAGCCGGAAGCTCATCAGGTTGATTTGCAGGCAGTAGCTTCTCATCCAATATCAATTGGTGAAGTAGGTACTCAACTAAGCTCAGACCAAAAGTTTATTATTTTGAGAAGATTGGGCTTAGAAGGATTGGAGTCTTTGGAAGACTTGCCGCTATCGGCTACTTTTATGATTGAAAAAGTTGAACAGCTTTCGGAAGATGAAGCAGTGGAAATCTTAACAGAAGCTCTTGAAACGTACGACCAAGACTCGAACTTTCCTTCCGATGTATATGAGTTGATTGAAACCCTTGTTAGTAAGGCTCCAACTAGTAAAACTGCTGAAAAGTTAGATGCTTTATTTACTAAAGGTCATAGTGTTGTTGAGGAGACTGCTTTCAGTGACTCTGACAGTTCGTTGGAGGCCAATAAGGTGGACTTGGTTCATGTATTTGACTTGTCATTCCAACTCAAGTTAGAAGCCTCTTTGATTGCTTACCACTCACCTTATCCTGAAGTCAGGGCCGTCTGTGAAAGTTATGATGACCCTACCTTATACTGTGAAACCCCAAGGGTTTACTTATTGGGACTTATTTGGACAGCCATTGGGTCGTTCATCAACACATTTTTCCACAACAGACAACCTGCTATCGTATTGAGTGCTTCCGTTGTGCAAATCTTCCTCTACCCAAGCGGAATATTGTTAGCAGCCATTGTGCCCAAATGGAAATTCAAGATTTGGAGATATACTTTTGACTTGAATCCCGGTCCTTGGAACTATAAGGAACAAATGCTTGCCACTATCTTTTATTCTGTATCTGGAGGCACTCCTTACGTAGTTGATAACATCAATGTCCAGAAGATGGAAATGTTCTACAACAATCAGTGGGCTAACTTTGGATACCAAATCTTATTAATGCTTTCCACCAATTTTTTGGGTTTTGGTTTTGCTGGGATCATGAGACGATTTGCCGTGTATCCCACCAAGAGTATCTGGCCCACTGTGTTGCCCACTTGTGCTTTAAACGCTGCCCTTTGTCGTCCCGAAAAAAAGGAAAATATCAACGGCTGGACCATTTCAAGATACTACTTTTTTTTGGCAGCATTTTCTTTCCTGTTTGTGTATTATTGGCTTCCAGAATACCTCATGCAGTTTTTATCTACGTTCAACTGGATTACATGGATTAAACCAACCAATCAAACGCTTGCAGAAATAACTGGCTCTGTGGGAGGATTAGGATTTAACCCATTTCCTACCTTTGACTGGAATATTCTTGATTACAACGCTGCCTTAACCTGGCCCTTCTATGCTCAAGTCAATAACTACTCTGGAAGTGTTTTGGCATTTTTCTGTATTTGTGGAGTGTACTATAGTAACCATTTGTGGACGGGGTACATACCCATCAACTCCAATGGACTCTTCACTAACAAAGGGGTTTCTTACGATGTTAAACAGATTGTCAACTCCAACAGTCTCTTCGATAAGGAGAAGTACGAGGAAATTGGACCTCCATACTATAGTGCCGCCAACCTTGTACTCTACGGTGCTTTTGATGCCCTTTATCCATTTGCCATCCTCTATGAGTGTATTCTCAACCACAAGCAAATGTGGCACTCCCTTAAGGGTTTGGCAGGGGTTCTTAAGAACTTCCGTAAGTCTACCTATGATGGTTTCCATGATCCTCACACCCAGATGATGAGGCAATATAAGGAAGTACCTGAATGGGTGTTCACATGTGTGTTGGTAATCTCCCTAGTATTGGCCATTATCTGTGTGGAAGTATACCCAGCCGAAACCCCTGTCTGGGGTATTTTCTTTGCCCTCGCTATCAACTTTGTGTTCTTGATTCCCCTTACGGCCATCTACTCCACCACTGGTTTCCAGTTTGGTCTCAATGTGTTGGTCGAATTAATTATTGGATATGCCCTTCCCGGTAATGCTTTGGCACTTAACTTCATCAAGGCCTTCGGGTTCAACATCAATGGCCAAGCTCAGAACTACATTAGTGACCAGAAGATGGCCCATTATATTAAGATTCCTCCCAGGGCCTTGTTCAGATGCCAGGTTCTTTCGGTGATATTGTGTTCATTTGTGTCGTTGGCAGTGGTTAACTTCCAACTCAATCACATTGAGAACTACTGTAGCCCTTCCCAAGCCCAAAGATTCACCTGTCCCAACTCCAGAACCTTTTACAGTGCATCGGTGTTATGGGGAGTGATTGGACCTAAGAAGGTATTTGGAGGACTTTACCCGATTTTACAATGGTGCTTTTTGATTGGGGCTTTGTTACCATTTCCATGTCTTGCTTTCAAGAAATGGGGTCCCAGGACCGTCAGAAAGTACTTTCAACCAACTCTTATCATTGGAGGTTTCATGAACTTTGCTCCATACAATTTGAGTTACTTTACCAGTGGAGTGTACCTCTCCTTTGCCTTCATGTACTATATCAAAAAGCATTACCTTTCATGGTGGGAAAAGTACACCTATATTCTTACTGCCGGTTTGAGTGCTGGCGTGGCGTTTTCATCAATTATCATCTTTTTTGCGGTGCAATATCATGATAAATCGATCAGCTGGTGGGGGAACAATGTTATGTACGCAGGATATGATGAACTCATCACCTCTGTTGGCCGGTTAAATGCCACAGTTTCGGCTCCAGATGGATACTTTGGTCTCAGAAAGGGTCATTACCCATAGGTGAATGATGGGAAAAGTAGCGATAATATATATTAGTGACAACAAATGAATTTTTGAACAAATAAGGATAGTAATGGTGCTGCCAATACACTAACCTGATGAAAATGATGACAAATAGGCTTTTTTGACTTTCGAGTCAGCACACCTTCTTGCTGCAAAATTGCCTTCTTAAACAAACATATTAATCCTTATTCCAACTCCTCTGCCTTTGACTCTGTGCCATGCTTGTTTCTCTGATATGGGCTCTTCTGATACCTCAATTTCAGCTCGTGTTTCCCACTGCCTTCTATTTCTTGTAACTATCCCACACGGTGAACACCTTTTTCGCAGCTCCCTATGATTCGCACCATTTCATTTTTCACCTAAGCAAAGCCGTGCTTGATCACTATGAACCCACTCGACAACGCCACCCACGAGTATTCCAATGATATCCCAGTGATCCTCCCTCACTCCAACATCTACAATATCCAAGTCGGCTCTCGGCTTTTCAAATTGAGTGGAGCATCACTCTCATCGGATGGCCCATCCTATTTCACAAACTACTTCATGCAACCAGAAAACACCGATAAGACTCTCTTCCTCGACAGGTCTCCCGAAGTGTTCGAGAGAATCTGTGTTCATCTCCAAGGCTACTACGTGCTGGTGGACGAAGATGACGACAGAATTTCTGTGTTTTTGGCCCAAGATGCTGCTTACTTTGGGCTAAACCGTCTTTCAGCTATTCTTGGTAAAGAATACCTTTTCATACGTGTGGGGTCCACTCCGTTCAAAGTCCCCAAATCTCTCATTGCGGCACCAGGAAATTATCCCAATTACTTGACCATCAACAACCCACTTGATCAGAGAATCCTAAGTCTTGAAGTTGTTCAGAAACGACAATTGCTCCGACCCCCGCCGGCCAAGTCAGCCGAGGCTCCTACACGGTCAGCCAGGCTCTTTGCTGATATATTGGAGTTGCTTCGAGGGAACTTGGAGGTTATCAGAGATGATACACACAGACGGGTACTTATGCGAGAGTGTCGCTACTATCGGTTTTTAGAACTTGAACAACGGATCATCAAGCACGCCGTCACACGGAACCCATATACACCTGATAGTGAAGAAATCATCATAAACGTGAATGACGTGCTGCCCAAATACATTTCAATACCGCAAGTGCCTGAGGGCATGGAAGCATACGTTCAATACCAAAGACCATACATTGCCCGAGAGCCTCGTCGAAACTTGGTATTCCAAGTGGACTATGAAAGCGATTCTTTGGGTGGACCACAGTCCCAATTCCATGACGTTAAGCTTTATTTGAATAAAACCCTCAAACTTGTAACCACCAAGTTCTCAGGTGCCATTGGGCATAAAGTAAAGAAACTATTTCAGGACGTGGCTCACCCTGAGTCGTGGATTTGTGACGTCACCCAAGGACCTTTCAACTTCAGTGTTTCATTTATCACCACCTTGCTTGATTGCCATTCAGTCATAAATGGATTAGAAATGAAAAATACCTGGGTGTACGATTTTTTGGGCGTTTCAGCCGAGGAAATCGCCCATACGTTTAATTCGGCTATTATCTCTGAGGGTCGGATCGTGTATGCTGACGACAAGTCCAAGGATGAAAGCAGTCCTGCCAGCAAAAAAAGGCGATTGACAGATGCTATCCAGGGGGATGTATTTGAGTTTCGTCTTTTGAAGTCCCAATGGAGTTTGACATTCTTGAACGAGCATCCCAAGTTGATCTGTTCTAGATTTGAAGGTGTTAGTGATACATTTTCTTTCAATAAGCAAAAACTGTTTATTTGACTTGCGCAACTGGCTGCAAATTAAAGCGATTGCAAATTCCTCTATATCCATTAGTATATAACCCGTACACAACCTTCCCATACCTTATATTAGTTAAATTCTATATCTATATGTATGCCCGTCAAACCCTATAACCCAGTCTTCCCTCCATATCATACCGCCGTCAAACGAAAACCTTCTAGCATCACTCTAGTGATAATCGAAAATGCCAACCCCAAAAACTGCAAAACCGCCACGAGAATCACAAACTTATCGTAGCCAGGTCCTCCACCACCTCCTGCCAGAATTATGGCGCCTCCAATCGGTAAAAAGGCAAAGTTGAAAATAGCTATCACACAGCTGAATGCACCAAACTGAGCACTAAATCGTTTAGGATCGGAGATTTGTGCCAAACAGGTGGGAGAGCTCTGAAAATAACTGCCTGAAGTGAACCCTCCAATCACTGCAAACGCAAAGAGACCTCCTTTTGAGTGGCCAATAGTTGGTGGAATCCAACACACAAACACCGCAATTGCAGCAATGGCATTCGCACAAATAAATATGTTAAACCGACCATAACGATCTGAAAGGTACCCCCCAATCACCCTACCCAAAATCGAAGCGGCGTTATATGCCACCGGAAGGTAGTATGCCAACCCTTCGTCCCAGCCATTTGCTGTGGCATACGACACGAGGTAATTCAAGGTAAGAAAAAATGGTCCACTGTTACCAATACATGCAACCAAGTACACTAAATATAGCGGCTCTTTCACTCTAGAGAAGTCTACTCCTTTGATGGCCCCTATTATAGGATTCCCCAGGTGATCAAGGCCCAACTCTTTCCGTCTATCGGTTGTCAACAACACCGAAATGGCCATTATCATCAATGCAATAAATGCCAAAATCCGGATGGCCCAGCCAAAGCCCACGGCTGCGAAAAGCGCCTTGAGCACTATGGGAATAACAATGCCTCCAATACCACTTCCAATGTACATTACGCCCACGGCAGTCGACCGACGTTTATTAAACCACTGGGTAACTGTGTTTATGGAGGCCGTGAACAGAAACAGGAGTCCCATTCCACATACAAAGTAGCTTAGGATAAACTGGTAAAGCTCGCGAGACACCGAAAAGCACATAAGCCCCACGCCAAACAATACCCAGGAAATTATAAACATGGCCCGAACCCCGATTTGTACATACAACGGACCTAGGAAAATGATAGCCCCAAAAGATGTCAAGTTAAACACCGAAAAAATCCACGAAATGTCAGATGCCAGTAGTTTGTATAGTATTTTATCTGCGACATAATTTTCAATGGTACCATTGGCATTAGTTAAGCCGATTGTGGCTGTAAGCGACAAAAAACACCCCAAAAGTGAAAGATATGCTTGTCGGCCCCCGTCCGGATAGTAGGGAGGTTCTTGATCTTGTACCGATCTAACGGTTTCCTGGTCCTCGTCTTGTTCGTGGTTGTCGTGCTTGATCTTCTCTCCACCGTTTTCCAGTACCTTGGACAACAGATTATAGTCACGTGCTGGGGACGCTGGTGCTGGTGTTGGTGTTGGTGCTGGTGCTGGTGCTGGTGCTGGTGCCAACGGTTCTGCCAGAAATTGTTGTGATACGCTTGAATTCTGATACCGAGTCATAATCTGTCAAAATCATGAAATGTTTTGAAATGTAGATGACAATGGAATTCAGTGTTTCTTTATACTAGTCTTAGTAATCACGGAACCACACATCGGGATACATAGGCCAATAACGACCAAATTTCCGTGGTGCGGAAGATAGGGAAACCCCTGCCGACAGCGGTGCGGCGGTAGCCCATCACATGTAGATGCCACAGTACCGCGAACTACCGCCATTCTACCGCTGCGTCGTCTTGTGCGTACGTCCACTCTTCCCCAATATCCACAAGAGAGTATACTGTTACAAGAGAAACTACTCCCGGATACGTTCCCGGGAGTTTTGAAATCAACACACACTGTGGATCAATTGGACATTGAATGATGTTACAGGTGGTACCATACCAATACCATTTTCCATGAGAGATGTCCTTGCTTGCTAAAGCCTCTGCCCACGGCCAGGTCCGCGAGAGATTACAGGAGCATTTGATCAGGGACAACCTGCAATTTTTAGACCCAATCTGCAGTACTATTGGCTCAACCAGCGATTCTGCTTGGGTCCAGTCCGCACTTTTTGTTGCAAACCTGCACTTTCACCACTCCCTTCGCACTCGCCAAAATTCATCTTCGAGTTTCTCAGTATCCATATCTTCATCATGGCCTATACCAGCATTCTCGTGGCGTCGGCAGCCGCAATCGTCGGCGGGTACATGCTTTTCACTGGTAGCGGAGAGTCATTCAACGTCGGGCAATTTCTCGAATCGACTTCTCCCTACATGTGGGCAAACTTGGGAATAGTATCTTGTATTGGATTATCGGTGGTGGGGGCTGCCTGGGGGATTTTCATCACCGGGTCAACCATTCTTGGTGCCGGGGTCAAGACACCCAGAATCACCACGAAAAACTTGATTTCGATTATTTTCTGTGAAGTGGTGGCCATTTATGGGTTGATTATGGCCATTGTATTTTCTTCCAAATTGACCAGTGTTCCACAGCTGGAACTCTTCACCAAAGAGAACTTATATACGGGGTATTCTTTGTTCTGGGCCGGAGTAACTGTGGGGCTTTCCAATTTGATCTGTGGGATTTCGGTGGGTATAACTGGTTCTACTGCTGCCATTTCCGATGCTGCTGACTCGTCACTTTTCGTCAAGATTTTAGTGGTAGAAATCTTTGGATCAGTGTTAGGGTTGTTTGGCTTGATCGTGGGGTTGTTGATGGCCGGGAAAGCCCAGGAGTTTAAGTAGTCAGTAAGACGTTAGTACAAATAAAACATAAATATGAACGAGGCAGAGACGCCAGAGTTGTCACGGATGCCAGAGAACAGTAGAGAGACATAGTACTACGCAGACAGTGTGCAAAGCTCAACACAGACCATAAACATGTTAGATATTATACCCTAAACTTGGTTGATTTCCTTCACCCCGTAAATCTTGAACTTTTCAGTAGACGTCAACAAACTATTAACCTTAGCAGCAACAACCTCCGCCTTGTTAGCAAGACTCAGAGAAAGCACTGGCAACTTTAAAACCGAATTAGCAACCGTTTCGGCCAATCTGGGTTTTTCTCTGTCCCCTAACAATGCTCCAGGTCTCAAGATATGGGTCGAGTTGAACCCCAACTTCTTCACAGCATCTTCAAGCTCTCCCTTCAATCTGAGATACGGGAACCAGCTGTTGGAGTTGGCCCCCACAGCGGAAATAAGCACATACTTACTGACCCCGTTGGCTTTGGCAGTAGTGGCAAACTTGACGTTATTGTCGATGTCAATTTCCTTAAACTTATCAATTCCTCCGGCATCGGCCTTGGTGGTCCCAAACGCAGAAATAGCCACGTCGTTACCAACAAAATACTCGTTTTTATACCATTGAGAAGTATCAGGCTCTACAATGGCATTGATTTTGTCACTGGTGAGTTTGGGAGCTCTTCTACCAATAGTGGTTATTTGTTTGACAGCATCATTGATAATGAGCTCATGGAGAATCTTGTCTCCAACTAGCCCGGTGGACCCTAAGAGAATAATTTTCATGGTGGCAAGAAAAGAAGAAATACGGATAAATAAATTTGTGGCGCGAACTAAATGATGCAAATGATGCAAATAAATCTACGCCATTTCAAATCTACTCAATTATGATATACATTCGGCTACTCACAAATCCACCTCCATGAACTCGGGGTTTTTCTTCAATATCACCACTCCCTCCAACGAATGGCTCAAGCTGATCCATTCGTCGGTGTTCTCCAACTCGGCTCTTTCACCGTGGTTCAACAATACCGGAGTACTCTGAGTAACCCAACCGGTGATGGTCTTGGGCTTACCCGCCTGGCCAACCACGTCGACAGCCTGACCCACTCTTACATTCACCTTAAGGGGGTTCAATTCCTCATCCACCGTGATCAACATTCTTGGTTTAACGGCTGGAATCAAGTAGTATAATAACTGGTGAGTAGTTTCGGTGGTGGAGTCACTTAAAATGAAGCTTTTGGGGTTGAGCATAAGCACGGAAATCGTCAACAACGACGCCACTGAAACCTTGGAGATTATACTTCTTTCCACGTTGAATGGCGATAACGTCAAGGTACCTTTACCCAAGTGCAATAACCCTTGCGCAATTCTCACCATAAACAACGAATCGGGAGACTTGATGTAGTACGAGGCCAATTGACGTAACAATTGGGCCAACCTAGCATTATTGGTACCGGTTCCTACCAATCCCATGGCGTAGATGGCATTTTGTGCAACTTCCAAATCAGGATCATGACTGTATCGAGACAAAGTTTCAAATACCTTCATTTGAGGGTTGGCAGTAGATGTCAATGCCATGGCTAACGGCACTGCTCTACGTATCAACGAGTTTCCGTAGTGCATCAAGTGTGAAAAATGGCGCAACGACATGTCCTGGCCAATATCTTCACCCATGGCAATAAGAGCAAGTCCTAACACAGCGAAACCATGGTACATGACGTCCTCTTCATCTTGATCCAAATCATCTTCCTCGTCTGCCTCATCGTCGGCAACTGCTTCCAGTTTCTCAGGTTTGGGGGAGGCATCTTCCATGGCAACATCTTCGGTATTACCTTCATCTATATTGGCGGTGGTGGAGTTGGCCACTGGAGCAGTAGCGTCAGCTTCAGCTTCATTCTCATCTTCACCAGAAACATCAGTTTCTTCCTTTGGACGGGAAGTACACATTTGCAATAACGACTGGATCTGTAACACGTTTCCAGTACCCGCATAAGCACAAATGTTCACCAATACCTTCAATGTTTTACTGATGGGATGTTCAATGGCATCGATGGTTCCCAAGACATCTTCGACTTGCTCAGTTTTGCCCATGTATAAGAGACCCAACCCCAAAGCCATAAGCGTAATGAACTTATTGGTGAGTTGGGTAAAGTCACGTTCCAATAACGTTTGCAAAATGGTTGAGGTGATATCACCATTACAGGTACCGACGAAAACATGTCCCAACGCTAATGCGGACAATGACGACACTTCAACTGAGATGTCCAAATCAGATACCAAAGGAAGCAACAAGGCGAGCACTTCTTCGTTAGCAGTACCAGCGAAGGCTATACCCAAACCGTTGATAGCAGATGTTTGCAATACCTTGCTGCTACTAGGGTCAACAACATAGTCTTGTAACAATGCCAACGATGCGTCCACATCATCATGGACGTTAGCAGAAATAATACCAGTACCCAATAAAGCACCGGCCTTAACCTCATCTTGTTGAGAGTAGGTGTACTTATCCAAAATCTGTAAACCGTCGTTGACATTCCACTGGTGAATAGCTCCTAACGAAGCAGTGGTAGATGACATACCCGGGCCCTTTGTTTTGTATATCCAGGACTTGTTATCCTCATCAGTTTGCACCAACTTGTCGTTTCCAAAACCCAAGTTCAAAAACATATTGACAAAACTAGCAGCCAAGTTCTGTTTGGCAGAATCAATCGATCCTGAGTTACCAATACCCGCCTTTGAGGTCTCCAAGTGCGACTTATAAACGTCTTCAGGTACTCTGGCGTCGAGTAAATTCAATTCCTTGACCAAATAACTAAAATAATCGTTTAATTTGACATTGGCAATACACTCTTGCACTTGTTCGTCATCTCCTGGATACTTGAACCCATTATTTTGTTGTGACAAGATAAGACCAAGCTGCTTGTGGACCAAGACGTCTTCCGTCAGCTTGAATACCTGAGAAATCAACTCTTCGTCGTCCAACTTGATTGCCAATGCCAATGCTTGTGTCAATTGGTTATGGGTTACGTAGATGGAATAAGCAGTCTGTAAGAATGTAGCATCATCTGGAGGAGATAAGTAAGGAACACAGCTTACCATGTAAAGACACACTCTTTGGAAGGTAGACTCGTCGACGTACTGGGGAAGTTTCTCGATACCTTCAATCTCAAGTAACAAGTCGACAGCGTCAGCTTCAGCATTATGCTTCAAAAAGTACTGCACTATCACGGTCGATAATTTGACGACTTTGGCTACGTACTCTTCGTCGTTTCCAAGACTCTCTTGGTACGAGCTTCCTATCTCCAATGCCAAATGTCTCATGTATTCATGACCCCAGTCGGTGATGATACTATGTTTGCACAAAAGACGATACTTGAGAGACTCGTTGTTTCCATCGTCTGAATATGTCATCGCCAACACCGACAAAACATCGGCAAACTTATCCTGAAGGTTCAGAGGCTTGGAACTCCAACTTTCGTAAACCGAACAAAGCAACAGATAATGAGGTCTTAAGAATTTCAAGGGCTTCGGAACAGCAGTCAACGAGGTAGTGGAGTTTTCTATGAAGCTCTTAAGACTATCAAGATATTCCACATACTCCGCTTCTGAGTGAGAAGGCTCGTTCAACTTTTCCACCAACATTTCTAATTCATCTTTAAGGTGCTGGTCTTCTTCATTGAGCTCCTCTTCCTCGTGGGCCTTTTTCTTAGTTTTCTCGACGTGGTCGGGGTTTTCGTCCTTCACAGGTGCCATGGTGATAGTGATGGATTGTTAATTGATGTGAGACAATGCGTTCCACTTACTTATCAGAAATAACACTGTGAGTAGGTTTCTGATCTTGGATGGCAAAATGGCAGTTTGACAAATCGCGGGCTTTTTGGTGGTGGCGCACGCCCCAGTTCTTCAAAATGCGCGAACGGTTCCTTTGTTTATATTTTACTGCTCTCGCTCACGATACGGTTTAAAGCTTGGTTTTGTTCCACACTTTCCTTCAGTTTGTTGCATAGAACGGTCCTGGCTGAATTTAGAACGGCATAACTTTGTATTCATCTTCTTTTCCCCGCCATTTTTTTCGCACTAGCTCCGTCTTTTCGCTCCTGGGCATCCGCCAACCACCTTTTTGCATCCCACTCATTCTATTAGCATTCTTCCTACCTCCTTTCTCCTTCACGAGAATTCCACAGCATCCCCATTAGAATCTATATATCACACCAATGGATCGCATATTTTACAAAACATCGGCTTCCGATCGGCATAGCAAATCTCCAGTGTATGTTTTTGATACCTCCTTTCTTCCATCTTCAAATGATATAAATTATGATGAACTCATTTTGACATTGATGACAATCTTGCCCTCGGAAAAATACACTCTTATCATGTTCTGCAGTGGGCTCAATAAGATCAGTTGGATCTGGGGGGTCAAGTTTCTCAAGAAGTTTCTCATTGAAGAGTCCAATTTGCAAAATCTTGATAAAGTGTACACTGTTCACGAGGGATGGTTTATAAAAACCCTCACGGGTCTCTTGGCCAACTACCAATTGACCAGAAAAAACCTTACATTGACCCGAAAACTTTTGGAGAACTTTAACTTAAACAACGACGAGTTCAAGCTTGTTGGCTCCGGATCTGGCGGGTTGATTGTAAACTGTGCGTCTTTATTTGATCTTGACCAACTTGTGGATATTGACAACATCAAAATCAGTCTCAATGTTTACAAGCATGATTATCAGTTGGACGGTTTCCGTTCATTGAATACTGCAGCAACTCCTTTGGCTTGGCAGGTTCCTCTGGAGAGTCTTAAATATCATCTTTACCAGACCTACAACATCATCGACACATACGGCGCAAGGGTAGAGCTCATCTTCCAAAGACCTGGAAATAAGCTCAGCAGTGAAATCTTTGTGGACTGTATCAAAAGAGATCAAATTATCTGGATTAATGACTGGAACTTATATTGCATTGCTACCAGCTTCAAAAAAATAGTTGCTAAATTGCCTCCTTTGCTACCCATTGAGTTGATAACGCTTCCGATCAAGGATAGCACTTTAGAACAAAACTTTGCTGATATTCTAAATCACTTGAGTTATGATTTCAGAGTGGTTTTGGTAAGTATCTTCAAGCTTCTCCATAAACTCGTGAACAATCAGCATATCACCCGACTCACATCAAAGCTGTTGGCGAAGATCTTTGTGACCACCTTGAGTCATCAACTGTATTCAAAAGCAAATGAAAGTAACCTCATTGTTGTGAATAGCTTCATCAAAAAAGTGATTGAAAACTTTGGCCAGTTTGGTAAAAGTCTTACAGCCGTTGAAATGAGTGACATTTTCAGTGAATGTAGGGAAGAAAACTCGTACATTGACTACGACATGACTGTGGACTCCGATGGTGATACAGATGAGCCTATACTGGAGGCTGGAGGTGATGTCAATCTCTCGCCAAAGAAGGTGTTGGGTTCCAATGAACATGTTTTAAACACCATGACTTCATTTGCCTCAATCAGTACTATAGGATCTACCTTCTCCAAAGATGTTTTTCTTTCACCCACCAAAACCCAAAGTCCCATTAAGAGCTCGCTTGGAAGTCCAGTGAAAGCTGCTGCTGATATAGACGCCTCTATATCTGTGCAATATCCACCACAGAGGTACCGATTCAATACCCCAGCACATTCAAAAGAAGTCAATGTGGTATCGCAATTCATTCAATCCCAGGTATCCTCAGCAAGCCCTAAAAAAAGGCCTGTTATTCGAGGTGTAAAAGTTGGTGAACTAGCAAAGTTATACGAGGAACGGGCACAAGGCCTTGAACTACTCAAGAGTCTTTAGATTAATATCAAATATACAATTTGGGAGTTTAGAAGATTATAACCTTATGCTGTTTGGTGCCAATAACATTTAGAATATAACGCTATACTGTTCCAGTGCCAATATAAAACATTTATTACAAAAATAATATACAAACATCTCTACAATAATCCTTTTTAAAAGCTTTCAAAAGAGGAAAACAAATCACTACTCACCAACCAACCGGCTATCAATGTTATCCATCGATATTTGGTCGTTGGAGTGAGCATTATTGGCATTAGCAACTGCTGCCATCGAGGCTGCCACCGAGTCGATATCGTTGGTTTGTTGCTGGTTTTGATGTTGCTGAACAGCAGCAGCAGCAGCTTGTTGCAAGCGTTCCAAGTCCACGTCATTACGATGTTGATGATGGAAATCATCCTCATCATCCTCCATACGCACTTGGTGGAACGAATTGGTGTTGGTACGTTTGCCATTAACCCCACCGGCATTATTGATATACCCATTCTCACGCTTCAACTTCCGCTTGTAGCCACGGATCTCGTTATAGATATCTTCTCTCTTGATCAAGATGTCTGGATACTGTTCTTTGATTTTCCCCTCGATATGAGAAGGTTTGGTACCAACCTTGTACAAGTCCACAATCAACATATTCAACTCAGTCGACCGTTTTCTCAACATTGGATGATTCGACAATGGGTCCAATTGGGGGTGATTGTGTTCATTGCAAGTTACTTTTAACACCCAGCTTTGGTTGGCCTTTTTAAAGCTAGCAGTCATAGCAAATGGACATCTCAATTTTTTCGTCTTGGTGTTTGGGTCCATCAAGTAACCATCGCTTTGGAACGCACCGGCTGCAACCTTCTTGTTTTTCTTATCACGGTAGCGACCTCCCAATTCGCAGGTGTAGTAAATGGCCTTTTTGTTGGAGTGAGCAATTACCACTCCAAACCCGTTATCACGAGCAAATTCGGCGATGAAATCATTCAATTCCTTACGGTCGGTAAACGTCTGGTCAGGGTACGGTTTGGTGATCAAGTTTCCTTCGGCAGTGATGGTGTTATCTTGTACCGGATAAATTTTCAGTCTGGAGGTAAGAATTGGGTCAGGGATTTGAATGTTAAACTCGCTGTCATCATTGAAATTGGGGTGGTGTTGTTGGTGGTGAGGGTGCACACCGGGCCCTTGCGGCTGGCCCAACCCTTCGGGGAGTCCCTGCGGTCCAAGACCTTGGTGGTGCAGATGGTGCAAATGGTGAGGCTGCTGGTGGTGTTGTTGTTGATGATGGTGATGCATCGACTGATGGTGCAATTCCTGGGCAGTAGCCTGGTCAAGAACCACGCCTTCTTGCTTAACGGCCTTCAATAGCTGATCATCGATATTGTGTGAATAATCTTCTTCAGCAGACATATTTGTTTATTTGTTTTGATTAGAGAGTGATTCCCTGGTAATTGGGTAGCAGAGCAATTAGAACAACGACGGGGGCGTTGGGGAGTTGGGAAAACTTAGACAGTGGAGGACAAACCAAAAGACGTGTTTGTGGTAAGTCTTAAGTCGAGTGGTATACTTGTAACAAAGGGCACTCAAAATAGTCGTGCTGTACTTAGTAGTGCAAAGTGTACTAAAAAATGGGAGTGGGAGAAGTGTGTTTATTTTGGAGCGAAGGGAGTGGGAGAATCAACAGTGGTGCGGACACTGCGTGAAGATATATACGCATTCACCGCGTATATTTCTGTACTGGCCCCTATGTGATCAGATATGATTAATGTAGAACCAAGTATCGGGAGACAATGGGTTTGGGGTCGTCAAGGTAGTGGTGGTATAGACCGAGATCCCTGCACCATTAAGGGGGGTTGAATGCAGGCCATATGTTTGGCTATAACGGTGGTTATGGTACTATAAGCAAATGGCTGCAAAAACCCTATTGTTCATTAGCGATATTAAGATTCTGGAAGCATTTGCTAATACTTGTTGGTAATGTAATTTGGAAATTACACACAAAGCTCCCCAATCTCAGATTAGAGTGAAAATATTGAAACTTGCAATTTTCACAAATTACAAGTCCTCTAATTGTAGTTAGAAATTATGTATTAATTATATTCCAGCCAGAATCACTTCTGCGACAACTCCGACGCCACCCAGGTGGGCAACACAAACGAACTCTCATGGATCTTGGCTCCATAGTACCGAAACAACTCTCTCTCATTGTCAGCTGTCCTCAATGGTCTAGTCAAATCCTTTTCTTCATCATCAGTCGCCACCAATAACCCCAACTGCCCAGAAGTATACAGTGGCATGTAGCATTGGGTGTACTTGACGTTTTTGAACACGGTCTCGGCCTTGTTTTTCAACTGCTTCAAGTAATCGAGATTCAACCAGATGTTCTCACTGCTCTGCATAATCACAATCCCACCAGGAGTCAATGACAGTTGTAACAAACGGAAGTAGTTGGTCTGGAAAAACTCCTCGGCCGGGCCCTCGGGGTCCGACAGGTCGGTGATGATCACATCATATTTATTGGTGTTCTCCTTCAAGAACTTGAACCCATCATCAATGACAAAGTTGACCTTCTCATTCTCGAAAAGTTCGGGCAACGCCATGTTGGGCAAGTACTTGCGTGACAAGTTGATCACCATGTCATCGATCTCAACCATGGTCACATTATCTACAAACCCCAACTTTATATGCTTGGCCACCTCGCGCACCACTCCGCAATCACCACCTCCAATCACCAACACATTTTTGGGGGCCGGGTGGCTCATGAGCGGCACGTGACTGATCAACTCCTGGTACACAAACTCATCTTTCTCAGTGCACTGCACAATTCCGTTCAATACCAACACATTGCCAAAAGTCTCTGATTCGAAGATGAGGATGTCCTGAAATTCCGACTGGGCGTGGTGTAAAATCCGTTTGATTTTCAAGGAAAACGCCTGGCCTGGGAAACTATCTGCGTTCATCTCACTGAACCAATGGTCGCCGTTGATCACGGCTACCGAGGGGTGTTTGAAGGTGTGTAAATCTACCATCTGAAAAGTTCGTTCGGTTAAAATTCTCTACCTCCGCGCGGGAAAAATAGGTTTGAGACTTACCTAGAGGGCTGCAGATTTGGTGCATGGAGAACAATAGGATGTACAAAGAAAGGCTAACTAAGAACAGATGCATGATACACCCCCACCGATGACTGCTTGGCTCTTAAGCCAGACCTTCGTCAAAAACTAATACCAGACAATGGGTATCTTCCTAACTAAACACTAAACAAACTAACCCCAACCGCTCGCACCCTACCCAAAATATAAATCACACGAAAGAGTTCCACTTGAGGGGGAATTGGCCCAAACTTTGTCAAGTCAGAAGTAAGTCATGCCTAAAACATCGTGATACACATGCCTGCCAGCCAAACCCATCCGGTTCATATTACGGTCGGTGAGGACGAGGGACTCAGCATTCGCAGCCATTGCGATGCGCGAAGAAAAGGCTATCTAAGGTGTGTAGGCGTAAGGTGGTCGGCAGGCGCAACCGGCATCGCGGGAACGGGTCCAGGCTTGGGCGAGCCACCGCCCTTAAGGGCGGTGGCTCACATGAAGACAGGCACCGCGGTAGTTTTGTTGGCTATGTGGTTTATTGTGCTGCACAGCGGCCAGATTTTAGGGATTGTAAGGCGGTGGTCAACATGATGCTTGGTACCAAAGTGGGCGACGACCGAGCAGACACGAAGAGGATATATGAAGTTATCTCCGTGAGATGATTGTTCGCGTAAATTCATGGTGTTCAAATTGGCAGCCCATCCGTTGCGCACATTTTAGTTTTGGTTGCAGCAGAAAATACCATCTCAGTCATTAATGTTTGTGTTCCCAGCTTTCAACGAAAGCTATAACAACCGGAAGCGCACATACAAATGCTGCCGTAAGTGTCGAGCCCGTCGTATCAAATGTAACCTTCAGTCCACCGATTATGAGGTTTCAGGATGTCAGAACTGTCGAGAGGCCGGATATGTTTGTGACTTAATTAGAAGAACCGCCGAAGACACCATTCAGTCTTCGCCCCAAGCCCAGAAAAGTCCCGCAGTGGCGCCCCAGTACCAGGCCCAAACAGCCATATCTCCCATGTACCACATGAATCCCACACTGGCCAATGCCACGCCGATACCTCAACTGTCGCCAGGCCAGTCAATATCTCCAGTACCACCACAGTACGTAGGTCAGATGCCACTACCGCCGGGTGGTATGCTGCTGCTAGTTCCCCAAATGCCTCAGATGGCCCAGTACCAGCAGATGCCGTTGCCACAAATGCCTATGTCTCAGATACCAGAGATGGCCCAGGTACCGCCCTTTAATCAGGTTCAACAAACCAACCGAATGCCCGGGGTGACGCCGCCTATGGGAGTGCCGTTGTGGTGGTACGGTACTCCCGGAAAGGTTACAGGATACCTGGTGTCGCCTACGGTGGTGGCGAGTCCCGCTTCTACTCCCACCGGTCCCACTGTGGTCGACACGGAAGAAGTGCGTCCGCAAACACAACACAACATGGTCCACCATATGAGCACTACTGTCGCCACGCCGTCGTCAACCAACTCCCACCATGAAAATGGGGGTGACGGCACAAGCGAGCCCCCCCAAAAGCTATCAAGGCACAATGACTATCAGTACCACCCCAGAATGAGCCTCAGCGAACCAGCCTCCAAAATAGAAACCAAACCTTCCCCGCTAGACGCCGAGTACATTCAGGAAAAGTTTGGCTTCAACTTGTCCCTGGGTGACTGGAAGAGCATCAGCTTCATTCCTCATCAGACTGACCCATCTTCCTGGTCGTCTCCTAAGGTGCTGCGTCCGAAGAAAAAAGATGTACTGGGAATCCAGCACCTTCCCACCATCCGCTATCTTTTGGACATTAATGCGTTTACGCTCGCTGACGATGACTTCTCCATTACCCAGGCACAAGAGGAGGAGCTCCTCCGCATATACTTTCGCAGTTTTAATGCTCTATTCCCAGTGGTGCACGAGGATATCTTTTGGACGCTCTACAGCCAATCGAAAGCGTATACTCTAGTCAAGTACGGAATGGTACTTATAGCGGTGAGAGACAGGAGTGCCCGGTCGTTACTATCGACGATTTGGTCGGGGGATTTTGATACTAGGTTGGATGCATTTGTGATTCTACTTGAACGCAAAATCCGCCAAATTGTTGCGGTGCTTCCGGAGCTTGGAGACGACGACCGACTCCAACGCCTTATGGTGAGCGTTCTTCTCCACGCTAACTTCAAACCCGTGAGATACGGAAATGAGCAGAGTAGTCAGGATCTACATTCGGCCATTGGATTGGCACAGTCGATTTTTATCCACAACGACTCTACCCACAAGAAGCTCATTGACAGTGGAAAAAATGACATGGCATCGTATTTCCGTCATATATGGTGGACCTTGTACGTTTTTGACCGGTTCAATGGGGTGGTGAACTCGAAGGCATTTATGATTAAACAAGAGGATTTCAATGTTCTAGAAGCCGATCCAGGTCCTTTGAGAGAGGTGTGCAATACGTGTAAGACTCTTGAGAAAGTGATTCTCCTGGTGTATCAACCCAGGTTTGAAACGAAGGTTGAGCTTAGCTCTTGGAACCTGGAGATCGAGGCTGAACTCGATGGTCTTAGGATTATTGACCTTGGGGGATTTGGTCAGATAGAGCTCCAAGCACACATTTTGAAGATCTATGCATTGAGTTTACTGTTGACCATTATTGAAAGCTTCCACCTCACAGTCACCAAAAAGGCATTCGAATTTAGTAAGCGGTATCTCCAGATTGTGCGGTGGGCTCTTAAGTTTCTTCAACAGCTCCCCAGTGACGTGATAATTCCTATCTCAGTGATTCCGGCGGTAACATCGTTGTTTCTTGCCATTCTCATCAAGTATAAGATCAAAGTGATATACTTGGTGATATTGAAGAAAGTCGAGTCTCGACAAGATCTCACCCCCACCACAATATCCACCATCGAACAGCTATTGGTCGAGGTGTACCAACAAATGCAATCTCGGTTTACCCAATGGTGGTTTGTGAGGGAGATTTTAGAGAGTACCCGTCGGGTAGTCAAGACCGTTAGTGAGGTTCCCGCAGACGAGACCACCAGCAGTGAAGACATCCCAAATGACATCAAAGTCACCAACCAGACTCCTGAAGAAAGACAAAATCTTCATCTTAACAAGGAAGAAATGCTCTATTCCAACAGTTCGATCATGGTGGCACCTATTGCAACCATCGGGTCATCGAGTTTTTTTGATGTGGCAGCCGAAATTCCTGTGGGGCTTTTGGCTCGGGGAAAGGACAACTCTAAACTGAAAACTCCATCGACACTAGGCCCGGGGACCCCAACCGTAGACAGGTTAGAACCCGCCAAAACTAACAACCCCTTAGTACAGGAGGTTACAGAAGAAAGACCTATTTCCACCAACGATATGTTCAATGAAATAGAAGATCTGAAGTTATTGGATTACCTTAATAGAGAGATTTTTGCGGCCAGCGACTTCTCTCAATTTATCACGGAAGATCCTTATCTTCGGGACTTCTTTAATCTGCACCAATAATGTAGCAGTATGTACAATATGTAAGATAATCAGAATGGGAGACAACTTCCAAATCGGTAATACAATGTAAACACGGACAACTTGTGACTAGTAATTAGGATGTACATGTGGTTGCAACCAGTTGTTGCGTTGTTGCATTCCGCCAATCAGGTGAGACGCTAACCTGATTGGCAGATCACGGTGCACGCACGCGGGGGATTACAGCGCCGCATCGGGTGCCAAAAAGTTTAAAGTGGTGTGCCGGCTATTTGCACTCAAATAGACGAGCAAACCATACCAACCAGTAGTTAGAAGCTCAAGACATTAGTATCCTAAAACTCACCAGTAAGTAAACCATGTTTCTGGTGGAAAGCTCCGTGTTGTTTGCTGTGGAATTGTCGGCACCAAGACATTTCCCACACACCCGCCCAGCCAACAATGCCGTGATTATTAACAATTGGCAAAACTGGAACGTCCCATTATCATCTGTGGTCTGCGCACGACACTCGCATATTATCACAATCATCCCAAATCCCTCTTTTTCTTGCTGGATTTCAGGGAAAAATTTTTTTGCTCACACCTATTTATCGTTGTTTCAGCTGTAAGACTCTTCCATCCACCTAAATATCTATAGATTGTTGTCCTCCATACCTACACGGCTCCACCACAACTATGATCACCAACAAACTCGTGTTATATATCCTACACCACCCGTTGGTTAAAGCTTTCCTTGCTATTCTTTCTTTGTTTGTGTATCCGCTCAACCAGTATCTTAAGGAATCCTATGCCCAAAAGCCATCCAAACACACCATCAGAGGGTCCACTGCTTCCCACAAGACCCTCGACGCTTCTCCCAGACCCCTGAAGGCGTTGACCACAGCGGTTGAAAAATCTCCTGACAACTTGTTTCCAGAAACCATCAAGTATTCCAACTTGAAATGCTCAGTACAGCCTTGTTCTACCAGCGTATCCACACAGATGATGCCATATCAAAATGAACAGGGAGAAATCGAGTGGGCGTTTACTGACGATGCCTCTGTCAAGTCGGCTTCGTTCAACGATAGCACTGCTGGCGCCAACGACAACATTTCCCCGACCATCTCCAACTCATCCTCGAATAACGAATCCATCATGTCACTGAACCTCTTTGGTGGCTTTCAGGCTAGTGCCCAGCTCGCCAAGGGTAACCACAGTCCAAAGTCCACCAGTAGTCCATCGCCACCCTTATCGGCCCTTAATGGTCCCGGAGACTCCAACAAGGCACACCAGTGTCCTCAATGTGAAGCTACGTTTAAATTGAGAGGCTACTTGACGAGACACTTGAAGAAACATTCCATCAAAAAGGCGTATTGTTGTCCTTTCCACAAGTTTAGTGTATACATTGATGAAGCAAACGTGACCCACCAATGTCATCCTACCGGTGGATTTTCCAGAAGAGACACTTACAAGACTCATTTGAAGTCCAGGCATTTCCAGTATCCTAAGGGTACCAAAACCAAAGAAAGGGCCAAGTCCTGTGGAAACTGCTCAATGTGTGGAGAGTTCTTCCCCAACTCAGAAATTTGGTGTGAAATCCACATTGAAGGTGGCGAGTGTAAATTCTTACCGGCTGGCTTCATCGGCAAGTCCCGAATCAAGAATAAGTTGAAGAAGGAAATGAAGAGAAAGGGTATTAAGATTGAAACTGCTTATACGGAGTATTCGAGCTTGGTCAATGAAATCATCAAGCAAGAAACTCTGAAGGGAATCAAAACTGAAGAAAATGAATACGAATACGAAAACGAATATGACTTTGATTCTCAAGACCTTTCTCCCCTTTCAAGCGAATTGAGCCAATCTCCAATGTTGGAAGCAGACATTTCAAAGAAACACCAACAGCAACCACACTCCACAAGCTCCGTCCAACAATTAAGTCCTCCCCACCAACAGTCTGTGAGTCCTCTTCAACAAAGAAACGAAGTGCAACAACGGGTGAACCCACCACATACCCAAGCTGCTTCTGTTGCTCCTTTACAACAGGTTCAACAACAACAGAATGTGCTTCCCAGTGCCAGTCAATTTAATGCCAATCCCCAACAAATGCCAATTATGAATGAATACTATGATATTAATGACCCTTACTTTTACACGCTAGACTATGATGATGAGTTCTGTTTAGATGTTGACCAATTGAATCAATTTACTCCCGTGTCCATGAGTTCTCCCGATTCGGCTGCCGGCACCCAACGTCAAGTGAATCCTATGCTTTTGCAGCAACAATATCAAATAATGCAAAAGCAAATGCAGATGAACTTCAACATGGCCATGGGACCAAATGGTATCAAGAGTCAACAACTTCCTCAACAATACCGTCAAGCATTCACCAACCAGCATCCCCAGCCTCAACAAATCAACCAGCCTCCACAAGAGCAACATCAATACCAACAGAGCAACGGGCAACCAATAATGGGCATGAATACAGGGTTGAACACCGATGAATTGCATATTGACCAATACAGTTTGCAATCTCAATATGTTCAGTATTAAATAGTGTTGTATATTAAGTGAATTTAAAAGCGAAGGAATCCAGTCCCTTGTAGTTGGTTCGTAATGCGTTAGCCGAATATCTTGTCGATATCACTTTTGGTCTTTTTCTTTTTCTTCTTGTCCTTCTTTAAGTGTTTATCCTTTGTTTTCATAAGTTCTGTCTTGCCTATTGATAACCCTTCAGATTTGGTAATGGTCTCCCCTATGTGTTCTGTAATAACTTCTCCAATGTCATCCAGGTCCTGTAAATATATGTTTTGTTGGTCTATTTGAGTAGGCACCCGTAGTTCAGTATAAGCCTTCAAGATCTCATTGATTTTGCTCAAACTGGCTACTAAAACAAGCCCTAAAGACATAAACTGACCGAGTTTGATGATTCCATAAAACTCGTAAAAGCATTTGTTGATGATTTTCTTCTGGTATAGCACTGTAACGTTCTTCTTGATTGGGTCCTTAACAATGCGTTTCAACCGAGTTAGAAGCATTTTGAAGTACTTCCACCAACCCAGAAGTCTGTGCTGATTCTTATTTCGATGATAGATGAGTTGAAGAACCTGCGTCTCGTTTATTAGGGTATCATACGCTTCTTGAGCAAGCTCCATCGTGGACAGCCTTTTCCTTGGTGTCTATGTAAATGTTCTGAAAGTTGTTGGTTATCAACTTCGCGATGAGATGAGAGTGAAAAATAATTAGGCCATACTGTTCTTGTCATGGGTATTATTGAAGAAGCAAGACACTTTCTTGATAACTCATTGCCAGAGGAGGCATTGGAGCTTCTCACATCCAAGCTTGTAGAAAACCAAGCCGATATAGAGTATTTACAACTATATGGGGAAGTTTTATTGGAGAATAACCAGGTTGAAGATGCTTATAATCTTTTCATCAAAACATGTGAAATGGATCCAATAGCTGACAAAGGAGTGGAAAAATTCCTCTACCTAGGACAAATCATTGGGGGAGAAGATGGTATAGCTTATTTGGATGTGGGATTAAACAAGTTGAACGAACAGTTTGAAAATGGAAATAAAGATATAAAGACTATCAAGAAACTCAACGAAGGTATATTCGCTAAAATCGAAATCTGGATGACAGACTTGTGTATGGAGCCTGAAGCCGAATCCAAATGTGATGAACTTATCGACTATGCGTTGAAGGTCGACGATTCTTACCCGGAAACGTATTCTTTGCTAGCTTCCATCAGAATCAGTCAACAAAGAAATGAAGATGCTGAAGAAGCTCTTGCTAGATCGTGGGAATTGTTCCAACAAAGAAAGCAAAAGATCCAGCTTGAGTCAATCAATGACGAAATGAATTTTGAAGTGATCGAGTTGATCCAGCCGTTCATTACCATTATTAAATTTGCAATCGAATTGGAACTTTATGACTTGGCTATAGAAGTGTGTCAGGCCACTCAAGACATCAACGACCAGATCTTAGACATTTACTACTACGAAGTGTTGGCCAATTTGTTCAAGTCCAAGCAGCAGTATCCACAAAGAGACAAACAAACCGACTATAGAGACCTACCAAACAGTGTAGTAGATGAAGATACTAAAAGCGATGTCAAGCTCATATTGACAAGTGCATTCAAAATTCTCCAAACCAGTGACGACTTGGATCCGGAGTTAACAGAGTCCATAAACAGTCTTTTAGCTGAATTTGGAGGGCCCATAATGAGTGAGTTGATGCCTCAGAGAGGTGACGATAATGACGACGGCTGGGAAGACGAGATTGATGATAATTAGATCCGTGTGTTTTGAACTATACATGAAATATTGCCAATAAATGCCTTAAACCTGTTGATCAATGAGTTTATCCAACTTCTGCTGTAGTTTCTTTAAGTGGGACCACTTTTTGGAATAGAATCTCAATAATTCCAGGATTTCTGGGAGGTTTTCGAATTTGGTAGGATATTCAAGTACCACCTCTACACTGATTTTCAAACCCCAAATAAGAATAGATAAATGAAGCAGCCAGGCCTCATTTAAAAGCACGAGATATGTAATGATGTTCTTGGCAGCAGTGAGTTTTACACCGGTCATCCGATTTTGCGGACCTTGAACCGGTAACAGAATAAGAATCGAGTTTCTTGAGACTCTCAGTATGATCTCCAACATATTATCATTATATCGGGAAAAACTGGAGCTCAAAGTGGAGATTTGTGGTACACCTTTCCCAATTTCGAAAAGAGGTTCCATATTACAGTTGTCATAACAATATCCAAACTCATCATATTGGAATAACCCCAAATAGTTAGCTTGACTTACTCCAGACAATACTGAAGCGTTATCAATTGGTTTAAGGGCATTGATAAACTTGAGCAAGTATGCGTTGGTAGGGAGTTTGCTTGATATAGAACTGAAGGTCAAGTTTGAGTATTTAGGTTTGCCAAACAGGCTGCACCCTATGATCATACATATGCAGTTTATAACGTAAACGGACCATATAAGGCCCCTCCTGTGTTCTCTAATCTTTTCTGGAAGTGTTGAAGGATCTGCTTCCTCATCTAATTTCAACGAAACAGCAAGGTTGACGGCAGAAGAAATGTCATTCATATAGCCTACTGCACCTGAGGGGTACACTGTGAAGCTCATGGCCAAGAGCATATGAACCAACATCCGT
Source organism: Yamadazyma tenuis (assembly GCF_029203305.1). Taxonomy (NCBI): domain Eukaryota; kingdom Fungi; phylum Ascomycota; class Pichiomycetes; order Serinales; family Debaryomycetaceae; genus Yamadazyma; species Yamadazyma tenuis. The sequence goes on from NC_089464.1 coordinate 1,091,358, forward strand.
ACGAACTTGTTTTTTTCCAAACGTCCTAACAACAACAAAAACTGGCGAATCTTGAACTCAAGCAGGTCATTGAATTCCAGCAATCTGGTCTCGAAGTCCACGTCACCAAGAAATCTCCTCATGATCGGCTCGCTTAGTTTGTCTGTCAGCACCACTAGGATTATGGGGTATAATAGAAGATGGGGTAAGGTTCTAGTATCAAAATCTTCCCAGAAGATTGGTTCATAGATTATAGGAAGCATTTTGTTGAATTTAGCAAAGTAAATCGACAACAACTCTCGCATGTCTGATGTGGACATTTGGGTGTCTCCAATGGTGAACGCATTGATATCCTCCAAGTACCTGATGAGGTTTTGGTCGTAGTGGGAACCTTCTATTACTGTATTTTCCTTCTGCTGTCCAAGCAAAAATTCGTACAGTGACTTGAAGACATCACCCAGAGAGAGAATGAATCCGAACCGCTTATGAAGATATAGTGAAGTTATTTCGTCGGTAGATTCGGCATCTCTTGCAAGTTTTGGGTGATCTTCCTCGGTTTCTAGGTCCTGAGGAACAGGAGGATCAAGGTCTCTGTACTCAGAGATTTTGGGAAAATGTACATGGGACAAACCCTCCAACGATGGTACCATCAGGGGTCCTGGCGACATGTAATTCCCGTTTAACATCAGTGGTATGGATGGTATAGGTGAATCGGCCGCTACAGGAATCAAAACCGTTGGAGATGGTTTTGCACGCTTCAGATTAAACTGTCGATTCACAGAAAGGAGTTCGTCTTTCGGGTCTGGGAAATTGTTTGTTGTGGTTTCCGGGACATTCAGCAGTTGATTTTTGGGTTGTTCCAGAGAAGTAGCCTGTGGTTTGGTGATAAGATCACAGGGTAGTTTCAGCTGAAAACAGTTTTCACAACCTTCTTTCTCGTACTCCAACCGCAACTCACACTTGGATCTCTGTTTTCGACACCTCAGACAACAGACGAAAGTTCGTTTCCTCTTGTTATAGTTGGTGTCGAATGCTGGAAACACAAACATGATTATGGTTATAGGCAGCGGATAGCGCGCAAAAACTATCGCATTACCGTTTCTGCTCCACATAATGACAACCAACCACAGACCCACACTTGAGAGTAAGAAGGGGAAGAAGAGACCTATAGGTGACTCTGTAGTGCATGCAAGAGGCTTATCTCAGCAGACAGAGTTGAAATACCGATCTGATGCTCCATTTTATAATGTAAATGGCGATGAGGTGAAGAGGTTCAATGGGGAGGTGAATGCTCAGACTAAGCGTCTCAAGACAGAAAGAGATGAGGAGAGTTCAGGGCTGGTGAACACCAAATATGAGTCTCGAGATCCTGATGAAGTTGATGATAATACTATAAAAGAAGATGCCTCTGTGGATGATAATGATCCTGCTACCAGCAACTCGGAGGCTTTTGATGATGATTCAGACTCAGACTCAGACTCAGACTCCGATGAAGATTCGGAAGCGTTGCTCGCAGAGCTTGCCAACATCAAGAAAGAAAAAGAGGAGCAGAAGAAGCTCCAGGATCAAAGACTATTGGATGCGAACCCTCTTCTATCTACTGCCACCAAAAAGAGTTGGAGAAAATCAGCATTCAGATCTGACAAAGACAACACTACCAAAGACTCCAAGTTCACTACAAACTCGGTCGATTCTGACTACCATCAGACATTTCTTTCCAAGTTTGTCAGATAAGAGGATCTTTATTTTCAATTTATGTATTAAATATCAAGAGACATTAAATAACGAATAATACACGTAAAACATAAACTCAACAAGTATAGCTCCCGTAGTTTTACAAATTTTTGACAGGCATTTATGCCAAATCGTGGGAGTGTCTCAATCTAGCATCCAAGTTAGCGATATCCTCCTTCAAACTGGCCTCTTCGACCGTTTTCACCAACTCCTTTGTACACCTCACTATGTCATGGCAGTTTCCTGCTAATCTTTGCTTCAATGACTTATCGGCGAACTCCAGATCTCTCTTTTCATCGTTAGAAGGCTTCGATAAGATATTCATCCGATGGAAACAATCCTCCAAACTGTTGACGATCCAACTTCCGTGCTCTTTCAATTGAGCGTTTCTGGTTTGGTTCATCGAAGTGTTGGTAGCTTCTGTCATCTGCTTGATAACTTCGGTAACAGCTCTGGATTTCTGACTCAACTCTCCTCTGGTAGCATTAGGTTTTCTAATAGCTGTTAACAACACTTGAATGGTGTTGATTACTTCCACAGTCTGATGCTCCAAGTAGAGCAACACTTGGGTTAAGGTGTTATCCGGATCATCAATATCAAACAAATCAACGTTAAATGAAGCAGCCGCCATAGACTTCCTGTATTCTTGTCTTTGCTTGGCCTGGAAAGTTTTCTCATTATCCTCATCATTATCCTCATCATTATCCTCTTCTTTTCTTTCTTCTCTAGCACGTTCTGGTTGATCAATAGTGACCTTCTTCTTCTGCACTCTCTGTACTGGAGGAATTTCAGCCGATTTCAAAGCAGACGACTCAGGCTTGGTGAGTTGTACCTTGCGAATAACAGGCTCTTGGTCCTCTAGGGCAATAGTGCCATCAGAAGCAGCAGAAGAAGGAGCTCTGGTCTCGTCATCGTCTTCATCCATGAATCTGCTTCTAACCGATTGGAAAGATTTGTTTGGGTTGGGCGAAATTTCGAGATCTGAAGTACTTCCCTTAGATGGAGTAGTTTCTGCCGTTGAAGTTTGAATATTTTCACTGCTAGAATCATGGTTGCTTGAATCCTGCTTGGTCTCAATCACAGGTTCTTCCTTAGAGGTATTAGCGAATCTGTCCCGTATACTTTGGAAAATACCCTTTCCTCTCGAGTTACTCCGAGCAAACGCTTCGTCCGTGTCACCTTGTTTGGAATTCAATTGAGCATTATCATCACCAAACACACTAGTAGCAACGGGAGTGGCGATATTGGAACTTTCAGACTTGATTGAATTAACACTGAGATCAGCGGCACCGTTCAATTCTTTGCTCTTGGACTCGAATTTTTGAACTATATCTCTAGGAGACTTTTTCATCTCCAAAGAAGATCTGTTCAAAATAAAACTATTGCTCGTGGATTCATTTTCGCTCCCTGGAGGACTGAAGGATCCTCGCTTCTTATTGAACGGCGTGGTTGGTGGAGGGCTCTCGAACTGCTTAACTCTGTTCAAAACACTGGACTTTTTAGAAGGTGTGGTTCTAACATCGTCATTGACGATTTGACCATGGCTCGTGTTGTCAATATTAGACAAGGAATCCGTCTGTTTTCCCGATTTTGAAGAAAAAGTATTGACCTTCTTTGTAGGTGTCGTTCCAAAATCATCATTGGCAATTTGACCATTGCTAGTGTTACCAATTTGACCATTGCTGGTGTTGCCAATAGTAGACAAGGAATCCGTCAGTTTTCCCAATTTCAAGGCCAAAGCATTGAACTTTCTAGGTTGGTTGCTTGGTGAGACATCCCTCGACACCTGAGAACTTGCCAATGAGCTTTCGCTATTGTTATCTTTCAATCTGTTGGCCATTCTCAAAGGTCTAACGCCAACCTCTGTGCTTGGATCGTCATTGACATTGGTAATACCTCTGTCTGAAGTATTAGACTGAGAAACTGGGGTGGCAGATTTGTTGAACTGCATACTTATGGAGTCATCATTGGTTAATTTACATATACCAATCAAATCACAAATGGAGAATACCAAACCACTTACAGACCTTTCAACAAGAACTTTTGGTAATAAGTTTGGGAAGACCGTGAAATGTCTCACCACAGTCAATAAATGGCTTGCAGCATCTCTTACCTGGATAGAAAGATCATTGGAATTCAAGTGGTCTTTGTCACCCTGATTGGCAATATCATTAGAAACCAAGGAAAGAGTCGAAACTTTCTCAAAAAGAAGCTCCGAATCGAAAGACTTTTGATCAATGAAACTCATGAATACTTCTATTAAAGAATGTAATCGAGTAACAGAATCGAGGGAAATTAGCCCTTGATCTGAAACAAAAGACTTCAAATGGTCTTGATCCAAAAGAGAAGTATTGAAATCCTTATTGAGCTTTTCAGCTCTTAAATCTTCATACTTCTTTTGCCATATTAAAGTTTCATCCCTCAAGCTTTGATGTGTTGGTGGTTTCTTTGCAGGAGCGTCCAAGTTTGACAACTTGTCCAAGATGGTCTTCATTTGCTGATTCAACCCTTCCTTGGACTTGTCTCCTTGTGGGTCAACTGTGGAGGAAAAATCCTTTGATAACGTATTCATACTGCTACTTCTGGTGTGATCTTTGGTTGACGCATTGACAGAGTTTTTGAGCGACTGGTTCTCCAATCTTAAGGCAGCATTGGTAGATTTGACTTTCTCAAACTCTTGCGTCAACTGCTTGTAGTCTGCGTTATCTTGAAGGTTCAAAAGCCTGTTTTGAAACTCGCTCTTTGTTTGTTCCCATTCACTTCTTTCGTTATCAAACAACGATTTTTCCTTGGTTAAGGAGAAGTTTTTATCCAATACCTCTTTATGTTGTTTTTGTAACTCATCCAATTTGGCCTTTAACAGCTGTATTTCCTGATCCTTTGAATCGTCTTGCAATTCACGAGTACCTTTGGATGCAGAAAAGTCGGCAGGAGCACCGATGGCTGTATTAAGGCCCGTTCCTAGTTGTTTGACGCCTTTGAATTCATCTTCATTTATGTCGTTGAGATCTTCTGGGGTGGTAGCATCTCTAAGTTCAACTTCCTCTTCTTCTTCCTCATCACTGGACCAGGTCAAATTGGCCTTCGTGGGTACCACAGTTTTGCTGGAGACTCCAATGGTTTGGTTGGCCACTTCGGAAGACACTGAAGCCTTTGACACATTCGATTCTTCTTCAGGATCGGTCACTTGTTTTTCTGATACTTGCAGTTGACTACCAGTACTTAACACAGGCCCGGGTACTGAATTCACCAGCTTGGTGTCGGTAGGGCTCTTTGTGGTGACATATTCTTCAGAGTTTTGCAAACCCCTTCTTTCGATTTCAAACGATATATCAGATACTAAATCCTTGAATCTGTGTTGTGCCAAAGTGCTCAACTTTTTTCTTGCATCGTTTCTACTGGGATGATAGGCCAGCTTGGGAAGCAAGTGGTCGGGCTCTCCACGAGACTCATCGATTCGTCTTCTTAATTCGTCGTACACATCGGTGGAAAGCTCTTTGAACTGGTTATTGGATAATCTTAAAAGTTTACCTCTGGCATCAGCAGCCCGTGTTTTGTTTCTTGATCTGGTGCCTCTGGCGTCGCCGGAGATTTCGAGAAACTGCTTAAACACCGTCAAGTGATTGTTCAAGTTCTTCACGCTCATTTCAACGTTGGTAGACCCGAGGGTGCTGAGAATTGATGTGTAGTTGTATGTGTTTACAAACAATTGCAAAGAAAAATTTTGTGTGCAAATGCGTTAGGAGAGTCACTGCGAAAAAATAAAATTCACAGAGACGCGGCGCGGTCAAGGCACTTCTTTCTGATGGATTGGACAATGGCCGTGTTTATGTACAATAACAAGAATTTCACAACCCACTTTGTATGGAAGAAGGGGTGATTAGACTTCCAATACGAGTTTGTGGTTTCTCAGGTTCTGGTGCACTAGCCACAACGAGCAACATTACAGGGCTTACAATCGTAGAAGCTCTCATTGAGCACATCTCTACACCCATAGTAACCAGAGCACTTTACACCCATAGTGTGTGGATATTCCTTCAAGTACGTAATTTCCAGCTGCGTAGAAAGCAACAGTATCCCTTCCGGTTAAACCCCCGTACTTCAACCACCTACACCCGCCTGGATGAAAGCCTCGGCTGTAACCACTATTAGATAGGATGCTCATTATAAGAAGGCTTAAGATGGTTCAGGCGCAATTATTTGTTAAACGATGGTGGTAATGCACGGGCAATGTGTATTTTCACCAACAATACGTACAGAGATGTACGCCGCGATGTGGTGCACCATTATGGTCTCAGTCGGTTCGAAATCATCAATATCCTATCCGTTTGCAATGATTAGCAGTGAACCTAATGTAAGATTCTGCCCCTTGCAATGGGTTATATACACGCCTCGCAGCGAAGGAGTTGACATTGGTTGGAAACTCCTTTAAGGAGCCAGTGAGTGACAGGTGTCCACAAAGAGTGAAATCAGGTTGTGGTGTGTTTAGATGGATGGGTGTGGGGTGGTGGAAGTGTGTCGCTGGGTGTGTGGGTGACTGTGTCGGTGACTGTGTGATTTTGTGGGTGTTTGGGTCTAGTATTTTTGTGCGGTGATTATTTTGCAACCCGCATAGGCTGCAACTGGACATAGGAATTGTTGGAATAGTCGGAATACTTTGTTAAGCTGGACACCGATAATTATGGGGTAGAGGGCCGGGGCTGGAGATCATCATGAATAATAGAATTCAGGTGATGTTCAAATGGCACAGTGACGCATTGAGTTCTGGGTGAATAAGAGGTGGAAGTGTGGTGGTGTTTACTAACTGAATCCTATGAGCTTGTTGTGAATGGTTGAATGGTTGAATGGTAGTTGTAATGCTTGTAATTCTTGTAATGCTTGTAATGCTTGTAATCCTTCTGATTCCTGTTATCCCTGTAATTCCTGTTATCCCTGTTATCCCTGTCTATCCCGCTCGGCCCTGTCATCTACCTGTCGTAATACACTTCCCCATCCTTCTCATGAATATACTTCATTATCTATGTACAATCTACTTACATGACTACGTGGCTTCCTGGGCCTGCTTCACATCCGCCTCCACCACATCCCGAGTTATGGTCTCCACCTCAGGGAATATTTTCTCGTTGATAAACTCTTCAGCTACTTTTTTTCCATGGGTAAAATGAACCGCTCCAATCATCGCATACACCATCTGTGCACTCACCTTCATCTCTCCACTGGCCTCAAAGTTCAACCCCTGCGTGCTGTAACTGTTCCAGAACATCACTGAATTCAACTTGTTAAGTTTGGCAAAAACACCCAACGATAATCTACCAGCCAATTCTCTCGACATGGGCTGCCCCAAAACATCCAAGTTCTTGTTATTTATCGCCAACTCGTTGACACTCGAACTCTTGGACGGCTGTTCGATGACCAATTTGGCCAAATGCAAATTCAATATCTTTGATCCCATGGCACTCAACTTCTCGTTATATGGCTTGATACCATTGGCAAACGACTTATGAGTTATTACCTGCAACGCAAGCTCGTTGCCGATATGGAACTTGTCACTGAGAAAGTCCTGGATGTATTTGACGTTCTGGTGAACATCATTGTCGTATTTGTGCCCGTCGCTGGTGGTGAACACCTCGAGAGGGTCTTTTTTCAACCCACTTAATCTGGGACCCTTGTGCAAATATATGTTTCGGGATGCTTGTGAAGGTATGTGAGTAACCCTCGTCACCCTGCTGGCCATGACCCTGAAATTGTTCATAGTTGCCAGTGTGCTATTGAATGGTAAAGAAACCTCAAAAAAAAATTTTCATCAACTAGTCGCACCCAAACGGTCCTGCACTAAATCTATCTGTTTGTCTCATCTCATCTTCACATACTCATGGATATCTTTAGAGTATTATCAAGAGGTGCCAGCCTTAGGAAAAGCAAACAATATAGTGCAGACTTCTCATTGCCCACTCAAGGTGAGCTCTCCACCGAGACCCGCAAGGAGAAGACCTTACAGCACGAGATCGATAAAGAAACAGATTTCTTCCACACAAAGAGAAGTACCAACATTGAACCACAAGATCAACACCAACTCGCCACCGATGAACCTGCAAATGTTGTCACTGAGGTACCAGAAGTTCCTCCATTGCAAATATCCACTGAGGAGGACGCAGCTACCTTCCGGAAAATAAACAAGTCCAAAGTGTCTGGGAACGATATTCCGATGCCAATAGGATCTTTTGAAGATTTGATTTCCCGGTACGACATCAACAAGAAACTCCTCGATAATTTGCTCCGCTCCGAGTTCGTTGAACCCACGCCCATTCAGTGTGAATCTGTACCCGCCATCCTAAACGAACGGGATTTAATTGCATGTGCACCTACTGGATCCGGTAAGACCTTAGCATACTTGATACCTTTGTTGCAGAAGTTTACTGCGACGCCGCCGGTGAAGAACTCGGGCATCAAGTGTCTTATCATCTCACCTACTAATGAGTTAGCCACTCAGATTTTCCAGAACTTGGATATCTTGAGCAGAGGGTTCAACTTGAAGTTGGGAATATTGTCCAAGCAATTGGCCAACAAGTTGACTGAAAAATCCGTCAACAGCGACAAACATGACATTCTTGTGGCCACTCCTTTAAGGCTCATTGGCCTCATCAAGAGCGAGTCCATAAACTTGTCCAAAGTGCAAAACTTGGTGGTTGACGAAGCAGATAAGTTGTTTGAGCAGGGATTTCTCCAGCAAACCGATACGATTTTGGCGAGTTTAAACTCAAAAAACGTTCAGAAAACCATGTTTTCAGCAACCATCCCGTCTGGAGTCGAGGAAATTTGTCAGGCCATCATGATAGACCCATTGAGAGTGATTATTGGTCATAAAGAAGCTGCCAGCAACACCATTGACCAGAAACTCATTTTCACCGGAAACGAAGAGGGAAAGCTTTTGGCCATCAGACAGCTCATTCAAGACGGTGAGTTCAAACCGTCCATCATCATTTTCTTACAGTCCATCATCAGGGCCAAGTCGTTGTTCCATGAATTGTTATACGATAAGCTCAATGTGGATGTGATCCACGCAGAAAGAACCCCTAAACAGCGAGAAGAGGTGATAAAACGGTTCAAAAATGGAGATATCTGGGTTCTTATCACCACTGACGTGTTGGCCAGAGGTGTGGACTTCAAAGGGGTCAACTTGGTGATAAACTACGATGTTCCGCAGAGCGCACAAGCGTATGTGCATCGAATTGGAAGAACCGGAAGAGGAGGGAAACAGGGAAAAGCCATCACGTTCTTCACCAAAGAAGACAACAAGCTCGTGAAGCCCATCATAAACGTGATGAAGCAATCGGGATGTGAAAGTGGATATTCAGAGTGGATGGAGAACATAGACAAGCTTACCAAGAAAGACAAGCAGTTGTTGAAAAAAAATCAGATCACCAGAAAGGGAATCAGTACGGTTCCCAAAGTAGTGAGCCACAAGCGTAAGCAGAAGCAGCAGATGATCGAGGCATCAAAAAGAAGAAAGCATATGGAAACCGAGGAAGCTGCTTCAGAGTAGTGTGTATTTTAATAAATATCAATAACTGTTTATTCTAGGAATATATGGATACATGCGATGGTAAAGTACAATTAGTGGTGGCCACCAACAGAAGGGTAACCGAAAAGGCTTCTTCTGCCAATAACTTCACCAACCGAAAAGAAGGCCAATAACTGAGTTCCGTAAACGGCGGCCTTGACGGCACATTCCCGGGTGGGCTTGAAGTTGGCAGCTTTCTGAAAAAACTCTTTTTGCAAAGCTGGAGTTTGGACAAACTTCAATGCGTTGTTGTAAACCTGTTGGAATTGAGCGGTGCTTGGAGGTGCCAAAGCTTCTTTCTGGTAGACGATTTTTCCCACCTCAGCACCGACCTTGCCCCAGTAGACGGCTTGGTTAGCCAAATAGGTGGACTTGGCGACAGCGTTGTTGACAATTCCAGTAGCTTTAGATACAATAGCAGACATGTTTGACAGACGGGAAGATAAGTTGATTCGAAAAGTTTTCAGGTTTTGTAAATGTTCGCACAAGTCGCGAGCCAATCAAACTGTTTGGGTCTTGACTGCCTAATTAGGCAAGTGGCTCACTGTATCGCATTACCTATATAACTACAACTGAACCCCAAACCGATCTGGCCATACAACTGGAGCAACTAAGCTCCATCCGTACAATGCAAAGCAAACCCACGAGCTAATGATTTTGACCCAACTCGAAAAATATGTTCTTCCGACGGGAATAAAGTCTCCCACTTCGTCCTGCTTAACATTAATGGTCAACAAAGTAGCCACATACTGCGTGGCCAAGAAGAAGATCACGTGGAACAACGCATAGTTGTATTTGACACTATTGCGCTCCTCATCGGCGGCCGTTCCCTCGTCGTCGTACAAACTCAACTGATTCAAGGCACTTTCAGGCAAAGAACCTTCATCCACTGCCTGTTTAATTGCCTGGTACCGCATTTCGTTACGGCCGCTGGGTTGGGAACTGATGAGGCCTGAGGCCATCTCCGTGCTTTCCTCATCGTCGAAAAATGCCGAATTGGCAGCTGCTCGCGTGGTGGTATAAGCCATGGCGATAAACGTGAAAAACGCTCCCAAGACAATACTGGCGGTACGGGTTCCACGAGACCGCACCAACGGGTTGCAGTTCATGTCGTCGGGCTCGGACGCCACTGCACTCATCACGAGGTATGTGCAGTAGAACACAACCATGGACGACTGGGCTAATCCCGCGTGAGGGTTGGATTCTTGCACGGTTTGGTTAATTGATAAGCCGGAGATCACGATTGCAAAAAGCATGTTGAGCGTGATGGCCGTGATGTTCATCGAGCACCCTTTGTTGGCGAAAAATCCGTACATCAAGACGGTTACCACGATACTGGAAACGTACATAAGCAAAGTACCTCCGATAAGAAGCTTTTTCCAGAACCCAGCGTTATATTCGCCATCACCCGTCAACTCCTCCAACTCGATCTTCTCCAAGCATGTCTCGGCCCATGCATGGGCAAAGTCGACAAGCAAAACCAACCCTATCCCAATAAATATGGTGGAAAATATGATGGCAATGTGATTACCGTAAAACACAAAGAACCCATCAGGGATCAACAAGAAATTGACCAAGATGAGCACCACATACAACAACAGTTTTAACTTCCACCAGCCGTTCTGGATGGCCGCCCGCGGGTTGGTGGTGGACTTGACGTTTATCAACAACCCGGCTAATAGCAAATGGAGAGCCCCTAACGCCAAGTTGATTCTGTGCACAGAAGCAAAGCTGATACATTGCCCACCCTCGGCCCCACAGTTATTGTTGATGAATCCGAACGAGGCCTTCTCGAGTTTGTGCACCACGTATGGTGATAATGCTATCCATGATAGAAGGGAGTTGAATAGTAATAAAAATGCATAGGTTATTCTCGTGAGAATAGACGACTGGAACGTCCCGCCAATCGACGTACAGAAGGCGGAACAGGCAGCGGCACCGAAACATGACGCAGCCGATGAAACCAACGTCGACGTGCCGGCAAGAGGAATTGAAACCAATGCTCCCATGTAATAAGTTGTAGTTTACAAAGGGTTATCGCGCAGATGATCAGCTGGTTCGCGGAATATACAGTCACGTGATTAGGTGAGTGGGTGTTAAATGTATACTTCATATGCTAAATGCTACTCAAACTCTTTGAGGGCCTGTTTCCTTCTCTTGTCCATGCTGGTATTGACGCCAGCCTTCTTCCCCCGGCCACCCACTACCCAGTCCCAAACCGACTTGAATTTGGAATTGGTGTGTGCAATGGTAGACACATCTTGGGCACCATTCAACGAAGACAACCCAAAGAGCTTGGACTGGAGTTTGTGGACGTCTTCAAACATCAACTGTTCACTGTCATCGTCATCCAGGTCGCCTAGCAGAAAGCTTTTGGCATCGATGACATTATACTTGGCTAGTACGTTGAACACTATATTTGAAATGGCCTTCACCACTAGTGACACCGGAGCCGGGAAAAAAGTGTACAATGCAAACTGCTCGGTTCGGTCACCTCTGATGGGCACTGTCTCCAAATGAAGACTCGAGTTGGTGGATATGCTGGGGGTTTCTTTGGGCTCCGTCTTCTTGACCTTATAGTTCTTCTTGCTTGACCGTTTTCTCGTGAGCAGAAACGGAAGCAAGTAAGACTGTACTTCGTTGGAACCCTCTTTGAAGAACCGGAGGTACACCCAACTGATGATAAACCCGTTGATCGACAAATGGAACAGTATTCGAAATTCTTCACTCAAAAGCAGCAACATAAAGCTCGATACGATCAACAAAAACGGCAAGTACTTGATCTTAACCCTCACATTGCCCTTGAAGAAGAGTAAGTAATGAGAGGGGATTCTCTGCTTGATAGCCACAAAAAACCCCATTATCACTGCCATGGGTGTCACCACCACCGGAGGCACCTCATGCAACTGGCCCATCCACAGACACGTATAGAATAGCGTATACACCATCAAGTTGCCAATCAACACGTTACAGGCAATGAAGTAGGAATAGTCTTTGTGGCCCCAGATGTTCTCTAGGTACTTGCCCAAGTAGAAAATGGTGAAGAAGCTCATAGTCAAGCCCACAAAGTTCTCCTCGATCAAACTGCTGGTTACAAGCACCCAGGGTCTTGTGAGAACGGGGGACTTTGTCGGTATGAACGTCAACAATGGCACATATAGTTCATGTGGATGAGGCACCTCGCCAGTTTCTTCTGCAATGTTGTTAACCTCGTGGGCGGTTTTCTTGGACGACGAGACCATGAGCACAAAGTACGTGTAGTACTTCAAGAGGAAGTTTAGCACGGAGATGGCGCTCAATGCCACAAGAAGTATGCTGGTTATTTTGGGTACTTTCATTGTGGATGGATCATTCACGTTTAATGTTGTGAGAATTTAGTCGCGCTTTTGCTGAGAACATGAAAGGTGGTAGGATTGTATATGGTAGTGATAAGAGAACAAAGGGGGTAGTGGCAACTGGATATGTGTCTAGAGATACATACTAGTGGGGAATGAAGAATGAAAAAGTTTCTTTTGAATAGAATAAAAGGTGTCTAGGCGGCCTATGATAATCATGATTCCATGTACTCATCGAAGTGCGGTGGTTTGAATGTTGCTTATACTTGGACTACAATTTGTGTTATTGTTGTCAATGTAGTTCATATTAAACACAAGTATGATACCTATAATATTAAGGTCTCTGGAACTAATACCTGGGATTAAACGTCGCTGAAACTAAATTCAAGTCACCTGGAATATGAAGATCTCCAGGAAATTTCCTTTCCACCCTCATGTCAGCACACCTTTCAATATGCTCAACCATGGAATACAATAACGACTAGGAGCCCAAGGTTTCCCCTTTGAAGCGCCTTCGGCTTAGGAAGCGATTCATAAGCTCTCCTCTCACAGAGAATATGGGATTATTGATTGGGCTTCACTAATCTAAGAACTACTATTACATGTCAACTGTTTCAGATTCGCAGAATGACCAACTTGAAAGACCTGAAAGCCATTGTTGTCCTCATTTCTGTCAACTTTTCCTACTCGTACCATCGGTCCCCAAGAAGTACCACTTTGGGGGACATTTAAATGGTAAGACAATGCTGAGGCAAATGCTAAGAATACCGGCTGCAAAAGATAACGCCTGCTTATCAAAAACAGTTTGCCAAGCGTAATTCATCCAACACTGAGAATAGCTATGGGTATAATTTAGCAACCAATACTCCACCATCACATTCGGCTTTCTAGAGAGATAGAAAGTGAGCAACACTGAGTGAGATAACAGTCATGCGCTGACTCACTTACTTCGTCACCGGTACCAACAGGGGTATTGGATTGGTAATTGCAAGGGTTAGAAACAGAACTCTGAGTGCCCATTGAAAGCTTTTGGTAGACACAACTTAAACGTCTTATATGTCGATGCGGGTTATCCATATACCAAAATTGAGGCTTCCTTCAAGCAACTTCAACAATTGGCTCCCAATGGAGTTGATGTGTTCATTCACAAAGCTGTTTGTGCCAACAAAATAATCAAAAACTCGGTGACTGTATTGTTGCACCCAGGTTTAGTTAAAACCGACTGCCTGTAGTAGTAATTGAGTTTTTTTGGCCGGGAACTGTTCATTTCTCCTGCTGAATGTGTTGAGAAGTTCTTGAATGCTGTGAATGGTTTCAGTGCTACCGACTCTGAGAAGTTTTCAGGTACAAAGGTGAAGACATATCCTTTGTTTACTCATTTTATATTGTTTTAGTTATTTTGAATGTTGAAAACACCCTCTAATAAGGATGGTTTTGACATTTTTACGCAATTTTAAGGATGTCAGACAATGTGAAAGGACTGTCAAATAAAGGTTGGACTGTTAAGTATCCCCTCAAAATTCTATAGAGGAACTCAATTCCATACGACACAAAATAGAAACTATCCCATAAATAACTTTGAACCTCTCGTAATTCAATCACAGTCACTCCAATTATCTGTCAGCAAAACAACCCAAGAAACTGTAAATTTTGGACCATGCAAATTGTTGTAGTAAGGTTCCAGATGATTTACTTAAACTGGATGTGGTCCAGCTAACCGTGAGCTTTCATCCTCCACCACCAATTCAGACGCTAACGTACAATAAGACTCAATTATTATTTATTCAAATGTACACAAGAAAACAACCCTTCAATAGTTCTGTAAATAGATGAAGAGGCCGGCGAGCCAAAAGAAAAACAGAAGCACACAAAAAGTTAAGATCAAGCAGGGGCGGCCCTCCTTTGGAATATGGGCTTCGGCAAAGCTTTGGTACTGCAGATACTCAGGTGACACCTTCCCTGTAAAGGAGTACCAAGACATAATCTTTTGGCGGTCCTTTGATATTTCCACCCCCTTGGTAGTGGATGTCATGATTAATCGTTTCAAAAACATCTGGTAGTTCAAATTTGCATCCACATATGCAACAAGCAAGTCCCATCTTATGGGATCAAACTCACGTAGAATACGAAGGGTTTCTTGTTGTTCAGCTTCACTGATGTTTTCTAGACTATTTTCATATGCTTGTTGTAGCAAATCAAACAACTGTGGTCTTGATATTAGATGACGATAACGATTCATCGCCAAATCATGCAACCGCGCAAATGCAAAGTTATCTTCATATGGATCGACTGTTTGCATCTCCCATTCTTGCTGGTCAAGAAGCGGTTCTTTTACAGACATTGGTTAAAACAAAATCAATAGATTATCGCGATCCTCCTTCTGTCATTCTGTGCGACTGCAAACTCGTAGGTAGAACTATAAAATACCAACTACATTAAGCTCGTCTGTAGAGCACGAAATCCGCTTGCACCCCAACCTTGTTGTACAACCGCTGTGCTGTCTGGTTA
Source organism: Yamadazyma tenuis (assembly GCF_029203305.1). NCBI lineage: Eukaryota > Fungi > Ascomycota > Pichiomycetes > Serinales > Debaryomycetaceae > Yamadazyma > Yamadazyma tenuis. Next base: position 1,106,475 of record NC_089464.1, read on the forward strand.
TCCTTATCGGTGGTCCAGAAGCAGCCGGGACAGTTAAGTCGATCGGCCTCACTAAACACGAATTCAAGTAGCTTTCTACCAGCACCTTTCTGGCGGTTCGAAGGACTGACGTACAAGTCACCGAGGTACATGTTCTCTTGTGTGAGCTTCGTACCCAAGTGGGTGAGGTATGTGGCAAACCCTATCAAATTACCATTTGAGTCTTGTGCGACGGCCGCGTATAATGGCACTCTAGGATCAAGAAACCGGGAAAAGGTGGTTTCGGTAGTCAGTGGCGAGACGCTGGCGAGCGACCCGGTGGTCTGGAGGTACGATTCGTCGGGGTCGCACCAGAGCTTCCACCACTCGTGTTTATCTTTGGGTGCAATGGGTCTTATGGATATCATGAGATAGGAAAGATATCGAAAGATATAAACTTGAAATAATACTTTGAGTTTGGGCGCGAAAAGATAAACAGAGACAAACCAAAGAGTCATTTCTGAGTCAGAATTAAACATACCTCCATAACTTAGTCAACAGCTGAGTCAGAATTAAAGATACCTCCAAACTTAGTCAACAAGTGAGTCAGACTGAACCTTCCTTTCTCATTTCAAAAGTTCGCACTAAACACCATGGCTCGACTCATAGGCCCTTGGCTCCCACGAGTCTGCCACCACCTCACACCCGTGCGCCACTACTCCATCGCCATCCCTCGTCGAAGGGCTACCTTCACAGAAGTTCTTCGCACCCCTACCACCAAGTCCCTCTTCCTCACCATTGTGTTTGGCTCCTGCGTCACTGAGGTCATAGCCCGAAGAAAACAATTAGACACTCTCCGAGACTCCCACCACGCCCGGATGATCATCTTGAACGACATTTTGGCAAGACTCCAACACGGAGAGCACATCGACCTCCAAAAGGAGCTCCGTCTCTTGAGCCAGGTGTCGGATGGAATGGATTTTGATGTTGATGAGAAGTTGAACCAACTCTTTCAGATGGTGGAAGAACCCACCAAACCCACGGCCAACAAGAGCGAGTTCTTGTAGGGTTCAAGAGAACTCGAGGTCTTTAGAGCGAGTTATCTAGGTTTCAAGAAGTTCTCGAGGTCACATATCAGTCTTAAACATTTATCATCACTATATAGTATTATACACCCATGGCCTTCCGAATGGTTCTCCGGTGACTATCACCAGTTTCAATCACCTTGCCCTCCTGGGCCAACCGCTTAATAGCATCAGTCAAGTCGGTATTTTCCACCCTCACCGACGACTTCTCATTGATCTTCACCGCCAACTCGTTGAACCTGATGGCATTATTATTGGCCTCAATGAGAGACAACACCTCATTATTCAAGTCCTCTTGCATTCTTCTCTGGGCCGAGGTGGTACCGGTTTGGATCATATCCATGTCGATACGCCCGGTGATGGGGTCGGTGGCATAGTCCTTAATGGCCGATTTGGTCAACCGTACCGCTTCCTTAACATCAATTAAGTCCACCGTCGACGATAACCTCATCTTTGCGTGTGCTTCCGATAACCGGATCATCGACTCCAACTGTCTGGTGGTAGCGGTGACCCGCTTCTCGGACGCCCTGCTGTCATCCCCCATTTTCCTCATCTCCACGTAGGCTCTGACCAACTCATTTTTACTTTCAGGTGTAATGACCGGATTGATGTTTTCTTTGGCCCACTGAATGTAAGTGGTCAAGAACTCCACCGACAACACGAAATAGTTGGTGACCTTATCAGGAACATCCTCCAAGTACATATCGGTCAAATGACGGGCTAATTGCCTATCAATTTTCTCATCCACCTTATCCAACATCAAGTATACTAAGTCAAACCTCGAGAGCAACGGAGGTGGTAAGTCGATGTTGGAGGTCACGGGTAAGTTGGGGTCGTAGCGAGAGTTGATGGGGTTGGCCGACGCCAAAATCGACGTCCGGGCATTTAAAGTGGTGATAATCCCAGCCTTAGCCACCGAAATCGTCTGTTGTTCCATCACCTCGTGCAACACCGACCGGGTAGAGTCGCTCATCTTGTCGAACTCATCAATACAACACACTCCTCCGTCCGACAACACCAACGCTCCACTTTCAAGCACAAGTTGCTTGGTATCAACGTCCCGAGTGATATAGGCTGTCAACCCCACGGCCGAAGAACCTTTACCCGACGTGTAGACTCCTCGAGGAGAGATACGGTGAACGTATTGCAACAACTGGGACTTGGACGTCGACGGGTCTCCACACAATAAGATATTGATGTCTCCTCTGTACCGGCCACCTTTCTTGAATGTCTTGTTGGCCCCACCAAAGAGCTGCAACAACACTCCCTTCTTGACGTCGTCCATTTCGTAGATGGACGGGGCCAATGACCGGGCCAACACCTCGTACAAGTCATCTCTCTGGCTGATTTCACGGATTTTCTCGATCTCATCGGCAGTGATTTTTCTTACCTGTTCCACCTCCTGCTCCTTATCGGTGGCTTCTTGTTGTAAGGTCGAAACATCGGCTCCCAATCGTTTCTTATCGATTTTCTTCACGTGAACCACGTCCAAATACGTCTTGTATAAGCTCTTGACAGCTCGCATACGGGGATTAGACCTCACGGGCAACGACCGGAAAATCCCACACACCTCGATTCTGTCACCAGCTCGGCAACTGTCGACCAAGTCATCATAAACACACAAGTTGATGGAGTGGGGGGTTTGTCCATCTGGAACTAAGTCGGGGGTTTCTTGTAATTTAATCACCTGCTTATCAGCAAACGAAGATCGGTTGTGGATGATGGACATCGAGTTCGACTGGCCACAAACTTCTCGTGGACACTTGGATGGCTCTGAGATCACTCCCCGATCGATTTCCACTGCGATTGTGTGGTCACAGGCATTACACTTGAAGAAGGCCACCTTCATATCGGGGATAATGGCAGTAGCTCTCAACACAAGACCTTTGACACTCACAAGTTTATCGATATCATTGGGGTTCAATTCCCGCATTCCTCGTTCCACCTGGTTGATGTTGTAAGGGCGAACCGTGTAGATGTTGGTTTCGATCTCGTCGACGCTGGTGGTAGCGGTGTTGTCAAATCCGTTGTCATCCATCACCAATGAGACCATACAGTCTTTGGTGGTTTGGTCCATGATGGGGATCACTTCTTGTGGGTAGTTCAACAACTGGTAGTAGAGCTTGCGGGATGCCGGGTACGCCAACAAGTTTTTGGCGTCCAAGTTCAAGTTGGTCAAGCCCAATTCTCTCATGTTGTTCAATTGTTGCACATAATAAAGTTCGTTATCTTCAAACACCACTTCGCCCTGGTCATGTAATCGTCTGTACTTCATTTTGAACGACATCAAGAAGTCCCGGAACGCGTTGGAGCAGTCCTGGATCGATACATTGGTTCCCCAAATCACTCGGACTGGTTCATCGTCGGCGCCCGTCAAGTTGTCAGAATTGGGGTTTGACGACGAGGGGTTGGGTGGCGGTTGTGTGGACTCTTGCGACCCGTGAGGAGAGTCCATGAACGCTCTTCTTCTCAAGGGCGATGAGGTGGTGTCCTGGATGTCACTTCTATTGTGTCTTCTGACGATTCTGTCGACCTCACTGGTCAACCTGTCAGTTCTGATATTTCTGCCAGAAGAGGGTCCCCGGTTGTTTTCGGAGTTGTGGTGAGCCGAGGACGACGAGTAGTGTAAGGGAGACGATATATCGCCGGCCCGGGTTCTCTGGCTGCTGCCAGGGGCGTTTCTACCTGGGTTATTGGCATCGGAGTGTAGTTGAGAAGACGATGAGTTGAAGAACAAGGGAGACGAGGGGACCACTTGGTGCTGGGTCTGCGACTGGGATTCAGTTTCCCGCAAGCTTGGATCTTCGGGGAGTTCATCCACGTTGTGAATTGGCGACGACATGGAGGAAAAAGAACAGGTTGAGTTAGAAAAAAGATGAGTATGTGAATTTGTACATTTATTTTCAGTGCGACGCGTCCATCAATTATATTTCCCAATGTGGTTTAATTAATATTGGTGGTAGGACTACCACTATCAGTGGGTGTATGGGTCAGAACTGGTAAATCCGTACCAATTGTATTGGCATTTTTCTGTTCTCCTAAGGAGGGGGAAATAGCACCGGGTCGCCTACGTCAAACCGCAAACACCAGCCTCCCGGATGTTTGAGTGGTTCTCCGTTTCTTGGTCTTTTCTCACTTCTGCTCTTCGCAATTCGCGCGCTTCTGTTTTGGTTTCCTGTAACAACATGAGCCAAAACAACATCCCAGAAGTGACTCTAAATGCCCGCACACAGCTCCTTCCGGTCGACAGCCGCAGGCTAAATACCTCCGACAGACCGCCACGCACAAAAATAAGTATCCGTCCACGGTCTTTGAGTCCTGAGAGAAGGCGTCCCACCAGCAGCGATACCATCGTATCACCGGTCAGACGAAGTGGATCCCCCGTCAGGAGGCAGCAGATCCTGGAAATCGAACACCAGCATGCCCAGACTTTCAAGCGCAAACACGAGGCGGTTGCGGTTTCGGCAGACAGAAAGAACGTGAAGTTCAACGAACATATCGAGTATTTTGATACCAACGCCAGTCCCCAGTCAAAAATCCCCAAACTCGACCCCAGTATGGAGGCATTGATACAAGAAGTGGGTGAAATCAAGCGAAATCAGAAGGATATCATGGACAAACTAGACATTCTCATCAGTCACATGAATAAGTAAGTGTTCATTAAAAGTCTATATTCTTGGAGGTTTGCTTTTCCGGAACGTGTCCTTCAGTGGATGGAGTGTTATTGGCGTCAGTGGCATCATCCTCGATGGGAATGCCCCATTCCTCGATCTCAAACCTTTTACGGCCGTTTTTAAAGGCGTATTCACCGTTGTGAATGGTCATTAATCCTCTTTCTGCCAACACCGGCAACTTCAAGATATTCACCAACCCGTGTTGAATTTTGCCCGGCTCGTTCTTGTATGCCCTTTCGATTAACTGGGACATCGCTTGGTTGAACGGCTGGAGGTGGATGACCGAGTCTACCAAGTTCTCCAAGGTGGTGATCAAATGCGAAGATCTGGGGTACAAGTCAACCGGAAGAGACACTGCCATCGATAAGTGGTTGGGATACTGCCGTAACAAGGACCTCAAGCTATGGAAAAACGGGATCATGAACGTAGACTGGGAGAGTGACGGCGGATATATAGAAGGAATTAATAAGTTGGGGATCACAAGTCTGATTGTTTTCGACGAGTAAGCTTTGATCTGCTGCTCAATGGTAGCAGAGATGGTGGAAACGAGCTTCTTATAGTCGGTAGACAACTGAATGAACGTCATTTCATTGGCACTGGGAACAGGCCGTAATCTCTCTGTGATGTCAAACTGGTGGTTGTAGTTCTCATTAACTTCACTCAAGTTTTCATCCTGGACCTTCTTATTCAACCCATATCTCCAAGCGATTTTCAAGTCTCTCTCTTGGGTGTTAGACGACTGGGACATGTTGGACACATTAATCTTGTTTTCCTCGCTCTTGATCAACGCTTTCTTCTTATCTTTGGAAGACCCTTTGTACATTCCAGGCAAGTCCTTGGCCCATTCATGAGATAATCCCACCACAATCACATGGGCGTTGGACTTTTTGGCCTCATCTACTCGGTTGTGAAGTATCCCTTGAGCAGCAAAGCATCGGAGCAAAATAGACCCGAAATCAGTGGTACCAGACTCTTCAATCAACAATGAGGCACCGAGTGGAAGACCCTGATGAGCCAAGATCTTGTCTAGATCCGCTGTTCCTGTCGATATAGTTGGCTGGGACGTGATTACCGAGGGCCTGATGCCGATATTTGAAAGCTCTGGCTCTGGAGATACGGTTTCATCGGACTTTTGTGGTCCTGGAGGTTTTGCCTTTTGGCTTCTACCTGGTAAAGGACCTCTGCCAGGAACAGTAGAGGGGATTCTGCCGGGGACGCCTGGGGTTGGTGTACGGCCGGGGATGGGCAGAGGGCCGCCTGCTCGTCCGGGGACCGCGGGTGTTCGCGGGGTCCCGTTTATCACTTCGCTTCTCTTTCTGAACGACATCGTTGCAAGTGATGAGATTGAATGCGAACTTGAAAATCAGGTATCTAATTGTGTAATGCGAAGGTGAATATGCTATATCTACTTAGGAAGAGGCGACTTCAAGCGGAGGAACTTTGTCCTGATCAACTAGCCGCCTCTTTATGATGCCGAGCAAGAGATCGCTTCGGTTGTACCAATTGTCCGTGAGTTCGAGGTCAAAGGAATAACGAATGTTGCTGAGAAGCACTTTAATATGGTCGTATTTCTCAAGTGCCAACCATTCTTTAATGGAAAGTAAGTACCAAGTGGACGACTTTCTGAACCTACCGGACCCGACGATGTACGGTACTCGTTTGGGGCGTATCTTGTATGGGTTATGGTAGAGACCCTCTTCCTCTGGAGGTTTTTCTTGCTCCTGATGATCGATTTGCACCATTGACTCCACCGAGATTTTACCAAAGACAAAGCCAAGACGTTCGTAGATGATGGCCTTGATCACTTGCAGGCTCTGGTTGGAAGCTATCAAATGTGCATCGAACTCCTGAACACATTTGACCAAGTACTTCTCAATGAGGTCGATCCACCACCAGTACATTTTGAAGGTGGAACACATGCACTGGAGAAGCTCCACTACCACCAACAATGTCCGGAGATTGTACGTCTTGAGATTGAGACGGGACTTGTACGTATACAGAAGGTTGTCAAGGTACGGTTCTATGATATCGTTTCGGATCCTTCTGAGGGTGTTTCTGTCGGGAGAAACCCCAAGATTATTGGCCAACTGGGTTTGCACTAGGAGCAAGGATATGATGCACATTTCCTGGGTGGACGCCACATAGATCCACGCCTTGTCGTTGTTGTAGTCCTTTTTGATGAGGTCGTAGACCGAGTAGCTGTACTTAAAGTCCTTGAGAATCAATGACCAATCTGCGAGTTTCCGAATCGACTGTTCAGGCGATGACTTGTGGTAGTAGTTTTCCTGGTAGTTGAACGACGAGGTATCGGCTTGGTGATCTGAGGCATTGTTGTTGTTGAAGAGCTTTCGGGAAGCCGAGAAAAAACGGTTGGTGATGGACCGCTTAGGAGCAAGAATCTGGTCATCCCACAACCGCACCTTTTTCTCCATATGTGGAATCAACTGCTGCGAGATGAACTGGTGTATCGACCCCCGAAGGCTTCTATCGACCAGTGTGGGAATCATAAAATGGTCGGGGGTGGAACCGAAAGAGATTCGCTGTAAGTCCTCGTCAATTGTCGAGTTTTGGTTCACAAGAATCTCCACTTGTGATGCACTCTTTTCCGGTTCCTGGAACACCACTGGGATAAACGTCACCGCCACAGACAACTTATTGTTGACGTCGGCCTCAAAAGCCGCGAGCTCACTGGCCCCCACCGCATTCTCGTCGTAAACCACGAACGCATGCACCAAAAGGTCGTTGATTTGGAAGAAGGGCGGGAAGCGATAGTTGCGGAACTCAACGATCCTGGCCCGCAAGTAGTCTACTGAATCGTTGGCATAGTCGATGACAAATATCTGAGAAATCGGGTGGTTGAATGTGTGGAACGCCACGATCGAGTTGGACGTGATGACCTTGTTGAAGAATGCGAGGTACAAGTCGTCATTGGCATCGAACGGGAGTTCCTTGAGAAGCCGTTCAAGGGACGATATACTGAATAGTTGCTGGAGGGATGACGAGTGGTCAGAGGATGATGACGATGCGATGGACAACAAGTCTTGCAACGGGAAGTCGAAGCGGACGGGGAAACTGGGGTAGTTTTTGGTGATGAGCTGGTTGTTCGTGATTTTGAACAGCTGGTTGGGGATGGGGTATTGTACGTTATTTCCATAGGGTTTGAGAATCGATAGCACCGACGTATCGGCGGCGTTGACGACCGACTGGAGGAAGGCGTCGGCGGCGGGCGACAGGTGTACCGACACGAGTGGCGAGTACATGTGGTGAAGGAGGCATTGTCGAGATACATAGGGATCTAGTCCCATGGGATACAGAGACATGTCAAAGGATCCGATTCTGATGGCGCGCACTGCAAGAAGGTTAGGTGGTATTGCAGGTTAATGCGACTGATTTCAGGTTGGGCGATTGATTGCAGGTTACTGCCCTAACTCGCACTCCCTGGTCCTGATCCTTGCCCCTTTAAGACATTTGGTAAATACCACTCCAACTGGTTTCAAATTACTATTTGTGCGCTGACGGCTGAAGCACCAGGCTTTGTTAGATGTATCGAATTTCACCACCTACACATCCACAAACCTAACCTCCAAACTGTGTCGGTGTGATTGCCGTGTGCCTGTATTTTCTTCGTCGTATTCTCGACAGTTTTCGTTCCGGCGGCTGTTGTCTTCTCTTATCCGCCTGTTTAAATCCTAGGTTTTTTTTCTCACTTTTCTCGCTTAACCTCTGACTATCAACAAAACACTTGTCCAACTAAAGCTTTTTTTCTTTGTTTTTGTTAGTGGTTCTGTTTGCTTTCACTTACTGGCACCCATTCTACCTGGCTCGGGTATATTTCTACTGTTTGACTTTATTCATCCTCGTCGTGTGCCATTCCCATCGGCCCTTCTCCCGTGTGTTTTGACGCATTCTCCTGCCCTCAATCCCCTATTTTCAAACACACATATATATCCCAGCCTTTCCTCACAGTGATTTCTGTGCCCACACACTTGCAATGTATAAACTCCTCGTGCCGTTGTTGCTACTCCTTCGAGGTGCCAGAGCGGACTCATCCTCCTCCATATCACATCCACTGCTTGACTACGGTGAACTAGGTGGGAAATTAGGCCTCTTGGGAGGCTTCAACTCCATTCTGTACTACTCGCTGGCCAACGCCACTGGCTCCCTTACGTGGGAGGCCTCCACCGATACGTCCACAGATCCCAACAAGCTTTTCATACGAAAAGATAACACCACCAAAATCTTTGCCGAAGTCAGCGGCTCCATCTCAAGTATCCAACAACTTTCTGACGACACCATCTTAATCAACGGGGACTTTGATTCTTTCAACCAGCAGGCGTGTCAACCTCCCATAATTTATAACCTAACGAGTAACGACCTCACCAACTTATTTTCCAGCGCATCGGCTGCTAGGAGAAAGAGAGATTCCAATAACAGCTTGCCGTCGCTCAATGGGACGGTTGAAACCACCTACATAGACGGCGACTTGATCTACCTCGGTGGTGATTTCGAGTATAATGACTCGCACGGAGCCGTGGTGTACAACTCAACCTCCAAACAACTAATAGAGTTACCATTCAAGGGCTTTGGTAAAAACTCTTCTGTGAATGCCATCACAAAGGTCGATGGTGGTGATGATAATGGTTCCATTATATTTGGGGGGTACTTTGATACCTTGGGAATACCTGATCTCTTGGTCCATAATATCACTGCCCTCAATAATTCAACCAAGCATTCTAATTCTACCAACACTTCATTAATCACAGCTGAGCAGAAGATCTCCTTAAAGCATGGGACTTTTACCGACGTCAATGGAGATGGTTCCAGTCCTTCGTCGTTGATCTGTCCGTCCACTGGCTCTTCGTTATGGGCTCCTCAAGATAATTCGGGAGGTCAATGGTTGGTAACTTTGCCCTCACAGATGCAAGGTTTGACTCCAACAAAGGTCAGATTGTATATTCCCGATGGAGCAGATTCAATAGATACCTTCAGGATCTACTCGTATCCAAACAATGGGATAATGAACTTGACGTATGTGGATCCAGACACAAATGAAATCGCCTACTGTGATGCCTCGTGCCCATTGTCGGCTTTATCCCTGCTAAAAGAGGCTACTCAAGACAATTTGGATAACATAGCCGACTTGGATGTCGATGATGTATTCATTGGTGAAGATGATGGTACGTTTTCCATGTATTATGATTCCTCCACCCAAACCAAGACATTATCATACGGCAAAAACTTCCAGGAGTTTGCCTTTGAAAATGATGTCATGATTGACCAAATCGGGTTGACTGTAATCTCATGGCATGGTTCCAAAGGAGCAGTGGCTGGATTTGAATTGTACTCCAACTCCATTTTTGTTTACGGTAACGAAACCTTAAACGAACCTGATTGTGATGAAGATCCAGACAAAACTAATAAAATCGAAATTAACTCGGGTAGTTTCGACTCCATTGCATCTATTGACTCCTCCTTAGTAAATATGGATTACCAGGTCTCTACCGGGGGTGATGGAAAGGTCACCTTGTACCCAAACATTTCTTACTCTGGTGACTATTCCATCATCATGATCACTCCAGGATGTATCCTGGACGATTCTTGTGATTTAAGATCAATCGTTAACGTGACTGTCTACGACTCGGAGGACGAATTGCTTGCTCGGAAACTGATTTACCAAAACAATAACTACAAGAAGTTTGACTACTTGTTCTACGGTCATTTGGAAGGGTCTACTTTGAGCGAAGGGCAAACCAGAATTGAAGTTGAATTCGACCAAGCCATTGTTGAAGGGACCCAAGAACCTTGGATGGTAATAGATAAAATTCGAGCTGACATAGTTGAGTTGGACGATTACTACAACACAAATTCTACTAACCATACAAGAACCAAGAACGGCACTTACTCGGGTTTGGTGGAATTGAAGATCAATGGTTTATTTGAGTATTCCTTGGCTAACTTTTCATCCTTCAACGAAGATATGATCTACACTGTTGATGACGATATTTCCCCCGATAATCTTTTTGTTGGAAATTCGACCATCAACGTATTGAGTTCAGAATTGTCTAATGATACAGTTGTGAAACAGTTCAATGCTGACAATGGTACATTGTTGGTTTTAGGATCTTTCAGCTCAAACTCGTCGAATTTAACTCTCAGTAATGACAATTTGATCAACTTTAAGATTAGCAAGTATAACACCACTTCCAATTTCACGGTTGCAGATATTCAAAAAAGGCTGAAATGGGGGAACTTTGATATCGTTGATACTGGCTATCATACTACCAACTACTTATTGTCTTCTGAAGATGTTTATGTTGACTTGGTGACAAGAGCTGATGTTAACAGCTCTACTATTTTTGGTGGTACCTTCAACAACTCAATAACCACAGTGTCATCTTACGGAAGTGCCAGAGTTTTTATTGGTAGATTCCAAATGACCAACCAAGATGACTCCGGCGTAGAAATCCTTGATTTGTCCAACGGTAATAAATCTGTCGATGAGGCGAATAATTTCGTCCTTTATGCAAATGAAGACTTCTACAGTTTTGGTAATGACTTCATTGATGAAACTTTCGATACTTTCACTTTCATAACGCTTCCGTCAGCAGAATATTTCATTTTCTCTTCAAGTGAGGACACAAGAACCTGGGACAATTCCAACAAAGAATGGATCACCAATCCAAACAGGCAATTGAACATCACAGAAGTGATCACTTTATCTGATGGGCTGCAAATTGTGTCCGGTTCATCTTTCAATCCTATGGACAATTATTTCACCAACCAAGCCTATTTCACCAGTAACGATGATGTCAGTAATGGATCTTTTGACACCTTCAACATTGATCTTGATGGTGGAAACATCACAGTCTCTTACTATATCAATGATTCGGTGAGTGTGATTGGAGGAAACTTCCAAACCACAAGCAAAACACCAATTGTGGACGTTGGATTCTTGTCAACCAAGGATAATCACTCGTTTACCGGGGTACAAGGCAACATAGAATGGACTTCTAATGCAACCATTCAGACGGTATACGTTGATTCCAATGATGAATATCTTTTTATTGGTTATAATAATTCTGTCTCAGTCAATGGCCTTTCGTTATCGGGCGGTGTGATCATCTATGACATCAAAAGCAACAACTTCACTAGTTTCCAGCCTGCTGAGCTCTCTAATAGCGCCGGTGGTTTGGAAGTTAATGCCATTGTCTACTACGAGAATGGTAAAAAGTTATTGGTTGGTGGTAATTTTGATAGTGCTGGATCATTAGACTGTCAAGGATTATGTATCTACGACATAAAGAACACTAGATGGGAAAGTCCAAATAGTGATTTGGATGGGAACTACGTTTCCGATATCAAGTTTATCAAAAGCAATGAGGTTTTAATCACTGGAGCTTTGAGCTTGGAGAACAAAGACAGCAAATTTGCTGTTTATAACCTTGATAAAGATGAATTCGACTCCGCACCTTCCAGTCTCAATAATTTATCTTCGGATGATGTCCCCACCAAGCTCATCATGTCTGATGATAGTTATGATGACGATTTGAAGGGAAGATTCATTGTCGTTGGTAACGGGTTCATCAAAGGGTATAATGGCTCTGAATGGTCAGATATCGAGGGTATTGACTTCTCCAATGAAACAAGACTCGCGGACGTGAAATTATTGACCTTAAAGAAGTCTAACTCAGACAATGACCAGACCTACTTCAGTAAAAATCAAATTTTGGCTGTGGCAGGTAAATTCAAATTACAAGAATACGGTCTAGTCAATGTGGCATTCTACGATGGGAAGATTTGGACTCCTTTGGCATATACTACGTTAACAGGTACCCAATTAGGAAGTGTAAACTCTATCTTGGTCAAAGACCAATTTAGGTACTTATCCCTGGCAGACATAGAAAACAAGTCACTGAAGTTATCCAGCGGAAAAGTCGTTGGTATATCATTGGCATGTGCATTGGGAAGTACCACCTTTTTGAGTTTATTGTACATTATTCCATACTTAGCATTGTTCAGAAAGAACAAAGAAAATGAAACAACCGAAAGAATCGGAGAAAAAGAGATGATGGATGCGGTGAATCCGGAAGAATTGTTCCATGAAATCGATTTACAAAGGCATCATTAACACCATTTGACTGATAGATAAAAATAATAAATATCATATTTGTAAAGTTTCTATAAAGGTCTATGGGTCTAAAAGGAGTCACAGAGTTGTTCGAAGTCATCGGTTGAAGCAAAATGCTTGAACTTTTCCAAGTATTTCTCGTTGGCAGCTTCGGCTTCACTCGTCAACAATTCGCTTCTCTTGATGAATTCTTTAGGAGGGATGGTGATTCTTCCGAGCTTAAAGACATATCTCGTAACACCAATGGCAACGGTTCTGTTATCGCTCGTTTTAACAAACTTGGAAATAACATACAACCATTTATCATCCCAAGCACCAACTCTTGAAACAACGTCAAACTTCTCGAATAGCTTCAATTCCTTCTTGAAAGTACACTCGACTCTAGCCACTGGTACAAAAGGATAATTGAACACTGAAGCCTTCTTGAAATCGTTGTACTCGTTGAACATGTACGTGAAGAAGCCTTTTTGCATATTTTGGCAAAGCAATTTCATCCGGGCAAAGTCCATGTCAGCAAAGTAAGTTGAGTTCGACTTGTGGAGAAACATATCATACTCTAAAGGTGACACATAACTCGAGTACACGTTTGGCTCAAACACAGCCAATGGTCCTTTCTTCTCGATAGTGATATCAAAGGTGTTTTTTCCTCCGATTTTCAAATACTTCCACCTTTTGCTTGTAACGTAGCGTGTATAGGCGTAGTAGAACTTGAATAGATACGCAAAGGGTATTGTCTTGTAACTTGTCAACGTCAAGACTGCCAACACAATCTTCCAGAAATTATTCATGATATCTGCTTGAATACCTCGGATTTAAAATTCTCCTTCGCACCAAAATAATCGGCTGCAACTGTATTTGCCCCCTATATGCATAGTTGATGAATTGATGGTTTTAACTGACCTTTGTATGTTTTTTAATGGTTTTATGGGCATCTATTGAAGTGTCTTCACCCCACCTCTCTTTTGTTTGTAATAGATGCCAATTAAATATTACCGGTCAAGATATTTTTCTTCCTGGTTTAGGTTACTTTTGTGCACGAACACGTACTTAAGGATGGTGCGGTGGCTCAATTGGCAGAGCTTTGGTTTCCAACACCAAGGGTTGCAGGTTCAAGTCCTGTCCGTGCCACACCTTATTATTTTTGCTTAATTAACAAAAGAAATAGGATGAAGCTAGAGATGTAGGAACTACTCAGGATACAAGTTTATTTCTTGTGTATTTCTTTTTTTCATGACATTGTTTTCAATATAGGTGTAACTTTGCTTGTTGGTATGTTTTCTTTTGTGGCTGCGAATAGTAAAAATCACAAATCCAATCTAATATTCATAGGTATTTCTGGGAAGTATTCAGAATTGACCACACAAATTCCTATAAACCCACCGTCCACATAAACATAACTACTTACGCACATCTATATATTCAGAAGCACGATACTCATATCTGAATCATGAACATTTCTATGCCAATAATTTAACTACCTCCAAATATCACCTAAATGACCCAGAAAAATTACCAAAATAAACCCACACAAAACTCCACATCCATATGAGTCTTCCCATTCCTCAAACCACCAATGTTCCTCAAACGCCCATTTCACCACATGTCGAACGCCAGGTTTCCCTCTACGCGTGTACGCACCGAAAAATTTGTTGACACGAAAACTTCATGGATCGAGAAAATGTGAACTCAAAAAAACACACTAATCAGCCTACAAATGGTCGTCTTAGCCGCATCAATATGTACAAGAGGCGGAAAAGCCCTTTTATCCAGACAATTCAGGGATATAAACAAGGATAAGATCACCAGCTTGTTATCGAGCTTCCCCAGTTTGATTTCCAATTCTTCTTCTCAACACACTGCCGTTGAGGATGATAATATCAGATATGTTTATCAACCATTAGAAGAACTTTACGTGGTTTTGTTGACCAACAAGCATTCGAATATCTTGCAGGATATCGACACGTTGCACTTGTTTGTCTCAACCATCAGCAACTTATTGAGAACCATAGATGAAAGAGAAATCTTTGATAATGCTTTTGAGATTTTAAGTTCGTTCGACGAGATTATCAATAATGGTTACAAGGAGAATTTGACGTTATCTCAGGTACAATCATTCTTGGAAATGGATTCCCACGAAGAAAAGATTCAAGAAATCATTGAAAGAAACAAAGAAATGGAAGCCAATGAAGAAAGAAAAAGAAGAGCAAAGGAAATCCAAAGAAAGGAATTGGCCAAGAAGAACTTGGAAAACCAGTTTAACAGACCTTACGGGTTTGATGAAGCTGCTGCTCTAAATAACCACAACCAACCAAGCTACCAGCCTCCTGCTATAGTTGACAACTCGATCGAGTCTCCTTCACTGGGTGGTTATTTGAACAAACCTTTGACTTCTAGATCCGGAGGTTTACAATTGGGTAAGAAACCTGCTGGTAGATCAGAAGCCTCTCAACCTTTGTTGTTCAACCCAGCTACTAACACAGCTGTTTTACCAAACTCCAGATCAGTTTCAATGACTCCAACCCCCGTGGTTAACAGTGCACCAAAAGTCCCAAACAATGGTATATTAGTTACCATCAATGAGAAGTTTAATGCTCAATTACAGAGAGATGGTTCGATTTTGTCGACTGAAGTCAAGGGTGACTTGCAATTGAGAATCAACAATGAGGATTTGAGTTATTGTAAGATTTTGTTGAAAACCACCGAGAAATCCAGTGAAATACAATACAAGACTCATCCAAACGTTGATCGTAATTTGTTCCAGCAACAGCATGTAATTGGATTGAAGGATAAGACTAAGCCATTCCCTTCAAATGACCAGAGTTTGGGTGTTTTGAGATGGAGATGTGCTGGAAAGAGCGATGAATCCAAATTCTTGCCAATATTAATTACTATTTGGTGTAACCCCAATGGTGACAGTACTGATGTGACCATTGAATATGAATTGACTTCTGAATTCTTGGAAAATAATACAACCAACAGCTCAATCGATGATATCAAGATAATCTTGCCAGTTCAAGGAGATATTCACTTAAAGGAAGAAAACAGTCAAATTAGTTACAATATTGAGGACATTGGAACCGTGTTTAATATTGGTTCCATATCCACCGATGACCCACAAGGTTCTTTTGAATTCACCGTGGATACCCCCGATGAAGATGCGTTATTCCCAATGGACTTGCAATTCACAGTTGAATTCGAAGAGATTACTGATAGTGATAACAGTTTCGGTAAAGTCCAAGTGTTGGACATTGTTGCCAGCCAGAATGAAGATGAGGAATCGTTACCATTTGACTTGCGTGAAAACTTAGCCACTGAGTCCTACCAAATCGTTTAGATCAAACAAAATGTACAAAAAAGAATCAAATCGAAGTAGAAGATTTTACCATCTGTTATAAACCTATATCTATACAATGATCGACACACCTGATAATGCAATTGAAAAGTTGATGCCTAAGTTATAATCGAGATTAAGTTTCTCCAAGTTTCTCAAAATGGTGGCTCTAGGATCAAATGTACCGTCAGTCTCTTTAACATGATTGATTATGACGTGCATATCTTTCAACGGATTTTCTGTGCCGGAAGCATTCACACAAAAACCATTCAACTTGTACAATTCCCTCATGAGATGTATAGGGTTTAAATGCCCATACAACAGAGTTTCCACACAATTACAATTGGAACACTCAAGGACTATGGCACTGAGGGATTTATCTAGCACCATAGGGACAATTTCCTTCCAGATGACTTCATTGAAATTCTGGTTGGAGATATGGTCGCTCTCGAAATCTCCAAATACCAAAACCCTCGAATTGATGGTCTTATAGCTTATGAGGAAAGCAGACGACACATAGGTAACCGATTTAGATTCTTGATAGATTCCCTTAAAATTTTCGTTTATGGAAATGGAGGAATTTCGGTGGCCCCTTTGCAACTTTCCATGACTTAATTTGAACATCTTAACTGAATAGCTGCTGACGTCAAAGGGTGACTCGAAGCCAACTGTGTTTAAGTTGACAATTTCAAATTCTTGCATGTTGGGCCAAATTATCCCGTTGAAGATATGAGAGTTCAAGGCGTGAACGGTATCACAGCTTCCGTACACCTCTTTCGGGTTCGCCTCGGTGAAGTTCGGTGAGTTCAATACCAACGCATAGATATGGTCGAGATGCGGATGGGAAATTAAGTAACTCTTGATATTCTTGAACACATCCACAGCCGCCAGGAAGGGAGACTTGCCCTTGAACACCGCAAACGGCTTGGAGGTGCTTGTCTTGAAGTATTCGTCGACGCTGAGTGAGTCGTTGTAAAGATTCAATAAGTTACAGGATGGTAGGTCGTGGGTCTCATTGAAAATAACTTCGCTTAATTTTGCGAGGCCAGCTCCGGCGTCCACACACAAAACTTCATTTTGGAGGTTTCTCTCCACGATATCCTGGTATGATATATGCAGTGGTTTTATGAGGATGCAGCAGTTGGAGCCTTCTATGGGCCCACCAGAGCTTCCCAAAAAAGTGAGTTCAAAGGCCATATGAAATAGGAATTCACGAGAGAGGATGAGATTAAACAAAGGAGTTTAACCAAGGAAATTAACTGGGGGAAATCAATAAGGCGAGGATGGAGGAGGAATTATAGGGATCCGTTGGGAATGGAAGGATTTTCAATATATATAAGACAAAGCACCCGGATAAAGAATTAAAAGGAAATGGACTGGATGGATAAAAAAATCTGGGATTTATGGATCACAAGTCGAAACAGCTACGTTCAATTATGCAGGGGAAAGGCGAGGTCCACTTCGAATAAAGAACCAAGAAAAAGGGAAAAAGAACCCTAGTAGATGAAAAAATAAATTGATACTGGAGTGAAGGGTCAGATATATAACCAACTACCAGAGTATATATAGAAGAAAACTGCCCCGATGCAGATCTCACTTTGTGTGTAGAGCGCAAAATGGAAGCTCCCTGCAGATTTAAGGTTCGACCAACCACACTTTCAAAAAGACCTGCTATTAGTAATAGTTCAAAAAGCAAAAATGGGGAGCTAAAAATAATCGAAATCCAAGTCTCACGCTCCCTGCTTTGCGAGGGTTTCAAGAATTCGGGATAATTCCAGAAAAAAAAAATATGCATCAAACAATACTATTGACACATATAAATTGAATCGATTTGGGGGATCGTCATTTCAGGTTTTTGGGTACAGTTGCTAGTTGGTGGAATAATGCATGAAACTGGTGTTTAAAATTGTTCTATTTTGGTTCTGTCGTGCAAGTGAACTATGCGTAAATGCAGATGACTTCAAGCTAATCCGCGAATAGAAATGGGCTGATCCAGTACGTCGAGGTAGCAGAGTTTTTTGCAGATACGGATTAGGGGAAATTGTTTAGATCTTCTCATGCATAGAACAACCTCGTCGTCTATGTGAATCTGTGTACAGTGTTTTTCTTGATGAAGACCGCACCTTCGTTATCAGAATGTCACCTGTGGGTGGTTTTCAATATCGCTCTTCAAGTTTCAATATCGCAGGCAGAATAAGATAATGACATATCCACAGATTCTTAATATAGTGAAGTAGGTTTATGAGTTCAAGACTTCATAATTGCGTAATTCTCTATATAGAAGTATGGTGTATTATAAACTAAAAAGACCTATACATTAAGTGGTGCAGAATTTGCAGGCCCTTTAATCCACAATGAAAAAGTCTCTCTTATTTCGCCTTGATCGCTGATTAGATTCCCTGCTTCATCCACCATATTACTTTCCCTATCATCATACACAAATTGATACTCTCTTGTCGCTTCTGTCATAGGTTAAATGATTATCCAGCGATTTTATTTTTACCCCTTGATGCGATATAAAACCCAAGAGCGCAGAGAATGAAAATGTAGGTGTAATATAAGAAAGATAGCCTTGTGGTATCGCTGTATCTAGGTCGAGAAATTGAGTTCTAGCACTATACGACATTTTTTTAGTAGAGAGCGTCAAATTTGGATAGGGAAGCCAATATTTGAGTTTTTTGATTTTGAAAAATTAGAGGCGCTCAGTAAGACTTTATTGAATTACAGATACGGTAAAATTAAGACCCCATATGTGATATTTATTTCAACATCTGGAGTTAATGAATATTTCAAGTTACGTTATTGAGTTCTTTGCTATGCGCTATTAATTATGAGTTGGTTACGATATCCAGATTATGGAGGTGCAGCATTCTTCCAGAAACCGCTGAGCCCAACAGAAAAATTGGTGGCAGCCGCTGGTGAAAATATCAGCTGAGGAGGCGACTCCCATTAAGGTTGCTCTAATAACTGCCATTTCAAAACCATAAAGAATCGGACCCTTAATTTTAGCCACAATATAAGGGGTAGATTCTTCATGATCGATCGAAGATATTCACCAAAAGCTTATTGTACTGTAGGTTTTCACCATCAATGATAATTCATCTGTGGCGACTTGGTTGGGCATCTCCCAACAGAAACTTGCGCGGTTGGTGCTACATACCATCATACGATTGATGACTCCGAGAATTAGCCCCAATTAAAGTTGCAGCCCGAAACTATTGTCCCCGGAAAACTAAGGCAACAGTTCCATTATAATATATATTGTTCTGTGCTGCGAGTGGGTGCCCCAGTAGGTTTTCAAACACACTAAATTTGCGCCCTGGAGCTTAGTCGCAGATGACAGTCTTCTGCGGCGGGATTTACCAGGACTCGGACCTTCCTTGTGGCTCTGGTCGGAGCTCCATACACCCGGGCCACAAAGCTTCAGGAGCCGTACACTTTTGAATAAAATATTTTTTGTACTTATAAACGATACTTTATAATCGTCCTTAGCGATCCTTAAAAGTATGTAGGCCGCACCCTAACTTGAGAACGGTTCAAGCCTATTTTGTAGACAGGTTTACCGGAGTAATCTCCTCAGTTCAGCTAAATAAAAGTTTGGCAGAACCCTCGACAGTCGAACCTCGTATGATTTCTCTAGGGTTAGAAGAATCCAATAACTAATTATTTTTAAGATTTTTTCCGGTTGTGGGGAGGTTAGATGCTTTGACCCTTATTGCACCAATGACTGGTATTATTTTTCTCGTATTGGCGAAGATGATAAAAGGCATTGGCAAGTGGACCCCAGGTCGACCCAAAGGTTTCTGCCCAAATATCCAGTAGTTGACTTGTAGGCCTCAACGCCTTTACTTCGAACGTTAGCAGCATTTACATCATGAAAATTTTCTGGGTTTCTTAGGGCCTTGTCAAGCAACGGTGATCGATGATTGGGGCGACAGGAAAATAATCATAAAAAATATTGCCCCACCAACGCAGAAATGATAGTATCATATATCTAACGAGTTGTCACCGGTGGTAGCATCGATATCTTTCTTGTCCATAACCCACTAAATGTGTTTGTGTCCAGAAATGTATCAGGCACCTAAAAACCCCAAACTCGAGGCGGCGGTGGAAACCCCAGATTTCACCCAGTGTTTGGCAAAGGCGGCAATGATTAGTGTTTTTATTTAAACAAAATAACCATCTGCTTAATCTCGTAATTCATAAGCTAATTTCCGATATTTTGTAACCGTCTCAAACCAGCTGTAATCCACATACGCCTGAGGACCCACAATGTCTTTTAAAAGATCAGATATCTCCTACTGGATAACTCCACTAAATGTGGTTCTCCAAAGGATTATGTGCTTTTTTATTGGTAAGTATGGTGCCCTTGGTCAAGGGTCTTGACTCTTGTGAGCCAGAAAACGTCCACGCTGGTCTCAAAGTGGAACTTTTGGATGTAGTTTCCGATCAAGATCCAGATACTTATATGGAGACTCTCAATACCAAGGCTTCACTGTATACTTGGACTGGAGTCACCGACATATACTTTTATTATTGGGCCACTACGGAGCCATACTATATTACGCTCTACGGGGTAGTAACCAATATGAATCCTATTGGATTGAGGTACACTGGGTTCTTTCTAGCCCCCCAAACCGGTACTTATACGTTTTATTTTGAGGTGGATAATGCCGTGTCCTTTGGAATAGGTGAAGGTATTGCTACCAGCTGCTGTAACTGCTGTAACGGGGCCCCGATTGCGTTGTCAAATGGTCAGGCTATTTTAGAGTCAGTATTTTCCAATGGATTCACGGGCTATCAGGTGTCCTTGACAGCAGGAGAATACTATCCAATCAAAATGATATTCTATAATCAAGGAGGTCCCGGTGGTATCTACCCCTATTTGGTGACGCCTAGTGGAGCTATTTTAGTCGGATCTAACATTCCATGGTATTATAATGAGCCTTGTTTAGTTACTTCTACCACTGGGTGGTCCGGAGCGTTTACTACTACATTGACCGAGGCTCCTGACGAGACAACTGATCCCACAACTATTGTTATCGAGACTCCTTTTCCAACCAGTTCCAGTGAACTGAGTTCTGAGTCGAGTACCGCATCTTCGAGTTCATCGGAGGCATCTAGTTCTAGTGAACTGAGTTCCGAATCGAGTTCTGCATCAAGTTCGGAGTCTTCGAGTTCTTCTGAGGCATCTAGTTCTTCTGAGGCATCTAGTTCTTCTGAAGTATCTAGTTCATCTGAGGCATCTAGTGAACTGAGTTCCGAATCGAGTTCTGTGTCAAGTTCGGAATCTTCGAGTTCTTCTGAGGCATCTAGTTCATCTGAAGCATCTAGTTCATCTGAAGCATCTAGTTCATCTGAAGCATCCAGTTCTTCTGAAGTATCTAGTTCATCTGAGGCATCTAGTGAACTGAGTTCCGAATCGAGTTCTGTGTCAAGTTTGGAGTCTTCGAGTTCTTCTGAAGTATCTAGTTCATCTGAGGCATCTAGTCAACTGAGTTCCGAATCGAGTTCTGTGTCAAGTTCGGAGTCTTCGAGTTCTTCTGAGGCATCTATTTCTTCTGAGGCATCTAGTTCTTCTGAGGCATCTAGTTCTTCTGAGGCATCTAGTTCTTCTGAAGTATCTAGTTCATCTGAGGCATCTAGTCAACTGAGTTCCGAATCGAGTTCTGTGTCAAGTTCGGAGTCTTCGAGTTCTTCTGAGGCATCTATTTCTTCTGAGGCATCTAGTTCTTCTGAGGCATCTAGTTCTTCTGAAGTATCTAGTTCATCTGAGGCATCTAGTGAACTGAGAGCCGAATCGAGTTCTGTGTCAAGTTCGGAGTCTTCGAGTTCTTCTGAAGTATCTAGTTCTTCTGAAGTATCTAGTTCATCTGAAGCATCCAGTTCATCTGAGGCATCCAGTTCATCTGAGGCATCGAGTTCTTCTGAAGTATCTAGTTCATCGGAAGTATCTAGTTCTTCTCAAGTATCTAGCTCATCTGAAGCATCCAGTTCTCAAATATCCAGTACTTTAAAATCTTCCCAAAGCAGTTCACACACTTTGAGTGAAAGATCTAGCAGCGTCACAGGTACCTCTCTTCCGGAACTGTCCAGTCAGTCAGTCGAGTCGGTCGAGTCAGCCTCTGTATCGACTTCTGAATCAACTACCGGTTTTGTATCAGGAACGGTCTCTTTCGTTGACTCGTTTATACCTGTGCCCCCAGCTGGTTCTAGCGAAGTGATTGACACTGAGCACACCACCGCACTTGTCACTGATACTCTTACAGTTTCTTGTAGCACTTCAACTGATGTTGCTGCGTCCTCCCAACTGCCAAGTGCCACTATCACTATTCTTTGGACTTCCACCATCACCTCCACTGCCGCCAAAACCTGTTCAAATGGTGAAGAAACGATAGTGATTTACAAGCCAGGGAAAGGTGCGAGTGCCACTATAGAAGTTGGTACAGAAACCAAAGCTGGTACAGGAACCAAAGCAGCTCAAAATAATACCCCACAGAGCTCTAACGGAGAGGCCACAAATGTTGGCACTTCTACTGTCACAAATGTTATCACGTCCACTATCATTCCACAAGGAGCGGCTGTATTAACTGCGAACACCGCGGATTCCAAACCCTCAAACGGTGAGACTGTTTCGACTGCTCACCTAATCTCCACTTCCCTGTTTAAAGGGGAAGGATCCCAAAAGGCCAATGCTTTCGGATTGGCCCTTGGGTCGGTGTTCATGTGGATATTGACATGAGACGGTTTCGTAGGTATTGATGTATATTATTCCAACTGTAAATGCAAAAGCGCTTAACACTACAATTGCTTACTTCCATATCCAGTGATGTCTTTAGCAAATTCCCAGCTCTGGTTACTCACTTGGACCTGTTTGTCATACTTAACGCCTTCAGAGTTCAAAGTTACCAAAGTGAACGTCTCAGCTGACCTGGCATCTCGGTAAAACAACACTCTCATACTGTCCATGATGACTTTCTTTGCCTCTTCTTCAGACACATTGACATAATCCTTATCTTCTGGAATCACCTTTCTCAACAATGGAACCGCCAAATACGAGCCAAATCCGGTGGCCAACGTCGAGGCTCCATAGGTTACTCCCAACATATCAATGTACTTCAAAAATGGGCTTCTATCATCATTGAATCCTGCGACTATCACCGAATTCCACAAGGGATTCATCTTGGACCTTCTGTTGTACAACACCCTACTCAAGAACTCATGCACATGAGGAGCCCTCAAGTTATTGTCTCCAAAGTTGTCGTAGACTTCTTGTTCAGTCTCCAATTCATCCAATATTCTTTGTAACTGCTGAAAATCAGATATGTCCCCCGAAACACCAACCACGGTTTCCTTGCCCACCTTGATCAATCTTTCGATATTGTTGAATCTCAAAAGCGACCCGTACGAGCCCAAGTTGTCTGCAGCCATGACAATGCCATCTTTGTACTTGATGCCCAACACGGAGGTACTGGTGATGATGGGATTCTGCGTGTTCATTTTGGGGAACAGGTCATGCTCGGCCGGTGCGTTCTTAGCATTGGCAATGGCGTGGTTATATTGACCATACGTTTGGTCACTGGGTCTTCCCCACTGGTATGGATCGTGATTCATGGTGGTGTTTGTAGAGTGGCGATTATCAACTTGTCAGTGCGAGGTTTGCGACAATCCGGGTCGTGTGGAGCCCGTTTCCCTTTCCACTCCCTCCGGACATAGACAGATATCCACCACAAACACAACGTGTACATATACACATTCTACAGGGGACAATAAATAGTCATAGATTCTATGTATATTTTATCACTAAAACACAATCTCGGCTCCTCCGCTCACAATGTTAGCAGCTTCATCTTCCTTAGGAACCTTGTATCTAAATCTCAAGGGCAACTGTGATCTGGAAAAGTATTCACCATCCTTTGGCTCTAGTGGGTTTGGGTTGGAAAATGGTGACGAGGTGGTGCCACTAGAAGAACTTGGTTTTAATCCATCAGGAGCCATCGGGTGAATCCCGGCAACTGATTCTAGACATGGTGTTAGTGACTTGAACGCGAGTTTCAATGGAACCGAGGTGATAGGTTTGTCTATATGTACGTACTTGCATGCTTGTGGGGTCCTCCCACAAACTTGATCAACGGAATGTGCTTTAATAATGATTGAGTGCCTCTCATGGTATATTGTCCAGTCAGAAAAAACTCATTTTCCTCCGGGGTGCGAATTAGGACGCTTTTGTACCACCCCAAGTGACGAGAGATAAACTCCAATCGTTGGGCAACTTCCACCAAAGTCCCTTCACCAAAACAATACTGTCTTGATGGGACACAGACTCAAGAGCTTAGCTGCTGCCGTGTTTCCCCGGTATAAATCCAGTCTCCCACTCGTGGTTTCAAATTGCTGCAAAATGGGACTCACCCAATTGCCCACAGAAGTGAAAGTACGCATATTCTCTTACTTGATTCCATTCAAAGATGTCCACATCCAGTACACTTGTAAGGAACTTTATGGTATCTACTTGGCTTGTTTCTACCGGTTCATACCCTTGATTGTCAATTTTAACTTCAACTTGTCCAGTGCTACGTTGACTGCAAATTTGACGTGTTTGCAACTTCACATTACAAACCGTCGGTCCTACACAGCATACAAAAAATTCAACTACTCCCGCCTTCAACCCTTGAAGAACCTCCGGATCCTTAGTCTTGTTGCTGACGACTGGTGGTTCTTGGAGTTGTTCAATACTCCTCCACCCCAGCTTCATCTGTTGAATGTGGGCTTGGTACCCAATCGAAGAAGTTGGAACATCAGAAACCTTAGGAACTTGCTACATATATTAAAACCATCCACAACCTGCCACCTCAAAAAGCTCAGCATCACCTCGAAATCATTCATAGTCCGCCGTCAACATGTGTTTTTGCCAAACGAAAGTGCTCCTATTTTTTTCGCCATTCTTCTTGAAATTTGGACACAAGCTATATATTCGTCTTCCCTGTCGCTCCAGTTCATCGAGTCGAAGAATCTTGATGTATTTGTCGTCATCGGATCATTGCTGCTTCCCCGGCTTAAGATGTTGGTGGTTGACGACTGTTCACAGGTACAGTTACAAAGATGGGTGGCTCGTCACCAGCAGGTGACACAATTCAACACGGTGGTAGTTCTAGTGAGCTTTTTGACCTTGCAAATCTGCATAGATGTTTGTGGAACCAATAACCTTCGTCCTGCTGTGTGGCAGCTCAATGTAGCAAACGTCCAGAGGCTTCGTCAGTTTAAAAGAGCATTGGAAATTGATGACAGCGACGATTCATGGTGTTAGATAGACGAACATTGTACTTTAGAGCATTCCATACTTAAAATCCAATGCCCAGCTCAGGTTTCAAGACCTCTATTACTCTCATTAATTATTCGCACTTTCCAGAATCAACACCATGAGTGACAAGCTTTCCCGAACCATACAACGGTTCCAAGCCAAAATCGACAGCGGCAGCTTCTACGAGGCCCACCAGACCTTGAGAACCATCGCCAATCGATACATCAAGGCCAAGCAGTACGACGAAGCCATCAATCTTTTATACCAAGGTTCGGTCATTTTGGCAAAGAACAAAGAGTATACCAGTGCATGCGATTTGATTGTGTATTTACTCGAAGTATACCATGAGAGCAGCAAGACCATTGATGACAAAGACGCTAAGGACAAGATTATCGAGGTGATAAGTTACATTCCCAGTTCTGATCCGGGGTTGGCAGATTTATCCAAACGGGCGGTGGAATGGTCCAAGAACGAATCTAATAAGTTTGGAGACCACGATTTGCATAACTTGTTTGGCACCAAGTTCTTGAATAGCCTCGGCGAGTCCAAGGCCGACGATGTGGAAAAGAGAAAGATCTTTAGCGTGGGAGAGTTCCACTCGATTTTGGGAAACTCCAGCTCGTTGAACACCTACACAGACTTCTTATACCAGTGGGCCAAGAGCAGCGATGAGGATGAAGGAATATTCATTACCCGAGCCGTGGTCAACTACGCCTATTTGAAGAACATCGAGTTTGCCAAAGAGTGTTTAAGTAAATTCATGGCTAAATTGATAAAGGACTCTCCTAATTATGAAACATTGACCCAAGACCACCACACAGTCTACTACTATCCCCAGAAATCGGTGATAAACTTTGTCCAGTTGTTGGTGATCACCCTTTGCAAGCAGGACGCCGGGCACAAGTTCCTCAAGCTCTTTGACTTGTACAAAGCCGACTTGACCCACTATCAACTCGTGGGTCCGGTGGAGTATTTGGGTAGGTTTTACTTCAACTTGAAGCTCGGAAACCCGGCTGCCAACCAAAACATGTTTGCCAACTTGATGGGCGACTTGTTCAAGTGATTCAATATGCATCGGTGGCGGTGTCAAGCACCTCATCCTTATGAATACCACTCAGGTTCAAGGCCTCCACCAACTCAATGCGATTAGCCTTTAATAGTTCATGTTTAGCTTCCGAATACGTACACCACCGTCTTTTCCTTTTGCTCAGCTCGGGCCATTGCGTGTGAAGAGTATCGACCTCCATCTCATAGAAATGGAACTCGGACTTGGGAACCGTCTTTTGGGGGTCAAACTCCTTTCCTGGTGGTAGAATTGGTGCTTTACTGCCTCGACTATCATACACAATTGGAAGCTTTTGCACAATTTTCCCTTCACACCCGGCCTCTTCCCATGTTTCTCTGACGGCAGAGACTACGAAGTCGTCGCCTTCGTCGAGCTCGATGCCTCCTTTGGGTAATACCCACTTGTTGGGATGAACCGATGACAGAATCATAATCACCTTATCTTGTGGGACATTCAAGCAGATACATCCTGCAACCATGCGGGAGCCAGTGTCGGGATTGTACCGCTGATTCTCTCTGCCCACCCTGCTGGTGGTGCTTTTGTGGAGGAGGTTTGGGTTTGTGGAGTAAGGGCTATTCATCTGGAGGTGATTGAAGACGGCGAAAAGAGCGCGCAGATGAGAAGGGACAGCAATATAGCCAGAACAGGGTATCAGGCGAGATGGTAGGGGCAAGGGCAAGGATAAGTAGTTGGTTGTATAGGCTGGGGACTGGTGGTGGAGCTGGCTGAGTGTTGAGTCAGTCTCTGCCATAATTGTCATTTTGTGCATTCGGTCCCACTGGTGACCGGCCGCTTCAGATCGCACTGAAAAAAACCCTTTGTCACCACCATGCGGTTATTGTCAATATTCCTTGTTACCACGGCGGTGGTAGCCCACGGCACCAACGACATCAAGGCGAAGCCAGAAGGCATACTGTGGCAGGACTGGCACATGTTGGAAGAACACCAGATTGAACAGTACGACCCCATCACCTTCTTCAAGATCCACGACCTCAACGACAACGGCAGGTGGGAAACCACAGATATCTTAAATATCTACGGGCTTGCACGTGATACGGTTGTAGGGGACGGCTCGGGCATGGGCCAGCATGAACATGGCCACGAAACCATCACGCAACAGGCCAAGGATCACGTGGTGGAGACGATTTTGCTGTTGATGGCCACCAACGGTGACAGGCACATATCGGCCCAGAATTGGGTTGACTTTACCTCGAGCGGCAAGCAGTTGCCCGACTTTGGCTACGGCCAGGGCCATCACCTCGACTTTGAAAGAGAGTACGAAGAGCACCACTGGAACCAGTACCACAAAGATCAGGATCCTGAGGTGTTGATCAAGCACAAAGAGGATATCGAACACGAGATGTTGCACCACGAGCATGAGATCGAGCAGTCCCATAACATGGCCCCCGACATCCGTGGGATCACCAAGAATTTTCAATCGCCGATAAAGCTTCACAATCTTCCTGCCAAGTACACCAAATGAATTTATTAAATATACACGTCTAAATACTACTGTTTCACGCATCCAAAGGCACAGTCTCTCAACTCTCCCAAGTCGCTTTTACACCTGTCCGGGTTCATGCCGTTTGTCCTTAAACATGCGTCATATGCCTGTAGTTTCCCGGCGCAGAAACTCTGGATCTTTTGAAATGAGGGTGCTTTGGTCTTGATGCACCCAACAAGCTGGGCCTGTTCGACATCACAGTCACCTGGCTTGGACATGCACTGGTGGAACAGAAGAAACTGCTGCGGGCAATATCGTGCGAGGTCTTCGAGGAGAATCTGGTCCAATACTCCACTGCTCATGTCTACAGTTATTTTCAGCAAAAGATGCGAAAACCCAAAATCACCCATGTCGGCTGCTGTCCACATCAAAACTATTCTAGCGACTCTAACGTGGGTGCCGGTGATATACACGTTCACAGAACATGTGTATCAGCCCTATTTCATAACTGGCAGGAGCATGACGCCTGCGTTCAATCCAGGAACTTCCACCATGACTAATGATATCACCATGGTGCAGAAGTTCGGATTGAAATCCCCTGACAGTCTCCACCGTGGTGATGTGATCCTCTTCCGGTCGCCGCTCAGCCCCGAGAAGATCCTTACAAAGCGCGTGATAGCCGTTGGCGGTGACACCGTCGCATGTACGCATAAATATCCCAAACCTACTGCCAGAGTGCCTCGAAATCATCTATGGGTCGAGGGAGATAACGAGTTTCATTCGATTGACTCCAACAATTTTGGGCCCATCAGCCAGGGTCTTGTGGTCGGGAAGGTGGTGAACGTGATATGGCCGCCTTCGAGAATGGGGGCAGATTTTTCTGGTGGAGGCCGCAATGCCCTTGTAGAGTAGAATGGTTCTACTACGTTGTATATAGTACGTTGTATAATACATAATGCATGCTCACGTGAGGGATGCAAGGAGCCGGAACCGTCCTAGCATCCATGGATCGACAAACTCCACCGCCAACGGGTCCAATTGGTGGGCTCCATAAAACATGTTTTGTTTGTGGGTGTAGGTGAGATGGGCAGTATGGTTATAGTATGAGACCACATCTGCGTCGTTGCACACGGAGGTTTTAAGGAAGTTACACGTGGAAGTGGGGATCCATAGGCGGAGAACAGGGTGGTATGAGTGTTTGTTGAACACTTTATAATAAAGACCCCGAGGGTATTCTCGCTTGAGAATGTGCTCATACTGGGGGGGAACATATGCAAGTTTCCCTTCAAAAAGTGTCGGCTTCAAAGGACTGAGCTCTTCAAGGGTATAGAAATGGTTGTTCTTGCAGTTGAAGATGGTTTGGTCGTAGTACAACTGTGCCCTCTTGGAAAAAAGCTGTTTGTTCAACTCCGATAACACGAGGGTCTGAGATCTTTCTTTCTCTGGGTACTGTGGATCCAACATTTGATTGAACTCCACCAGCTGCTTTTCGCTGATAGACATGTGTTTTGAGTGCTCGGTGAAACTCAACCCGGTGATATCAATGTATAGCCCAGAGTGCACATCGATAAATCTAGCATCTATGACGTTTTCACCATTTTGCTTGCTTCTCTCGAAGATATGGGTGCTTACATCAATAAAGAAAGCAGCCACTCCAGAAGGGTCTTCTTCATCCAAATCAACCACAAATGACTGGTTATAGTTACGTGCAAGCTTTATGAGTGACTTCATGGATATTTGAACATCTAGATCGTTATCCCAAGGTAAGTTCATTCCATTCCAGTACCAGCCGAGAAGGGTGCCATGACCCAACCAGGTTTTGAGACCGGCTGAGTTGGAGAACTTGAGCCACGCACTTGCCAACTTGTGTAGCCGGCTGATACGGTCATAGTCTGAGTGCTCGATGTGTTTGAAAAACCTCCAATCAAAGTGGCCGGCACCTTTGATTTTGGGCTCATTGGCGTACTTTTCTGCATTAGGACCTTGAGAAAGCTGGTACACAATGGTGTTGAGAAGTCGGTGGTCCAAGTCGTTGCCTGAGGGTGTTTGTTCAAAAATATTCAACGACGATCTTGTCTTCAAATCTTTAAGAATGCTAGTATAATCCATCGTGAATTCGCCTTTTGTGAGACTTCGACTGATCCGGTCACTTATTCGTCTAGGGTAGTCAGTGATCGGGTGATAGTCTGTGGATCTCGGAATTTGTTCGGCGTTCTTTCTGAATTTTTCAACCTCTTCCCTCATGTTCAACAGATGCGATAACATGATTTGTCCTTGAGCAACAGGAACAACCACACTCGAGTCTTGCAAAAGAAAAATGGCCCTTTCGGGGAGTGGAGCACTCTGAAGGTACACCTGTGCATACGCTCGAGAGGCTGTTTCTGAGGAGGCCACGTCCAATGCCTTTATGATTTTTAGCTGATTATTCTCATTTGTGCAATATAGCAGGAAATTCTTTCTGGAAATACCCAAATCAAGAGATTTCAAGAACAAAGAACATGATTTGGGGTGTGTACGAAGGTCAAGAACACCGGGCCATGAAAAAGGGAGTTTCAAAGTATCAAACGTATTGCCAGCTATGTGCTCATTGATAAGCTTCAACCATACCACAGACAGAGTTCTGGGATCGTACTGATCTCTGACCCGGTTACAATACTCATGCCACAAGTTCATATCTCTATCACCGCCGGTTTCAAGCTCACAATTTCCCGCGACGACAGTATCTAGGTATGGTTGGAAAAGGTGCATTGTACGGGAATAATCCAGGAAATGACTAAAGTGTACATCAGTAGAAGAAGGCTTTTTCGAGCAGAAAAAACACACCAATGCAACAACAAGA
The DNA here is from genome assembly GCF_029203305.1 of Yamadazyma tenuis. NCBI lineage: Eukaryota > Fungi > Ascomycota > Pichiomycetes > Serinales > Debaryomycetaceae > Yamadazyma > Yamadazyma tenuis. Next base: position 1,137,298 of record NC_089464.1, read on the forward strand.
ACCACCGGAGCCTTGTAGTACAAATATCGCAAGGCTCGAGATGTGTAGCGGGCCAATACACCGTACACACGGTGAGATCTCATTGTTTGTGGTTTTTGAAAAGTCGCGATCGCGCAACAATATACGAACAATAGCTGCAATCGCTTACGAGGTGATGAGATGTTACAAACATCGTCAGACCCTCGCCGCGTCGTAAAGACAACAATTGGTACACAAACAAGTCACCTAATTGGTTCTCATTGTTCAGCTCATGTCTTTGACCAACTGAATGGCTCCTAGATGGAGTTTGACGAAGATTCGATCGTCTTCCGTCAACTCCACCAACGAACGGGGTTTGACGAGCAGCCGCCGCAAATACGTCTCGTTGTTCAAGTTGCTATGTTTGCCATCGACCTTGTTTTTGTGTTCGATCAGGGTCTGGACCTTTTTCTGGATTGAACTGATAAGCTCAGTCAAGTAGCTAGTAATAATGTTCCAATTCTTCAAAATCTTAATCTCTTCATCTGACACCACCATAAAACAGTATTTTCGCTCACCGCCTCGGGCATTGACGTCTTTGATTTTGAAAATTTTCGTGAGGCTGAACCCGTTGAGGTTGTCACCAATAAACAACGGTTTGGCAAGGTCAGACGTCGTTTCTACCGACAACAGCTTCATGATCAACTTCGTGAGTGCTGTGTACCGGCTCTGGAAAACTGGGTACTGGGTCGACACAAAGCAGGTGTTGGGGTTTGTTTTCGTGGGAGTTTTCGTGGTTAGATTCAAGGCGTCTTGTGGAAGCGCTAACTTGCACGAGGAACAGGTTTGAAGCTTGGTAGTACTCAGGAGCGAGAGCTTCGGCACCGCTGTGCCGTCGCCTGACACCTGGGTACACATGATACTCGAAGGCCCATGTAGCTCGCAGAAGTGTGCAAGGCATACCATATAGTTAGACATAGTCTAGAGGTTGTTGATGATTGCAAATCCTAAGTTTTTCAGAAATGCGAAAACATTTATTTACGCTACCGTGAGACAATGGCACACAATGATGGGAAAGTACGAAATCTCCGAGCGGTGGTGCTTAAAAACCTTTTATACGTGCCAATTGGAAAGGTTCAATCTGACACCAGCAAAACAGTACTGAAATCCCCGACCAAACCGGTTACTTCAGACAATAGTAAGAAGAGGAGAAACACACTCTTTCAAATGGAATACCCAATTACCGACACCAACAGCGGGTCTGTGGCAGCGGAGTTCAACCGCACACGACTTCTAGACAGCTGCTTCAGCATCCATGAGTCTGAATCCGACACCCTCCTTTATGTGAGTGAGGTGATAGAGTGTAACATGAGTCCACACTTCGGCGAGGTTACAGTTCCCGAAAGTAACCAATTTGATATCGTCATCAAGGTATGGGTACGAGCCGGTTCTCGCGACCCATGGACCCTTTTCATACGATGGCACGCTGACCTCCGCCACCTTCTGGCGGTGCCAAATGTTGAAATCGACGATGTATTTCACGATAACTGCGTCATCGTCAAACTACAAGATCAGTACTATACATCGGCCAGTTCAATGAAGAAGGCATCTCGTACCCAAAGTCATTCCAGGAACCACACTTATATGCTTGGCTCGTACAGCTTTGATGGGATACGATCTCTCAACAGTCTCGATAAATCCATTAAAGAACTCCACCACTCCAAGCATACCATCTCCAAGACCATCGACACCATTATCGACAACAAAAACAACCTTGGCGAGGAGGTGCTACTGAACGAATCATTACGGCTTAAGGTAAATCTTGGTCGGCTTTCAAAGGATATCATCAAACAAAGAAGTACCAACGATAATGTGATGTCCGAGATCATGAATCTCAAGATCAAAATCAACGAGATTTCTCTGTTCAAAGACGACGGGAAACGGGAGTTCACCAGCAACGCCGAGCTGGAGATCCAATTTGTGCAGAACCAGATTCCAAATTACCAGGACAGTTTGGATGGCATCTTTTCCTCAATGAGGACGCACCTTAAACGGTTTGGGACAATTATCAGCGATATCATCCAGATAGAGAAACGAGACGACATGTACAATTTATACGTGATGGGCCTTGAATTTCCTGCAAACATCCAGGACTTACTACACAAACTATATCATGAGGACTCCCGGTTGGGAAGTGAGTACGACTTAGAAGAAGGCCATTCGGTGGTAATCACTCAGATCAACACGGGCATTTGGTACATCATCCAAACGGTGGAGGCATTGATCCAAATCACCAACCTTCAGGTGTATTACGCCATCCGAGTCCAAGGAGAACGAGTGGTAATTGAGGATTTCAAAGGCAAGTGTTACCCTCTCTTGTATGATCCGGCAAGTACGAAAAAGCTGAACGAAGGCACCAAAAACCAGCCGTTTGAAACGGCCATAATGCTTCTCAACAAAGACTTACTTCTCGTGCTCCACAACGTGAGCACGCTCTACCGCGCGTTCGACCCAGCGGCCGCACCACTTCTCAATAATATCCCCATCGACTGTTTAGACAACTTCTTGTGGAACCTACAGTATGTGCTACTTTACATCACCGCGGGCGAAGTCTAATCTTAACATTTTATTATCATGACAGCTTGGTATACATATGGATGGCTTGGGTGGATCACATATCTGTCTCTGTATGATAACCACAACCTATATCTATTTGGGGACATCGCACACTTACATTAACGCGATGGCAGCAGCTCCCAACAAAGCCCCAATTGGAGCCATCATGGCAGCAGCACCAGCTTCGGACGATGAAGCAGCAGATGACGAAGCAGCGGAGGAAGCAGCAGATGAAGCAGCAGAAGACGAAGCTTCAGTAGACGAGGCATCAGACGCATCGGTCTCGGAGGCATCTCCGGATTCGGAGGCATCGGCATCTGCCACCAAGAGTCTGGAAGAGTACCATGGTAACTCAGTTGCGAAATCTTCCAACGAGTCAATGTCAAGCCCGTTGTTGTCCAACAAAGTGGTGTACGAGGTGTCGGTATAGGTGGCAACATGAAGAGCCAAGGAGGTGATAACGGCTGGAACTGAAGAAGCAGTTCTGATGAACTTAGCGTAGTCAGCGGTGTGACTCTTATAATCTTGAACCAAGTTGGTCAAGAAAGCAACGTCTTCGGAGTCGGCGGCCTGAACGGCACATACACTGGCTAACAAGGCAATGGCAGCGGCAAACTTCATTTTATGGGAGGTCTGGGGTAAAAAACTAAAAAGTATTCGGTTCTTGGGAAATGCGTGGACGATGAGATATTTATATGTTGAAACAAGACTTCCCAAAACGGCAATTATTTAGGTTTGGTAGTCGTGCGACGCATTACCCCAAATTTCACTACATATGAGATGACGAGCATTGATCTGATCCCATATATGCCGGTTAAAGAGGCAGTGTTAAGGACGAGGGGCAATCGGGGGTGGGGTCACGTGCCGAGTTCTATTGCTTTATTTCAAATATATTTTGGTACTATACATACAATACAACTGCCAAGGCATTGAATATGACAAACAAGGACATTAAGTGCTGACCACAATATCGCCTATCCCAAAAATGGACCAGCTGCAAGACACAAGTTCCTTCTAGTGAAGTGAACCTTGTAAACCGGCGTCTTTTTGGTGAAGTACGCGGACATGTGGTCAGACGTAGCCACCACTTCTCTTTTATTAGTTTTTGATGTTTTGCTCAGCTGGTTGTTGGACCCGTTGGTAGACCCGTTGGCACCAGCGTTGTTATCATCATCAAAACTGAAAGTCTCAGGTTCAGGGCCGGCATCGCTGGTGTTTTTCTTGATATCCCATACTCTAACGGTATTATCAGCTCCTCCACTCACAAGCACTCCATTATCTTTGGAAAAGTCCAATGAGTAGATGGACGAGCGGCCATGACCTCTCATGGATTTGAGACGACGTCCTGACCCGATATCCCAGATATTTATCACACTGTCTTCACCGGCCGATGCCAACCAACGGCCATCGGGAGAAATTGCCATCGTGTTGATGGGCCCGGTGTGTCCCATAAACACTCTGACGGGTGTCCCGGTCTGTACATCCCACATACGACAGGTTTTGTCTGACGAGCCGGTGAAAACGTAGTTCGAGTTGGGATGGAAGTCGACGCAGTCAACATCATTAATATGCCCGGCAAAGATACGCAATGGGTAGATATGGTCGGTGGCCCACAAACGGGCCGTCTGGTCGTGGGAAGCTGTGGCAAAATAATGGCCCAATGGAGAGAACTTGACGTCCCATACCGGCTGATTGTGTCCCTTATACGACACTAAACCCGTAAAAGAGTCCAACGACCATAACCGCACCGTTTTGTCTTCACTGCCACTGATCAAGTATCTGTTGTCAGGAGAGAAGGAGGTAGAATATACCGGCCCACTATGTCCAATGAGCTTTCGGCTATTATCATTGTTGTGGCGGTCTTTTTTGAAAATGGATTTCAATGGCTTTCCGTCAATGCTCCATAACTTGATGTAACTGTCCTGAAACCCACCGGCAACAATAGTCGAGTCTTGGTTGAATTCCAAGCTGGTTAACTCTTGGTTGCTATTGTGGAACGTGTACATACAAACTGAAGGACATGAGGCTTGAATGTCACTAAGACGAATCTTGCTGCGCGAGTCTTCAACTTCCAATAAAAGACGTTTGATATCCAGAGCATCCTTCATTGGCAATGGTAAACTGTCTTTACTGGGAGAATCGTCATCTATCTCATTCATGCTTTGGAATTCTTCAACTAAAGTCTTGCCATTCACCGGCTCTGACTTTTCATCTTTGAGTTTGAGTTCAGCCTCTACCTCTTGTTGGGTATCTGAGTCTAAGGGGAATTTTCCCAAAGATACGGATTGTTCATTGAACTTATCGATTTCCTTTTCTTCTTCTCCCAATACAATACCTTCTTCTGGGTTGGCTTCACCTTCAAGTTCCAACTTGTCCGGTTGGGTGATTTTGATGATTGGGTTCAAATACTGGTTGATTATACGGATCAAAATTGCTCCTCCAACTGCCTCATTTTCATGTAAAAAGTATAACAACAAGTTCATGGAAGTTTTAGAAATGATGATCCGATACTTGTGTTGACGGAACTTTTGGGCAACATCATTTTCATTCAAATGCTCAGGCAAAGAGATTCCACTCAACTGTCTGAGCTCTTCTCCATGCAAGATCTCATGGTCAGCTTTGAACTTATCAAAAAAATCTTTTGCATAATTGGAGTAGTTTTTGGACATCAACTCCAAGTAGCAATGGATGTAAATGGGATACAACAACTTGGATAATTCCGGTTTATACAAGTCCAAAGAAGTCTCTACCCATTTCCTTAATGTATTATAACATATCTGGTAGATTTCGGGATCATTTTCTCGTTTCTTTCTTTCCTCATACTCTTTTAACTCTCTTAACTCTTTTTCTTTGGATAATCGGAACTCTCTGTCCTTGCTCTCCCTCAATTCTCGCTCAATACGGGCTTGTTTGTCCTTTAATTCCTTTGTTTCTCGGGTCTCTCTATCTTTATCCTTTTTTCCCAATTCTCCTGGGTACGCCAAAGTCGAATTACTGGCATTTGGCAATGGAACGCTTGGAGTTGGCGAGTTCGAGCTTTCGAGCCGGAGCATGGATTCAGTACGATGGTACCCTTTCTTATTGAGATATTCCAACACGATTCTATTAAGGTCCGCTTGAGAATATTGGGCTTGTTGGTTAGTTCTACTTTGCTGAGTCTGCTGTTGAGCAGCAGTCTGGGAGCGCGTGACCGGCTGCTGAGACCCACCTGGATTGTTCAGGGAGGTGCCGTTAGCGCCTGCTTGTGCAGAATTGGCGTTGTTTCCTTCCGACATCACCACAGATTGCAATTGATTATGTAGCTGATGGTGAGGTTGGTGAGGTAAGTGGAAAACAAGCTGCGCGCCGGCGTGAGAAAAGAATGGGTGGCGCACGCTCAAATACACATATATATATACTACTTAGCATGGAATTAACCATATGGCAATATCTTGCTAGTATTAATAAGACTGGGTAGATGTTCATTCATTAATTATAAATTCGTTTTCTGAATATGCGGGGAGGGTGCAGTTTTCGTAAAGTGGCTGCAAATTAAGACGAGCGAAACACTGGCCGAGCGATGTCCCATGGCCCCAGAATTTCGTTCTTGTACCTTTGTAGGAAAATGAAATAGCCAGGAAGCACAAAAATGATACATACTTGTGCCAATATGTACAAAAACATGAGTTTATAATCACATAATTGCACAAAAAGCGTATACACCACCATGAGCAAGCCTGTGAAAAGAACGTTATGATAATGCGAGGAAGGAAACGACTTTCGTAGTGAAAAGTCAAAGAGTGGAAGTAAAATGTTGACTTGGATGGCCACAAAAATGAAACAGAATACCTGATACGCGGACGAGAACCGTGACGCTAGGACCAATGCGTTGGAAAGTGCCATGTTGGTGGAGATGATAGGTTTATAAGGACGACCAGATGCGTTGATGGCGTAATCGTGAAAAATCAAGTTAGCAAACGTGAGGAGAAACGAAAGGAACCAAATGGAGTCGGAGGCGGTGGAGCGGGTCAACGATTTGAGGACCGGGGATAGAATTGAAAGCACAAATATGATGAGCACAAACAGCTTGATGGAAGACGAAGTCTTCTTACCAGAATTTAGGTAGAGCCGCCACAGCACATACCCGAGTAGTGAGACGCCGGTGCTGACGGCAGTGGCGTAAAACGGGTCCCAGTGGTGGTGGTAGATGCCTGCAAATAGGAGAATCACGAATACCAAGTTGTTCACGTGAAATACTATCAAAGAAAAGTCCTGAACAAGTTTGAAGTACGGTACTTGGGAGACTGTTTCGTTTCGTTTGAGCTGGTTGAGAAACGACTCATCAATGTAGTTGTCGGGGTATGGTTGCTTGAGGTATAGGAGTTTCTTCCAGGGAACGTGCTGGGGTTTTAGAATCCCAACGGTATTCATGAGGTGTTTAGTTCGCAGTGCGATTTTGATTTTGTGAGATTCTAGCGAGAAGGTTTGACTGAAAGGAGCCGTCAGCACTTTGGTGGGTGTATGGGTCAAAGTTCTACAGAGAATGCTGCTGCTACATTGAAATCTGACCTCATTCAAGAGCATGTCACATGACAAGAATGTAATGCCCTCCAACAAATAAGCAATTTTAGGTAATCTGAATGTACACAAACAAACAGATCCTTAGATCTCCTGATCTGCTCTTCCTTCCGGCTAGAGATTACGGATGTAAGTTTGGTTCCATTTGCAGTTGATCCGGATATATTTTACGGCCGAAGGGGGAGACATTGCCGTTTTAGAATATGTGCGAGCAAAACATCAGCCCAGGGACAACCTTATTCTCCGATGCGAACCCTTCCCAATTAGTATATCTCCCCGACTTATTCGGAGATTTCTGTTTCGAGTTTTGACGGCAAACCACCACTATATAAGAGCCAGCCAATCTCCGAAAGTAATCTTCTCTCTTCCTAAATCCCATCTAAAAATCAATTCAAAATGTCTACTCCCGTCGTATTTGTGTCTGGATTCACCAGCTACATTGCTTTACACATTGTCAAGAAGTTATTGGCAAGAAAATACAAAGTCATTGGCTCCGGAAGATCCCAGTCAAAATCCCAACACTACGCCGATATCATCAACGACCCTAACTTTTCGTTTGTGGTTGTTGCCCAGTTGGATGCCGATGATGGTTTTGACGAAGTATTCAAGCAACACCAGGATATCACCTATGTGTTGCATGTTGCTTCACCCCTCATCTTGGATCCCAAAGATCCCGAGAAGGAGCTCTTGCTCCCAGCTGTCCATGGTACCACCAACATCATGAGAGCTGCACAAAAGTATGGGCCTAACGTCAAGAGAGTAGTCATCACCTGTTCCTACGCCGCTCACTGTTCTCCATTAGACCACTACGGTAAACCGGACAGTATTATTACCGAGGAACTGTGGAGCACCATTACCTATGAACAATCTTTGCAGCCACAAAACGCTTACTGGGGGTCCAAGAAGTTGGCAGAAGAAGCGGCTTGGAAGTATGTTAAAGAAAATCTGCCAAAGTATGAGGTAACTTCGTTTGCTCCTCTCTGGTGTTTTGGACCTCAGGCTTATGAGGCCATTGCCAAGGAAAGTGTTCCTTCGACCTTATCCCTTGTCGGGCATGTGTTGAAGAAGGATAACTCTCTTGCACAGGCCCTCCTTGGATCTTTCAGCGATGTGAGAGATGTTGCTGAAGGTCATGTTTTGACTATTGAATCCAAAGAGGCAGCTGGCAAAAGATTGATGTTGGCCAACGGGAGGTTTGAGCACTGCCATATAGTGGACTTGATCCGGAAAAACTTCCCCCAGCTTGGGATTCCCGAGGTGGAGGTGATTCCATACGACAAGGTTGGGGCTCCGACAGTAGACTGTGAAGCCACCAAGAAGTTATTGAAGTTGGATAACTTGATCTCATTGGAGCAGAGTTTGGTTGATTCGGTCAACCAGTTTTTAGAAACCGGTGTGTACTAGCTCCTGATATAGATAAATGAACACAAGATAGTGAAATCCGTAGTGGGTAAACGTACTTGGCTACGATCTTTCCATCTGAGGAAGGAGCGCAGACACCCGGTAGGAAACAGCTACGGGGACGACTGCCACTGCTGGGTCATGATAGGTTGCCGATACATGGTCCCGATACTCATGCCTTGATTTTGCATCTTTTCGCACTGATTTGTTTCCGCACAAACTTCGTTCCACTACCCATGACTCCTCAACACAAGTATAAACAGTCGCATGCACCGGCGTCCACCCTACCGGTGTTCCAGCGCACCAGTAGCACGTTCCGGCTCTCGCGCACATCCACCAACACAAATGCAAACACAAATTACGACACTTTGGACAACCAAAGTCTACGGACTCTCGATCGAATCCCTAGCAGCAAACCTAGCATAACTTACCTGGACAAATTATGGACCCAAATTGACGTTCTTGATGACGTTAGAAATATGTCCGGGCAGGTACGGGACAAGGGCTCTTTTTTCAACGACAAGTTTAACGAAGAACTCAACAAATTAAAACTACTGCAAGAGAAGCTCATAGAAGTGATGGCCAACCAACAGTTCAAAAACGTGAGTTTTGAAAAGCTGAAACAGCGGGTCAAGCCGGGTGCCCTGCACCTGGAGAGCGACAACAACAGCGATGCTGAAGAAGATGCTGACACGTCCAAGCAGAAACAACGTCAAGATAAATTCAAGGATTTTTTTGGCCCCAAGAAAAGAGGTGGCTCTCACGTGGTGTACAAGAAACAAAACTTTGACGACATGAACAGCTACATTCACGACGTGCGACAGAGCCTAAAAGAAGTCAGTGAGTCCATGAAGAATTTTGATAGCACCACTCGAGATTTGTGGTAGTGTATAACCATTTCTGCATGCCCATGGGCCCACATGAGTGCATATCCGAACTGGGGAACTGGGGAGCCGTCGGAAAAATGTTAAAACGTCCTGTGGGAAAATAGGTACGACTCCGCATAACCGGCTTTAGGAACCGCGTCCGTATGATGATATGTGTAGTTTATGTTCAGTATTGATGAATGTTTACAAGCCATCACCTACAGAAAGGTATGGGTTAAAGCCCAGGTATAACACCGTGACATCAGTAGAATCCAAATATGCCATGTCTCCATACATCACTTGATGGTAAGAGTGTGCTTGGGTCATCCCGGAACAATTATGTGCATACCAACCTATGTTTCGGAAAAACCCCAGGGCACAAAAATGAATCTCCCATGAAGTTCTTCGCCGAAGTTCCGATCCACCCACCGAAGTTCCGATCCACCCACCGAAGTTCTGACCCATACACCCACCGAAGTTCCGACCTCTACATCCTACTCCTACTCCTACCATAGCTCTAGCCCCAGCATTTTCGGTCTTCCCCATTTTCTCCGCCCCAGTCGTCGGCCCAACGTCGGTCGCGCAAAATAAAAAAGCCCAGGATTTATATACATCACCCAACTGGTTTTTTGGGGAATATAAATACGGACTCCGCTACCCCGAAATCAAATATATTACCAAAACACAAACATGGTTCACTTAGGCCCTAAAAGACCTCAACACAGAAAAGGTACCTTCACCGATGTCCCTGAACAGTGGATGGAACAGTTGCACGAAATCGAAAACTTGTTAACGGTTTCAGCAGAAACCTTGAGAACCATCACCACCCACTTTGTCAGTGAGTTGGAAAAAGGCTTGAGCAAAGCTGGCGGTAACATTCCCATGATCCCTGCCTGGGTCATGGACACCCCTACCGGCAAGGAGACGGGTGACTACTTGGCGATTGATTTGGGTGGAACAAACTTGAGAGTGGTGCTCGTACGGTTGGCAGGTGACTGCACTTTCGACACCACCCAGTCCAAGTTCGCGTTGCCTGAAAGCTTTAGAACCGGCTCCGCCGACCAGTTGTTTGACTTTATCGCCGATAGCTTGGCCAAGTTCGTCGAAGAACAATACCCAGAAGGATGCCTGGAACCTTTACCATTAGGATTCACTTTTTCGTACCCATGTTCCCAATCCAAAATCAACTCAGGAATCTTGCAAAGATGGACCAAGGGCTTTGACATCGACAACGTGGAAGGCCATGATGTGGTTCCCATGTTACAAGCATCCATTAAAAAAGTGGGTGTTCCAATTGACGTGGTGGCCTTAATCAACGATACCACCGGTACGTTGGTGGCCTCGATGTACACGGACCCAGAGGCCAAGATGGGCTTGATTTTCGGTACTGGCTGTAACGGGGCCTACTACGACGTGGTAGGAGACATCCCCAAGTTGGAGGGGAAATTCCCATCCGACATTCCTGCCACCTCGTTGATGGCCATCAACTGCGAGTACGGAGCCTTCGACAACGAGCACGCAGTTTTGCCCAGAACAAAGTACGACGTGCAAATCGATGCCGAATCACCTCGTCCCGGCCAGCAGTCGTTTGAAAAAATGATTTCGGGCTATTATTTGGGGGAGGTTTTGAGATTGGTGTTGTTGGACTTGGCCGAAGAAAAGGGCTTGTTCTTCAAGGGCCAGGATTTATCCAAGTTGCACAAGCCTTTCATCATGGACACGTCGTTCCCTGCTCACATCGAAGACGACCCATTTGAAAATTTGTCGGACGTCCAGGAGTTGTTTGACACAGTTTTGGGCATCCAGGTGACGTTACCTGAAAGAAAGGTTATTCGTAGATTGGCTGAATTGATTGGTGAAAGGTCCGCCAGGTTGTCTGTGTGTGGAATTGCTGCCATCTGCAAGAAGAGAAACTACAAGAAGGCCCACTGTGCGGCCGATGGATCTGTTTACAACAAGTACCCGCAATTCAAGGAAAGAGCTGCAAAGGCCTTGAGAGACATCTTCGAATGGACCGAGGACGAGGATCCGGTGGTGATTATTCCTGCAGAAGATGGATCGGGCGTAGGGGCTGCTGTGATTGCTGCCTTGACTGAAAAAAGATTGGCTAACGGATTATCTGTTGGTCTCGAATAGTTTTATAGATAATGCTAATGGTGAAGTTAATGGTTTTTGTGCGCGCACTGCGATTAACTGCGATTAGTGATCGCGCTACAATTCGGTGCGCACCAACTATGAACCTGGACTTGATGGAACAATCTCTTAGGGAGATAGCCGTCGAGGGCATCGACCTCGACCAGGAGTTCGACGTCACACGCTTACAGGAGGAGAATGACTTGATCGTATTGACCAACCAGATCTCATCTGATGAGTTGATCAGTAACGAGGATATCCTAAACACAGAAAAGTTGATTGCTGAAGGCAGAGCAGAGTCTGAATACACCACGTATAACTTCGATCTTTGGAGTGTGTTGAAGAGGGGCGCCATCAACTTGGTGTTACCCTTCATCAATGGAATGATGTTGGGATTCGGAGAGATTTTGGCCCATGAAATAGGATTCAAGTATAACTGGCAAGGGGCCCGAGTGGTGCCCGAGAGACGTATAGAACAGAAAAATAGCCTGTCTAGGTACTTGTAATGGTTTATATTCTAATGCTAATGGATGCACTTTAGTGCACAAAATCTAATATACTTGTCATAATTCGTATTCATGTCCAAAACCAGACGGCACCTGCTTGAGCCACAAACACTTCAAACAAGCGGTGTCTCGTGCTTGTCGCTAAATAGTTCGTACTGTCTGTCTTTTCCCACCGGAAACCTCTTTACTGTATCACATACCATGCACAGATAAATAAGAACGTCGTTTTTGGGGTCTTTGGAGCCCGACAAATTCTCTAGCCGGACCCGTAGTGTGGCCCCAGCAACGAGGATCGTATTACACTGCTTGCACATGGTTCTCTTGAAGTTAGGTGTCAACTTGAGCACTGCTTTTTTGGATATCACCGTAGCATTTCTGCTGTAGACTCGGGAGAGTGTGTGAAACTTGGGATTTTGTAACATCATTTGTGACACCTGGTACAAGTAAGATATCCGGGTGTACTCGTCTTTCTTGGGAATGGACGTAGGGGTTTTCCCAGATGTCTTTTTAGCCATCTGCAAACCTCAAACCTCGAACCTCAAAAAAAAAATCCGCGAAGTTTCCAACTGACATTTACTAGGTTTTTGAACTTATACTTGTTACTTACATCAATTATTTAACAACTGACTATGAGTGGTTACGATAGTGCTTTATCCATCTTTTCGTATGTTATACAATACTGGTGGTGAACTTAATCGGCAGCGATACCTCCTATTTTGGAGATGGTTATATCTGCTACCGCGCAGTTGCCACCAACAATAGACTCGTGTATACTAACATTTTTCTCTAGGCCTGATGGACATGTTTTCCAAGTTGAGTACGCATCCGAAGCCGTCAAGAGAGGTACCTGTGCCGTGGGAGTGAAAGGAAAAGAGTGTGTAGTTTTGGGATGTGAAAAGAGAACTACCTTAAAACTTCAAGACCCACGTATTACCCCATCCAAGATCTGTAAGATCGATAAACACGCATTATTGGCATTTGCTGGTTTGAATGCTGACGCCAGAATTCTTGTTGACAAGGCCAGAGTCGAGGCCCAATCTCACAGATTGACGTTAGAAGATGCCGTCACCTTGGAGTATTTAACCAAATATATTGCCGGTGTTCAGCAGAAATACACTCAATCCGGTGGGGTAAGGCCCTTCGGTATTGCCACCATCATTGCTGGATTTGATGCCAATGATGAAACCCCAAGATTGTTTCAAACCGAACCTTCAGGGGTGTATAATGCCTGGAAAGCCCATGCGATTGGTAGATCTGCTAAAACCGTTAAAGAATTCTTGGAGAAAAACTACGAAGAAAACATGACCGATGAAGAAACACTCAAGTTAACAATCAAGTCATTGTTGGAGGTGGTACAAACCGGGGCAAAGAATATTGAGGTGTCGGTCTTGAAGTCTGGTGATAGAATCCAACAGTTGACTGTCGAGGAAATCAAAAAATATGTTGATGAAATAGAAGCTGAAAAGGCAGCTGATGCAGAAAAGAAGAAACCAAGAGCAAGGGGACAATAAGTATAAATCGTTGTATATTACAAACCTTTTGAATTAAATGTCTTTTTTTATAGCAAATAATACTTTCACTTTCTAGCTTTCTTCTTACCATTCGTTTTGGTATCTTTAGCTTTCCTCTTTTTATCATCTTCTTTCTTGGGCACTACTTTAAAGAAACCATCAAGTCTTCCTTGAACTCCAGTTTTCAAGCCCTTTTTCAACTTTTCGTAACCACTTTTGACACGGTCCTCACTGAAGCCTTTGTCATTCACCATGAACTCAATCATTCCTTCCAAATCAGGCTCTTTCCATTTGAAACTCAATTCGGAGCATGGGGTAATGTCGGGATTCAAGAACAATTCCCTGGCTTCTTCGTACGGCCAATTTTCGGGCAACTTATACTTCGTTTTGTCGGGGTTGTCGTTTATGAACTTGACAATATTGTCGATAGATCCATGTTCCTTGATTAATTTAAAGGCAGTCACAGGACCAACCCCCTTAATGGTCTCACAGTAGTCGCATCCCAACAAAATACAAAGGTCAATAAACGTCTTTTTATCCATTTCAAATCCTTCAATAGCAGTCTTACAATCGATCTGATCAATTGGAATCTTTCTAGCCTCAGAAAATGTCAAATGTCTCAATAGGTATGGGGGACTGTAACAAATGGTATCCATATCTTCAGAAGCAGCGGCAAAGACTTTTCCACCTCTGGCCAACTCGGCGCATTGAGCTTCGGCTTCACATGGGGCATTTATATAGGGAATCCCCATAAGCTCCAACAACTTTTTAGCTTCATCGTTATGTTCACGAGATACCCGAACCATTCTTTTCTCAAACTTCAATATGTCTTCGGCAGAGCCTTCTTCTTTGGCATCCTCCATCTTCTTGATGGCCTCTTCTTTTCTTAAATATCTTTTTTCCAACTCTCCACCTTTCAAGACTGGGGGTTTACCATCAAACACGTACACGGGTTTAATCCCATTTTCAACCATTCGAAGGGTACGATAAAACATGCCCAGTAAGTGTGACGTGATCTCTCCCTTATCATTAGTTAAGTTCTGTCCGTCTCCTTGTCTAACTGCAATTAAATACTGATACAAGCACATTGAGGCATCGATTGCAATTTTCCGGCCAAATAAATTTTTCAATTGGAACTCTTTAATGGCTCCAGGGGAATGATCTTTTATAAGCGCATTAAGTCCTGTGATGTGTTAGTATAGGAAGCGTATGGTGATGCTATGTTTCGAGACAAACCCTTAACACCCATTTTGTCGATGAGTTTGTATTCAAAGTCTGTGCTGATTTGAAAAACGCGTTCCGCGCATGAATTAATAGAGTATGAAGAAGGTGAAAACAGAAAAACAAGAAATGAAGATGGTGAAAACAGCGATGAAGAAATGAAGATGATGAAAACAGAGATCAAGAAATGCGCCGGACAAAAGCAGAAGACATGACCTCCATAAAGGGAGGCCACTACTGTTCAATGCAAACAAACTTTTACGGATAGTGCCCCCTCGGTCATTCGCGTCCAGCATATGTTCAATCAAACTGGCATCTCAGATAAGACAATGACCCGTCAGCCTCTTGAGAAACCCCAAAAAAATATTCGAGTTTCCCCAAAAATATTCGAGATCCTCCAAAAAAAAAAATTGAGAGGCTTCAAAAAATGCAGATCAGTGAAAGATCTGAGGACAATATGTGATAGTGTGAATGATTAGTCAGATATTTCGAAAGAGCCTCACACACGGGTTAGTAAAATGGTTTACGACTTTTCAACTACAAAAGCCAAAGCTTCGGTGGTTTGAATGGCAGAGTAATTATTATGTATGTTTCTATTGAACGAAGATTCCAAGTTTGGAATCCTAATCCCACTGGCGAGGGCCCCGATCAGATGAATCCCCATTTCGTTGGTCTCATGGTTGCAGCAGGGGTTGTCGTGATAGTCATAGGTGTACTTTCATCTATGTTCTCACAAACTAAGAGAAGGAATAAAATACGACAAGTGGCAGCACAGCAGAACCATATAGTGGAAGTATATGCCCAGCAAGCGATTCCTCAACCCAGTCAATACCCACCGGATTCGTACTACGCTCCGCCTGCTTATGCTCCAATTGTCACAAGGCCTGCTAAGGCCGTTATCAGATGAAACCATTTATAGTAGTTTTTTGTGTTCTATTTAACAATATTATACATAACGTCACCTCATTAATGGAACTCCTCGACCTCAAATTCCAATCGCCTAGCTTAGATTCTAATGCGGGATCATTTTTGATACACTGCTTGACGATATCATAGTTGGGGTCCCAATTAGAATATTTATTTTTTCTATTGACTGAATAACATCCTAAATGAAGGTTCAACCCTCCACCGGGCTTAGGCTTTTCATCCAAGTTTAACATGCGGAGTAAATACACTGGCCGCAAATAACTTTCCCATATTACTTACGCCGATCTTGAATTGTTTGAAATATGCAAATGATGATACTTTCTTTGATACTTTCTTTGTGATATTTTAAAGAAGGCGTAATTACAATGATCTGAGAACAATCTGTGATCGTGTGAATGATTTTTGGCCTTGTGTGATCATGTGAATGATTTTTAGCTTTGTGTGATCATGCATCTGTCGAAAAAAGCCTCGCACGCGGCTTAGAAAGTTCGTCTGCAACTTCCTATTGTTAAACCCTTCAACTACAAAAGCCAAGCATTTGCCAATTTAATAGCCTAGTAATTAACATGAGCGTTTTAATTGAAAAAAGATGGCACCATAGTAGTGGTGGCTCCGGTTCGACTGGCTTCCATAGTGGTGGCTGGGGTTCGAGCGGCCACCACAGTGGTGGCTACCATAGTGGTGGCAACGGTTCGGGTGGGTTGAGTCCCAAAACAATTGGTATCATAATTGGGGCAGCAGTAGGTGGAGTGGTACTTTTACTTGTACTTGCATCCATTTACTTCTCTATTAAGAGGAGAAATAAAACACGAGAAGCGGCAGCACAGCAGAACCAATTACAGGACATATATCCCCAGAAAGGCATTCCTGAAGCCAGCCAATACGCACCCGATTCTACGCCGTACTACGCTCCCCCCAATTATCCCCCCAATGATCCCCCCAATGATCCCCCGAATCTTAGTAGGCCTGATAAGGCTGTTGTGGTCTAAAGAAACCATTTATAGTATTAGTTTACTTAGTTCTATTTAACAATACTATACATAACGTCAACTCCCTATTGGAACGATTCGACCTCAAATGTCCAGTCTCCTGTTTCTGGATCGTAGTTTTTGAATTCCACTGCTGGGATCATTTTCAATTTTTTGATGTGCCGCTTGACGAGATCATCGTTAGGGTCCAAAATAGGCAACTTATCTTTCTTGTTGACTGGATAACATCCTTGTAAGGTGATTTTGCAAGGTAGGTTCAAACCTTCACCGGGCTTTGGCTTATCGTCAGGGTAAATCACACAAAGTTTGGATTTGAACGTGACGATGTTCCCAGCAATATCGTCCAATTTTAGCATGCTGGATAAATCCACTGGCTGTAAAAACTCAACCTTGCCATAATGCTTACGGCCAATCTTGAATTTTTTGATCGAATGTAACTCCGATAATGACATTTGTTTGAGTTTGGATAAAGGTGGTGACGTCCAATATCCGTCTTCATCCACTTCTAAAGCTTCTTCATCCAAAGGTCTCTTGGACTCTTCTGTGGGAGTAGAAGTTTCAAATTTGGATCCTGAGGAATCCGAGACTCCCAGCTTGTTGGCTTTAAAGTCAACATGTTGGGTATTTTTTTTATCTGATATTTTCAAGGACTTGGATTTTGACTTGTCTAAAACCAACTTTTTGATAGATTCCTTTGGAGCAAATATATCAGAAGAAATAATGGCATCATCTATCGCTTTATGAGCAATAGACAGTGGGACAGTGATACTACCAACAGATTGTCTCGGAGTCGACAAAACAGCTGGTACTGACTCACGGGTTGAGGGGGTTACACTGCTTTTGAATAATGGCGATATTCTGTGGACCTTGTTGAGAGTAACAGGCTTTTTCACATCTTTCGCAGACTCCACAAGTGTAGCCAAAGGTATGGATACGGCACCACCAGACTGATTAGGAACATTCAAGTTCTTGAAAAGTGGATTGTCGCCGTATGGGCTTTGGAAAGCCAAGTTTGATGTGACACCTTGTTGTTGTTGTTGCTGTTGTTGTTGCTGCTGACCAAAGAGACCACCTCCAGCATTGCCGGAGTTATTGTTGTTACCAAACAACCCACCAGAGTTACTGTTGCTGCCTCCAAAAAGACCTCCACCTGATGAGTTATTATTGTTGTTGTTTCCAAATAAGCCTCCAGATGAGGCGGTGGCTCCAGCAGGTTTGTTTCCAAACAATCCACCAGAGGTCCCCAAAGTGTTGTTGGTATTATTGTTACCTCCAAACAAGCCCCCTCCAGTAGAAGTGTTGTTGTTATTATTATTGCCAAACAATCCTCCACCAGAGGTGTTAGCGTTGGTATTGTTGCTATTACTGCCAAATAGTCCTCCACCAGTGGTATTGGTATTGTTATTATTGGCACCAAAAAGACCACCTGTAGTACCGGTGGTAGCGGGTTTACTACCAAAAAGTCCCCCAGAAGTGTTATTTTGGGTGTTTCCAAACCCTGTGTTGGTGTTGGACCCACCAAAGAGGCCACCACTAGAAGCAGGTTTGTTGGCATTGTTACCAAATAAGCCTCCAGAAGAAGCATTGTTATTGGCCCCGAAACCGGTTGAAGTATTATTTTGGGCAGCTCCGAAAAGGCCTCCAGTGGCTGGTTTGCTACCGAACAAGCCATTGGAAGTGGTATTATTTGCATTGTTGTTAGCGCCAAAGAGTCCACCAGAGTTGGTGTTATTTGTGGCTCCAAATCCGGGAGTGGTGTTAGTGTTGTTATTGGCACCAAATAATCCCCCAGTAGCTGGTTTGTTGAATGCATTGTTGGTATTATTATTAGCACCAAATAGGCCACCTCCAGAAGCGTTATTTTGTCCAAACCCGGAGCCTGACGTGGTATTGTTGTTAGCCCCAAAAAGCCCTCCTCCAGAGCTGTTGCTTTGGCCAAAAGTCGAGGTGGTACCGGGATTGTTGTTCATGCCAAACCCTCCGGTAGAATTTCCTCCGAATGGTGAAGTGGTATTGTTGGTACCAAAGGCACTAGTGGTATTATTACCACCAAATGGTGATGAGTTGGTGTTTGAGTTGTTTGCACCAAAGATTCCACCCCCGGTGTTGGTGTTTGTACTGCCAAAGCCGCCAAACCCAGAAGGCTTATTGGCTCCAAACGCGCTGTTTGCACCACCAAAAGAAGTGTTTGCAGTCGGGTTTCCAAAAGTATTATTGGCACCGCCAAAGGTGGAGCCCGTATTAGCACCGAAAGCAGAACCCGTGCCTGCCCCGAAAGCAGAACCAGTATTTCCTCCAAAAGTCGAGTTGGTGTTGTTAGCTCCAAATGGAGAACTTGACTGCGCACCAAACCCACTAGTAGTGTTTGAGTTCGTAGCGAATGGAGAAGTTCCAGTAGCACCGAAACCAGTGTTTGTGGTTGTACCAGACGCCCCAGCTCCAAAGCCAAAGCCAGGAGCGGCACTAGAGTTGGCATCACCAAATTTTCTGTTTTGTTCATAGTCTTTCAACCTCAACTCTTCAAATGAAAAATTCTTATACTCCGGCATTGAGGAGATGTTTTGGTAGATCGACGTGCCAGATGTATCTTTCTCTTGAAATGGCACAAACGGTTTAATTGCCGTACCGTTGTTCACGTTGGGGTCGGCAACAGTACCGGCACCGGCACCAAAGGGCGATGTGGCAGTGCTAGGTGAGCCAAACCCGCCAAAAGCAGGCTTGTTGGCCCCACCAAAAATACCGCTCGTATTGTTGGTGGTGGCACCGAATGCTGGGTTGTTGTTGTTGCCAAAAGCTGAGGTGGTGGTGGTGTTAGCTCCAAATGGCGACGCATTGGCGGCCGGAGCGCCAAACATGGATCCACCAGCGTTGTTAGGAGCAGCTCCAAAGCCGCTGGTGGTGTTGTTTTGGGCGCCAAAGCTGCCAGATCCAAAACCACCAGAAGTTGATCCAAATCCGCTGGCATTGTTGTTCGAGGCACCAAAAGCGCCACCACCAGTGTTGGTGTTTACACCACCAAAGGGCGAGGTGCCCACGTTGTTGGTTGTGGAAGAGGCGAATGGCGAGCTGCTATTGGCCCGATTGGCACCAAATCCACCGAATCCTGAACTGGAACTTCCAAACATAAGGCTATAATATTTTTTTCTTCTCAAAATTTGAGATTAATAGGCGAGCAGGTTTGGTGTGCACTCACCAATAGTCTGCTAGCATCTTAGACATGAATAAATATAGATTACAGATGACTACTCAGTTTTGGGCTTTTTCAGGAGCATCGAGTCAATTGAGCCCGATTTCCGTTTGGTAGCCGGTTTTTTGGCGGTTTTCTTGGCTTTATCCTCGAACTTCTTCAAATGTTCTGCTCTCTCTTTAGCTCCCAGCAGCGACAATTCACTTGATTTTTTAATAAAGTCCACATCATCAATTGAGCGGTCCTGGAGCCATTCAAGGAGCTTGATTTCTTCCCCGTATATGGAATCGTCGTTCCCCACTGGGGTTTCCAAAATTATGGGGATTTTCTTCAATTTTTCATCATTGGCAATAATGCGGAAGACCTCCAATCCCAAGAACCCATATCCCAACTTTTGATGAAGGTCTCGATTGGCTCCCAAAGGAGCCTTCGAGTCATTGAGGTGAATAGCACTCAAATATTTCCAGCCGATGACGGTTTCGAATTTGTTCCAAAACGTATGGTAGTCTTTCTCGGTTCGTATGTCGTACCCAGCAGCAAACGTATGGCATGTATCCACACAAACACCGACTCTTTCTTTGTTTTCCACCATATCTATCACATCACGAATGTCCTGTAAGTCGGAGCCAATCAAGTTCCCGTGGCCAGCCATGTTTTCAATGACAATTTTCACAAAGTCTGTCTGCTCAATGGCTTTGTTAATGTTTTTAGCCAACCGTGCCAATGCCTCCTTGTGGTCGGAATCAAGACTGGAACCGGGATGGAAGTTATAGAGACCTATGTTTAACTTTTCACATCTCTTCAAGTCATCCACAAACGAATCAAATGCCTTTTGTTCCTTCTCAGCGTCCGGGTTGGCCAAATTGATGAAATATGATCCATGAGGAAGAATATCCGTTCGAGGGTCGTACCCGTGTTTTTCACAAAGCTGCTTGAAGTTGGCAGCCTCTTCGTCCTTGATCTCGGGCGAAACCCACTTCCGGGGTGATTTAAGGAACATTGCAAAACTGTAGGCACCAACGTCCATGGCGTTTGTGACAGCATTGGAGACCCCTCCACTCGTAGAAACATGGGCACCGAACTTGAAGGCACAATCAGCAACACGGGGGTATTTAAATGTCTTTGAACCCTTGCTGGTGGCTTTTGTGCTGGCTTTCTTCATGGTTTTTGTGGTCGCCGGTAGTAAATTGGCCATTCAATGATTTTCAGTTTGGGTGAAAAATCACCGCGCTTTGGGGATTAAGTGATTAGGGTTCTATCAAACTATCTATAATGGTATTCTCATCAACAGGAACCACCATTTGCGCCACGTCAGAGAACTTCTGGAGACGGGCCTCGCCTTCGGGTACCTTGACATTATCCACAAACACGTCGAGGCCCTTTTGTGTCCGTATCACTGGATCGCAGAGGGCCATGGTTGCAAGAAGCGTATAATAGGCATCATTGGCAGCATTGTGAAGATATCCATGAGGGATTCCTAGTAGTCGAAGCACCCCCCGAAGAGTTCCTCCTCTTTTCCTCGAGAGCGCGTAGAGCTTGTTACTGTCGACGATAGGAGCGTTGTTTGAGACTTCGATTCCAATACTTCGAAACCACTTGATATCTCCTTCTATATGATGGCCCACAAACGCCGCATTTCTATTGTTGACGTATTCTTGAAGAACACTGGTGATGATGTTTTTGGACTGCTTGAGGCTTACTAAGTACGATACGCCACCCATGAACAGCTTTTTGTTATCGGGACAGAACCTGCCATTGACCAATTTCTGGTGCTCTTTGATGACCAAGTGAGTCTGCTTAATTATGGGAAATATCGAACCTTCCAGCGCCACAGGGTCATAGATGGCGATACCAATTTCCGTCACCTTTTTGAGGTTTCTCTCGTACGCTTCGACGTCAAATGCTATCAATGGGATCTTTCTGGGGTATACTATTTGCATGGCTTTCCTGAGGTCCTCGAGGCCCTTCTCTGCGTTTTCGTTCACGAGATTGAACAGCCCTGTTTTGAAGTAGTTTTCGAGCTTTCTCTCATAGGATGCATACAGTGACGAGTTCTGCCTGGTATTCAAGACATATAGGCATCGATGAGATGCTGTACAAATGATGTTCTTTGCAACCAACATCATTCTAATGCGACAAGTTTTTCTGCGCGTTTTCTTTCTTGAGGTGCACAGATGAACACTGACCTGGAGATAGATCCACTTATAGAGACTCTCCAAAACAGTCCCAGCGTGGACCAGCTCCAACTGGTACTACTAAAGCTACTGAAGCTTTTTGGTAGTCCGGTTCAGGAGCTTAAGGTCGTACTTGTATTGCTAGACTGTACGATTCCTCAGATATTCGATTTACTCGATGCCAATCTTCAGTCACAGGTAGTACATCTAATTAAGTCTATCCGAGGCCTTGGAAGTTTAATGAGTAAACTACAACTTTTATTTAAAGCTAAGCTGTCCCACAAGTTGCTCCAGACGTATATTAAGGTGTTGGTGGCGGTTTTCGACGATGAGTTACTTTGCAGCCTCCGTGCGAAAAGTGCTCTTGAGGTTAATGAAATAGATACGCTTCTTTTCAAGGGGAGGGCGTTGGGGGTTTTCAACGAGGCGGTCGAACTAAGCGGGTCTGGGGATCTGTTTGAGTTTGCATCTATTGACGCATACGTTGCATATTTGAGTAATCAGCTCAAAAAGACTGAACTTCCAAGTGCTTCTTTCAATAGGTATTTTATCAGCTTATTGGGATTGACTGAGTCTAGTTATTTATTTGTGTTTGATGAATTTTTCAACGAAGTGTCGTGGACCTCACTACTAGTGTACTTGAAGCAGATGAAACTGTTCCAGAAGAAGCTGTTCTTTTGGAAGTTTCTCCAGTTTCTTTCCAAGCGCAAAGTTCTTGAAGGTGAAAGCTACGAAAAAGTAGATGCTTGTGCCAGTATATTGACTCCAGTCATTGAAGACAGTTATTTTGATAAAAATACCGTGGAGAGTGCCTTACGGTTAGACGACAAAAACATTAGCACTTTGGTGGGATTGGTAAGTCTGCAGAAATCACAACTCTTTGAACTGACATTCCAGAACTGGACAAGTCCTTTATTCATAAAGTCCGAGCCTCTAGGCCTTCAGGAAACCCGAACCCATTTCCTTATCCAGTTGCTCTATCTCCAACCTGCATCATTTTCAAGCCAGCTTATTACTAAACCTTCGTTTTTACAAGGGATTTCTAACAGATTGGGCTCTTATTCAACTGCAGTGAGAGTATTTGCCGTCATACTTGCAGACAAGGCTTGTGAGATTGGAAATGTAAGTAAAATTTTTCTGATAAGCAATTTGGAAGGATATGATTATTTGTTGCAAGACTCCAGCTATCAAAAGCGGTTGCAAAGGCATGCTGCGAAAACATGCTGGGAAATAGTTCAAGCTCCAATAGTGTCAACTGATACTGAATCAATTAAAGACTTGTCCACTGCCATAAGCAAGCTTGACTTCACGAAGACTTATAAAGATTCTGATGATGAGTCGACTGGAGATAGTGATGATGAAGATGATGATCCTTCTATTGGTCAAAGGATCAAACTCTCGTCCCCAATTTACATCAAGGAATTGTTGAGCTATCTTTCGGTAGATACAAAACACCCACAGGCCTATGATATGATAAAATTGGCTTTGACCCAAGGTCCCACATTAATAAGGCAAAAGTCACATTTTGGAGTAGAGGTGTCTTCTAACGCTGTTCAATTACTCCAGACACTAGTAGGTCTTCAGGACCAGTTTAATGAGCCTAAATTTGAAGACTTGAAGTTAAATTGTATTATTGCAGTACTTGTTGGTTGCCCAGAGAGTGCATTGGATATCTCTAAAATGTTAGGAACTGGTGACTATTCTCTTCAGCAGCGAATGATGATATTGACAGGTCTTTCACTTGCTGCTAGAGAAATCAGAGGGTTCAAGGACGAGATTGTAACCAAGTCTTATAAAGAAAAGGTGTTCCCAACGAAGCGGTTGGCTCCTCGGTTACATGCAAAGTACTTGGCTCTCGATTACATCAAACAGGGACGAATTGAATACGAACCGGAAGGCTTGAAACGAGCACATTTATCAATTCAAAACTCTCTTATACTAGAAGACTCACAAGAAGCAGCTGACCAGCTCCAGGGAGGAAAGATCCTTAGGATCTCAAGAAATATGCGGCCCAAACAAAGTCAAAACATCCTCACACCCAAATATGACAACTATTCTACCCTCATCAGCAAGTATTTCTACTTCCCATTGACTCATTTGTGGTATGAATCGGGAGGAATCAACATTGGTCATTACTCAGGATTGTTGATTGGACACTACGTGAAAACCATGGCCTTATTGCTTCACTGCTCATTTGCTTCCCTAACAAACAATGATATGATCCGTGAGTTTTTGCTCATTGCAACTGACATTGCTAAAACCTCAACCGCTGAACAGACCCAAGTTATTGAAGGAGTGATCACTGGAATGCTTCTCATTACTGATATTTCAGATGAGGAACATTTGGTAATAAACTTTAGCAGTAACCTCCTTTCGATCCAAAGCTGGCTTATTGGCTTATGGGAAGCAATTATAGACGAACAAATTAAGAGTCTATGTGCTGGATTTCTTCTTCGCCTTTCAAAGATACTTGATAAGTACCAGGCTACAATAATGGACCAATTAAATAATGTATACTAATGAATTATGGAACATATATGTTAGACTCGAATGCATCTATTATCTCAGATAGGTCAGAAATGATTTTCTGTTCACAGGTAGCCTTTCTTTTTGTCTTTGGGGGTTGTATAAGTACTGAATCATCCAATCCAAACAACTGTCTGGTAATGGGATCAGAGACTTTTAAAGCCAACAAGAGGGTGTAGTATGCATCATTCCCAGCGTTGTGTAAGTTTGAATATGGTATTCCAAGAGCCACAAGTGAGTTTACTAAACTCATTTGACGTTCACTTGAAAAGCCTATTATCACTTGAGTGTCTAATCTGGCAGCATTTTCAGGAAAGTTTATTCCTAGGGTCCTGAGCCATTTAATGTCTCCATGCAAGTCATGACCCACCAAAGAGCAGGAAATACTCGAGTCATTGAAGTATTTATCGATTAAATATTGTACAAATCGGATGGAATCCTCCATGGTCATAATGTGAGTAACATCGCCAGCGAATCTCATCGAGTTATCAGGAACATACCGTCCATTTTTCATATGGTTATGCTCTTTAGGACGAATATGAAAGTTCATTAGGGTTGGCACTATGGCATCTTCTTGTTTTCGAGGGTCGAAAATACTGACTCCAATCTCGGTGACTTTTGTGATATCTCTTTCCCATGCTTCAACATCAACACAAAACAACACAGTCTTACGGCCGTACACTTGCTCCACCCAGTGCTTCAACATCAGGAATGCTCCAGGATTGTGGAGTTTGGGATGACGTTTGAACGACTTCGAAACATATTCTTTGATGATATCTTCCCGTTCTCCCATGAGTGAGATTAGACAGTTGAATTTAGATGAAAATTTCGGGAAGCCTCCAAATTAGTCGCATCGTCTTTGGCCCACAAACCGTTACCTCTACTAGAATCAGGCTTCTACTATATTTGTCATAAAAAATGAACACATCTATAAATGAATTACAAAGCTGTGAAAAGGGCACTAATTCCCAAGAGACCTGCAATGAAAATGACCTTTTTGCCAGTGTAGTCCCTTTCGGGTGCAAAAAGTATGCTATTTCTGGTGGCTAACGAGGTTTTGTTTTTTGTGGAATGAGTGGAGTGGGACAGAGATTCGGACGAATCAGACGAATCGGTGCTAGATTCCCATCTAGACTGGCTGCCAGTAAACCCATATTGGTTGTATGTGACTCCAGTAGTGTCAGTGTCGGTGGTTTTGTCAGTGGTTTTGTCGGTGGTTTTGTCAGTGGTTTTGTCAGTGGTTTTGTCAGTGGTTTTGTCAGTGGTTTTGTCAGTGGTGTCTTTCGTAGTGGCCGTGTCAGTGGTCATGGTCGTAGGAGTCCACCAGACGGTGGTACCGGTGGTATCAGTAGCAGTGTCGGTCTTGACAGTAGCAGTGTCTGTCTTGACAGTAGCAGTGTCTGTATTTGTGGTTGCAGCTGTGTTTGTGTTTTTCGTGGCCGTCTTACCGTTGGAATCATCGTTGGAATCATCATTGGAATCGTCGTTATTTGAGCTGGAATCATCACTAGAGTCAGAGTCTGACGAATCTAAATCAAGACTGCCGCTATTGGCGCTAAGCACGCTACTGACGTAGTAAAAGGCAAGAGGCAACGAGTTAATAGGTCTAAATGTGGATAAGCTCATTATTTTTCGTTGTATCTACTAAAAAATCTTGTTCTAAAAAAATTAGGGATCAAGAAGGATCATATTTATACGAAGGCCTGCATCGAACCCCCAGGGGTTCTACTGATGCTCATTAGCCTGAGTTCCCAACAATGCCACTAGTTAACAGAAGAACGTGATGTAATAATATGTCCTATTTAATTGCCTTTTCAAGAAGAAACCATAACATATTGCGGCCGCGAACTACCCAAAAAGGTGCTTTTTGCAACTAACTCCTATTGAAGTGCTTCGGCTTTCAGTAGGCTATTCCGACAAAGCGAGATCGATACTTTAAAAACGTGTTTATTATACGTATATGAGTATATGTTATATGAAATGAAACTAGTAAAAGTGTGAATACAGAATTCGAAATGAATAATTGATGCTATAGGTGCAATGAACCATAGACGAAAAGAATACCCTCTAAGTCAACAAACTTTTGAAATCCTTACATGCAGTCAATACCAGTGGGTCGTTTACGTTGAACATTTCCATCAAGTTGCCAAGCTTGTGCAATAAGGAGTCGATGTAGTTGTTAGAAGAGAGTTCGGTAGCATGAGGTGAAAATTTTGACTGTTTCAAGCTGCTGTTACTGGACTTTGTAGATTCGGATAAAGACAGTGATTCAGTCTCCTCAAATAGGCGTTTGCGATTGTAGATGAAATCAATCAAGTGCCTTAAAATATCCTGGTTGTGTAACATTTGGTTTTGGCTGATCAATGCTAATCCCTTGATGATTTCAATTTCAATCTCCTTTCTCACATATTTTCTGCTCTTGACTGGAAAATCTGATGTGAAAAAAGCACTACATTCATTTGTCAGTGGGGGTGTCAAGCTTCCATCGAGAAAGGAATTGAAGGTAGAAGCCTGCTGGTTCTGGTAGATTTGGGTGTGTAATACCTTATAATCATCACTCTCATGTAGCCAGCTTGGCATATAGGACAATAATGGAAGATCAACTACCTTGTCATTGTAATCCAAGTTTTCAGACTTCAACTTGGTCATATTTAATCTCAATTTCAACATGATAGTCTCCTCGCAGTTCACAGTGATATTGTTGAAAAATATCTTTAAGTTGGAGAAGTTTTCAATCTCGAGCATCTTTCCGTTAACTTCTATCTTGTGGAAGCTTACAATGTCTCTTGTTCCAATGATCTTCAGGATATCTAATGAGATAGCTGGAAGACAGATTTGGTGATATGAGCTCTTCAAAATCGACAAAAACTCATCAGAGAATTCATCGAGGTTATTGAATCTTCTCAACAGTGAACTATGAGGAATCTTCAAGATATCATTGAATATCAATGAAGGCTGGGAGCATATCTTTTGACCAAATTCCAACTCGGGTGTGTAAGAATCTCCGACTCTGAAAAAGTCAACAGATAAATTCTTATCACTGTCGTTCAACAAAGTCTTAAAGTGAGTCTTGACGGTGTTCAACTTTTCGTTGTTAACTAAGGTTGGTTCGTAATCATTACAGCTGATAACAACCAACTTCGTGGTGTTATTGGAGTTACAATTCAAGAATGGGAATAAATCTTTGCACTTTTCCAATGTGAGCTGCATCTCATCCCAGTGACTAGTTAATATTGGCTTATGTTGGCTGTTCAAATTAGATTGAACTTTGACTTCATTGTAGATCGAGTCCCATCCAGACCAATTTGGTTCAACACTTCCAATGAATGAGCCTTTTTTGCATGGGAAACCAGATCCATCAATTCCTACAAAGATCAAACTCAATCTATCGATTGGTCTCAAGTCTTTTCTCACCCTATCCAAAAACAGAATTATTTTGGTTCTGTACTCATTGTTTGAGATGCTTGAAGATTGCAACAACGTGATAGATAGTATCAAGTTTAAAGGAATGAGTTCTGGTGAAGGCATGGATTTTGCCAACAAAGACTCTGGAATATCCAAGCTGTTTTCAATACAATTCTGGAAACGAATAATATCAACAGGAAGATTGGAGTAGTTCTCTTTGATTAACCCCCAGCCGTTGGTCGTCAATTGAAACAATGAGGTTTCGCTGACGAACTGTTTCTCCAACAACTTTTTGAAGAAGTACTCCAATCTACTGATAATCAAGGGAATCTCACAGCAGATTTGCAATTCCGGAATCGTGTCATTATTTAAGTCCAATCGAATACCACTGACAAATCTTGTCATGTTCAAAATGTCTTGGTCTATCAGAATCTTCCCAATTAGAACTTCACCTTTAAGATCAACCAAGATCAAACAACTCTCAAATAACAATAATCTCACCTGATCCCAGTTGGTTCCGTTAGTGCTTATACCTATGATTTCAAATATAACCAACTTGCCCAAGCTGTTGAAGTCAATAACGTTTTCGTCGTTGGAGTTGATGATATTGTTCAAGATTCCAAACTTGATCTCTTCGAGAATCTGGTTTTTCAACACCAAGTTCTTGTCCTCATTGATGCAGTTGTAGAATGTTGGAGGTTTGACACTGATCAAGTAATTCAAACAATAATCGTCATTGACTTGGGAATCGACCTTGACTTTGCAGTCTTCGTGCTCACTTATGAATTTAACTTTGGGCTTCATCAAGCTGTCAAACAAGTCCTTGTTTAAATTCTTATTAAAAGATGATCTAGGTGATAATAATTGCAGCTGTTGTTGCAGCAACCGATCTTGTTGCAAATAACTCTGTGAAGGTTTCGGATATCCCAAACGCCCATTTACATCTTCTTGTGAGTCCTGGGGATCCCTTTGTTGCACTTCTTGCTTGAGTGTATGTGTTGGAGGGTATAATGGATCTGGGATCATCTGGTCAGATGGGGTCATCGGGACTTCCACTGGACAAAATGTTGGCGAGGTGTATTCATGAGAGGTATGACTGATAGAATTGGACAATGGTTGAGGATTGAGGTCCGAGAAGCTGGGAGCCAAAGAAGAGTGATTGTCTGGACATTTTTTGCAGGTCAAAATGTTATTTATAAAGCAGTCTCTGTGACAAATGTGGTTACAGCTCAATTCCAACAAGTCCTCATCGATAAAAAAGTTGCATATGGTGCAAATGGGAGAAATAACTTTGGGCAGATGTGGTTGCAGGTGCGACTGGTTCTGGGCATTCAAATGCAATAGTGAAGGGGAATTCGCTTGCAGGATACCTGAATCATAAGTGGTGCTGGGGGTGGGTTGGACATGGGTCCTTTGGTAGTGAGATGGCCTTTGGAGATTATAGCTGGAATCTGGACCAATTGGTAAACAAGGAAGTTGCTTTGAGTCCTTGTAGTCCAAGTCAATTGGTTTCAACCGTATTTGTTCACCATCTAGAAAATCGTTTGGCAGAGATCGCAAATTCAAAGGAGATGGAATCGGAATTGTTTTTGATCTCATCATCGCACGTTGGCTAAAATTGAATGATCTCTGGTCATGAAACCCCCCAGAACTCTGTTCTTTGGATTTGAGATTGGAATCGTAGAATGACATTATCAGGGAGTGGAAAGTTGGTTCGGTCATAAAAATTGCAGGATTTCCGAAGGTTTTATATCAAAGTCATTTAACAAAGAGGCAGATTTAAGAGGAATAGGAAATATTTAGAAAAAAAGAATAAAAATATTTGATCATTGACCCTTGGAATGTTGCATTACCTATGCATACAAATATATGGGTATGCTTAGGGTGGTTGCATGGGTCAGAAGATACATTGCATACGTAACTACGCTGAAACAAGAAAAATGGACATTTTAACGTGTATTTCCCCTATTTCAGTTAAAGGCATTGTTTAGGCTAATGTGCAAATTAACTCATTCCCGCAAGACATATGCATGGTTACTGATCCGCTGATAATCCTGTTTTTCCTAATCAATGTCGCACCTCTTTAAAACAAATGTCGTTAAAATCCTAAACTCTCAGGGGTTTATTCAAATTAGGTAACATAAATCTGGCGGCCCGCATGGGAACTACATTCAAGATTTCAAAACCTGATTAAGTAATCGTAGTGTCCAAATTACACTAGAGAGAATTTGTGAATACTCTCTTACAAGAAAAGGTACTATGTATTTCTAGACTCTCTAGGAATAACACCTCCTCGCGTGCATCCAGGTTAGGCTGTGAAACATTTGCTCGAGTTCTTAAGCGGCTTGACTAGCTTGAAATCAGTCTCTTGATATTTTCCTCGTTGCAAGTGAACTATTGACCAAGTCATGAACATGACTTGTCAGGTTTCAATCAAAAAATACGATTTTATAGACTTTATTCATTGGAGATACTGAGAAAAAAAAGGGAAGGGGAAATATTGGTTTGCGATCTTGGAATTTACACTCTTATTTTCAAAACTTTAATCAGAAATCCCTGAATTTTGCAAAATTTATCACATGAATTCAGATTGATATGTGGCAACCATAATATTCATTCTAGTCACTGATCAATATCTCTGTGTGTCTGCGTGGTCATAAGTAGAGTATTTTAATCACAAAGGTGCATAATTGGTTACCTCATAGGAACATACTTTTAGTTATCGCACCAATGTCCCGCCCAACAATCGCGGTGGGGGCAAGCAATTTTTTATATAAAGCGCTGTAAGTCGATAAGCATTATGCTCATCGTAAAATTTTAATTCCTCAAAAAAAAAATTACAACGAAGATGTCTGAATCGCAGCCTCTTCTTCGTGATGCTTCAGTCGAAGAAGGCCTGAGCATTTCACTCGCCGATGAAGTGAAACCTGAACAAAATTATTTTTCCGATGTCCCTAACTTCTTTTGGATTGAATTATCACTACTTCTAAATGTGTTTTTAGCAGGGTTTGATGGAACAATTACTGCCTCCACATATGCAACTATTGGGAGTGAGTTTAAGGCCTTCTCACTGGCCTCCTGGATCACTTCGTCCTATTTGATCACTTCTACTGCCTTCCAACCACTCTACGGTTCTATTTCTGACAGTGTTGGCAGAAGAATGTGCATTGTGTTTGCGCTTTTGACATTTGGTATCGGTTGTTATGGCTGCAGCATATCGAAGAGTATGGGTTTTCTCATTGCTCTGAGAGCATTCACTGGTATTGGAGGAGGAGGACTTATATCTCTTTCCACCATCACCAACTCCGATATAATTTATCCTTCGAAACGAGGATTGTTCCAAGCAGTGCAAAACTTACTTTTGGGTACCGGAGCCGTTTGTGGAGCCACCTTTGGTGGATTTTTAACCAATTGCTTGGGATGGAGATGGTGTTTTGGACTCCAAATCCTTCCCACGGCGTTGAGTCTTTTTGTGGCTATCAGATCCATTCCTAACCAAATTACCTTCCCGCATGCTGAAGGTCCCATCTATAAGAAAATCGACTTTAAGGGGTCAGCCTGTTTGGTGGTCGGTTTAACTTGCCTGCTCTTGGTGCTATGCTTTGGAGGAAACGAACTACAGTGGACAGACTGGCGTATCTGGGTGTTGGTAATAGTTACAGTGGCATCTACAGTGATATTTTTCGAGCAAGAATCCCATACTGAAGCCATTCCCATTATCCCTGTCAACGACTACAAGAGCGGGTTTGTGGTTATCAACATCATCTTCAACTTCTGTGTCGGTCTTGCTTCCTACTCGTACCTCTTCACCTTACCGTTGCTTTTCCAAATCAATCTTGGAGACTCGGTCGCCCAGGTGGGTTTTCGATTATCCATCCCGGCAGTTGCCACTCCTTTAGGGGGATTTGCCGCCGGGTATCTTATCACAAAGTCCCGTAACTATTCCCGGATCACTATCTTAGGGACAACGTTAATGGCGGTGGGAAATGGACTTTCTCTCTTGATTTCTGAAAAGTTGCCCAAAGCTGCAATCAACCTTTTCTTGTTTCCTGCTAACTTTGGCCAGGGATTGGCCTTCCCAAGTTCCCTCTTTTTGTTTGTTTACTACTTTGATGCTACGAAACAAGCTTCGTCTACCTCTACGGTCTACTTGATGAGAAATATTGGTGGGGTATGGGGAGTTACTTACATTTCCATTGTTATCAAGACAGTACTAAAGCAAAACTTGCCGGCCCATCTTGCCATGTTACACAGGCTTAGTAAGGAGGAAATAGACAGGATTCTTGCGGCAATTTTGGAGTCGGTTGACATTCTTGGGTCGGTGGATAGTGATGTAAAGGAGGTGCTAGTCCAAGACTACACATTTGCACTTCGAATAACACAGGCTGTTTCCACTGCTTGTTGTGTAATTGCACTTTTCTGTGCAATTATGAGCCGAAAAGGTCGGTCCTACAATTGTTAGAGGATTTTTAGTTATATCCATCAATTTCAACCTAACGAAAAAAAAAAAGGTATACATGTGGTCCTGTATCCAAGCCATTCTTCATCAGGCTCCGAATTTTGCCATCAATGCGGGATTTGGCGTGATAAGGTCTCTGCGTTCTGCGATAGGCCCGGTATTTATCTGCAGGTTTGTACCAATTTTGCTGGTACACACCACAAACCGGCCGGTGTCCTGTATGGGCCAAATCCATTTTTGGTCAATAATATAAATATACTAGTTTTCCATATGATGATAGAGGCTAAGATGATTTCTTATTTTAATTCAGTCTTGTTATTGTTGTGCTTGGGGTGTGTGAATGGTGACTGGCAATTCAGGTCCAGACCTGATTTGGCCCCTCCTCGTTTGAATATTACAATTCCTGCAAATGGAACCTCAGAAGGCTACTTATTTGTTGCTCCTTTCACTGGTTTTGATGCCATTGGTAATTCCCATGGTCCTAGACAGGCAGCTCCATATATCTTCACTGATACTGGAGACCTTGTTTGGTCGGGATACACTTACTTTTCCATTTGGGCTGCAAACTTTCAGGCTGCGAAACTCCACGGGAAAGACGTTTTATTCTCATTTGAAGGCTCCCACAACCCGGATTATGGTCATGGCCATGGTCATATTACTTTCTTGGACCAGAACTATGAGACCATTAGGGAATTGCGCGCTGGGAACCACAAGATTTTTGACAAACATGAATTCCAAATTATCGATGAGAAGACAGGTTTGGCTCAGATATACCAGCCGCGTCCTGCTGACTTGAGCAAGTGGGCTGATTCTAAAGAACAACAGTGGATTGTTGATGCCATTTTCCAGGAGGTGGATATTGAAACTGGTGAGGTAGTATTTGAATGGTCTTCTTTGGACCATGTGTCTCCGGATGAATCGGTTCTTCCTATCAACTTAGGTCAGGTAGGAAGTGGTTTCAACTCCAGTGATGCTTGGGATTACTACCACATCAACTCGGTCGACAAGGACCAAAATGGTGACTACCTTCTCTCAGGGAGACATTGTGCCTCTATCTACAAGATTGACGGAAAAACGGGAGAAGTTGTTTGGAAACTTGGAGGTGTTCCCGGAGTGACCACTTCAGACTTTGAGTTACAAGGCTTCAACTTCTCGTTCCAGCACCATGCTCGGGCTTTGTACACATCGCCAGACTCCACCAAGCAGGTGATTTCGTTGTATGACAATTCTGCCCACGGAAGTGAAGATAATAAAGGAAGGCAGGTTCAATACAACTCTCATTCGAGTAGTAAGATCATTGAAATCGATACCACCACCTGGACTGCCAAGCTTTTATTCAATGGAATTCCTCCAGATAATCTTCTTTCTAAGTCTCAGGGATCGAGTCAAGTTTTACCTGATGGTCACGTTGTGGTGAACTGGGGTTCACAAGGAGCTGTTACTGAGTTTGATGCTGATGCCAACCCCATCTTCCATGCTTACTTGGATTCAGGTGAATTGGGACTCAAAGTTCAAAACTATCGGGCTTTCAAGTTTAATTGGACAGGAATCCCCAATGAACAGATTGCCTTGTATAGTGAATCCAATGAAGATAAGTCCACCAGCTTGTATGTAAGCTGGAACGGAGACACACAAACTAGAGTGTGGAAATTCTTCACTGTGGATGCCGATACAAGAACCTATATTGGAGAAGCCCACAGAAGAACCTTTGAAACTGTGTTTACAATTCCCAAAACTATCTCCAGCAAGGTCATTGCTGAAGCTTATGGGGCTTCGGGAGAACTTTTGGCCAGCTCTGCTGAGGTTTTGTCTGTTACTGCTGTTAGAGAGTATCTGCATCAGAGAATTGAAATCCAACAGGAGTCACACCAAAGCTATTTCAACTGGAGAGAAGCTTTTGGAGGGTTTTAGGTGTTTTCGCCAGGTTAGTTTTAAACTGAATATTAGTTTATACGTTAAGTGAATATATTAACACAAGATACTTGAGAGATGTAATGATAGTAATCAGGTCAGTGCTTTCTTTGAATGCTACTTTAGTCCTCTTCCGTTCGTACGAGACTTTGAGTCCCTCACCACTGGACAAGAGTTCTTGGACCATAAACTGTGGATATGATGCAAAGTTAGCTAATACCAGTAACCAGTTTGCAAGGATACGAGCCTGTTTTCCGCCTTCTGCTAAGCCAGCCTGCATAAAATGGATGCAAAATAGATGAAATGGAAAACCGTTAAATGCAGCCATAGTTGAAAAGGGAAATAAGTAATCTTCCTTCCGTCGGAGACTCCGACCATTGACCGGAGGGTTCCCGGAAAAAGGGCTTGCTGAGGATGAAATAGGCAGTTTTAAGCATTAATGAGAGAATAAAAGGAAGCATCGGTCATTAAGTTACATTGCTTCCGTCGGAGCATCCGGCCGTGTTTCACCTGGCGCTCGCCCACCTCAGGAGGCTCCGTCGGAGGCTCCGAAATATACCATGATGGGGGTGTTTTTAATAGGATATGCTTGCAAAACTAACGTACACGCAAAAAAACTGCTAGTGCTCCAATACTTCCCGCGGATACACCGGGAAACGCTGGTGGCAACAAATGGGAATCTATAACCATTGTTAGAATTTAAAACCCATCCTTTACTAGCAGGTTTTGGGTAAGACCCTCATCAACATGCAAGCATCCACTGGCGTCAAACGAACTTCCAATTGCTAGAAACCCTGAAAGTGTACCCCCACCAACTATATGCTTGGAATTGATCTACCGATGGCAGTAGGTTTGTTCGGGGCGTGTGATTAAAATTTGCAAGATAACGAAGATAAGATGCAATTTGTGCGACTGCAACTAATGAAGCCACAAAGAGTCTTACGAAATTTAAAGATGTTCCTTGACCTAAATTCGTTTATAAATTGCAGCCGTTACCCTTCGATGGAGAATATCTTTGTAAAATGAGTCAACTAGAAAAGACATCTTTAGATGAAAGTCAACCAGAGAATATCTCTTTACCAGAGAAGACTTTGGACAATGAGTTAGGAAAAGAGACAACATCTCTTAATGTTGAGCTGATAAAGTCAGATTCTGACCATGGTACTTTTTCAGGGGAATATCATCCTGATGATGTGGACTTGCTTGCACCCGAATTAACCATTGATGATTCGCCTACTCTTTTAGAAAATTTTAAATTGAAGGTTTACAAGAAGCCTAAAAATTACTACGACCAAATTGCAACCAGAAAATCGGTGTTTGAAGGTCCTGACCCAAACATTGTTAAAACGTACTTTCCCACATCTAAATGGGAAAACTTTAAGGCATTTGACCCTTATTTTAGATGGACTTATGCTGAGGATAAGGCGGTCACTAGAAAGATTGACTATAAGATTCTTCCAATTGTGTGTGCTCTTTTCTTTTGTTTGAACTTGGACAGAGGAAACTTGAGTTCAGCTGTTGCTGGAGGTATTCTTGTGGATTTGAAGATGACTACTGATGATTATAATTTGGGAAATAATTTAAGATCCATTGGATTTATTATTACTGAAATTCCTTCTCAAATGCTTGCTAAGAAATTTGGTCCCGATTGGTGGATGCCTTTGCAAGTGATAATCTGGTCGATTATTGCCCTTGCTCAGTACTGGGTTAATGATAAGAAGGCTTTTTGGGCCTTGCGGTTCCTTCTTGGAGTTAGTCAAGGGGGTTTCATTGCTGACAGTGTTTCGTATGTTTCCTACTTTTACACCAGACAACAAACTGGTCCTCGGTTGGCTGCCTTCTGGTCACTCATCTCCCTTAGTGGAATTATAAGTAATTTGTTGGCAGTTGGCTTTTTGAAGGTCACTGTACAAGGTAAGGCAAGTTGGAGATGGTTATTCATGTTTGATGGGATTATCACTCTTGTCTTTGGAATTGCCGCTCTTTTCTTGATGGTTCCAGGTCCAACACAGACCAAGTCGAAGTTGTTTCCAAAAGGTTTCTTCAACGAAAAGGAAGAGAAAATTATAACTAATAGATTGATCAGAGATGACCCTACCAAGTGTGATATGCACAATAGAGAAGGTATTACATTTAAGCAATTTTTGAAGACTTTACTTGATTATGATTTATGGCCTTTGCTTGTTCTTTCGCTTACGTATCAAATTGCGTATTATCCTATGTCTGCCTACTTGAATATTAACTTGAAAGCGTTGGGCTTTGGTACCGACCAAATTCTTTATCTCAACCTTCCAATTTATGTGTTTGAAGCCTTCACAATTGTTGCTATCACTTTGATTAGTGAGTTTTTCAATGAAAGAGCACTTATCAGTATATTTCCACAATTTTGGGTGCTTATTTGTGTGGTAGTTGAGTTTACCAGTGCTGAAAAGATTAGCAATTGGGGACAATATGCGGTAATGTTCTTTTTGATTTCTATGCCCAATATTCAACCTATTCTTACTTCGTGGATTTCAAGAATATCTTACTCGGTTAGAGCAAGAACAATTTCGTCACCTATGTCGAACATTGGTATCCAACTTGCACAGCTTATAAGTAACAACGTTTACCGGTCTGATGATTCCCCATATTACCATAGAGGTAATAAGGCATTAGTTGGGGTCACTGTAATGAACATAGTGCTTTTTGCTTTGACCAAAGTTTACTATATTTACAGAAACAAGTATAAGAAGGGCAAGTGGGATCTGATGTCTGATTCTGAAAAAGAAACTTATCTACAAACCCACAGAAATGATGGTAACAAAAGATTGGATTTCTTGTTTGAACATTAATCGAGGTGAATATTTAGCTTTTAATATATGAGGATAAAAAACTATACGTTACAAAACCTTCCATGAACTGGAAATGTTCGATAGCGTTCACTTGCTACGAAAAGTTTGAAATCTATTCCGACTGTTCAATACAAGTTCAGGTTTTATACTAAACTTAATTCAGACTGCATGCCAACTCTTTCTTCGAGTTCCCATACTTTTCATTCTTGCACGCAGTGAGCTTTTTCGGGAGATCCAAAGCAAAATTCTAATTTTGAAGATCACGACATCCACGTTTGAGAGGTTTATTGGAGGTGGGATTAATTGTTCCTCTTTAATAATATCTGCATATATGTTGACGACGTTTTTCGGGTTCGTACGAAACCCATTGTTTAAATTCGGGCATTTTAGACAAATTATGCCCTTAATTTTCCTAGTGGGGTTAAATCAGCCAAATCGTTCAAATTCCTACATGTCCTGTTATTCCCATTCATTTTGTTATGATACACCGAGCGGTATCAACCCCTTATATTTCCCTCGTGCACTCAACTTCGGGTCTGAGCTAGATGTATACGATGATATCCCCAAATCCTTCTGGTACTATAAACCTGCAAAACTGTCATGGGCTTCAAAAGGTTTAGGTTTTACCGCATACACCCCATGGCTCAGGAACCAGAAAATCCGGTGGAAAACCAGCAACAAACCGGGAAGAGAAAATCGTCCCTTCAAGCGTTGACTACAGAACACATTGTTGGTTATGGGGAATATGCGGCTTAGTAGAGCTGATTTAAGAGCTATGCGTAGCCATAAACGCAAGCTACAGCCGATCGGGTGCGCCTTTCCAATTACGCCGCATTAGGGAACTCTGCACTGCGATCGATCTGCCGAACAATCGATTTGTCGGAGATGCGTTGATCTGAATCCGCGGCACAAAACCAGGGTGGCTGAGGATCGATGCTGGTTGCACCTGATCGGCGTATTTTCTAATACCTTCTTGAACAATGTTGTATCTCTACATTCAATGACGCCGATCTCATTCAACCTTTTGGTTATCATTGATAATCCTTCTTCATTGTTGTGAGTGCAGTTTAAAATCACTAGAGTGTGGCATATATTTAAATCAGGCTACTTACTACCGTCCTTAATCCAAAGCCTGAAGTCTTCTCCTGGATGTTCGTTTCCGGTGATAAAATAAGGCACAAAGTTCAAGGTTCTGCCATCGGCCGTTGTGGTCAAGCTCACATACTTTGCATTCTCGTACTCTTCAGCACTAACTTCGAATTTCTGATTGACGGATATCTTGATATCATCCAAGCTCACGTCTCCACTTACCCCAGATTTTTGCAAGGCGTAGGCATAAGGGCCTCTTTGAACAGCCAAGTGTCCCGAATTCGCAGTCACATTGGGGTCTGGCTTAACTATCTCTACTGGAATATCGAATTCAATGGTGATAGTCTCAGACGTCCATATCCGGGGTCCAAATGTGAGATACCCGTTAGAGAGCTTGTACTTCGAGTTGGAGGTCCGGAACGCAGTGTTAGGCTCTCTGATGGAAATTGTGATGGGCTTTTTCGAGTCAATCTTTAGTTCAATTTTACCTTCATTTGGATACTTGGAAACTAACTTGAAGTCCAAATCATCGGACTTCAATGACACCCCAATGTATAAATGGGCAGCGATCAGATCATCGGATACCAGAACAGCGTATTTTTCCAAACTGCTGAAAAGTCTTGCAACATTCGGAGGACAACATGCGCATACAAACCAGCTTTGTCTAGTTAACCCGCAACCACATACAGGTTGGTTGTAGTAGTATGACTTCCCTGTAACGCTGACACCTCCTAACACATCGTTGTACAAGGCTCTTTCCATGGCCAAGGCAACCTTTTTGTCTAACTTGTCCGAAAGCATTCTCTCACATAAAAACACCAACCCAATAGACGCACAGGTTTCGGAGTAACCATCCCATCTCAAGTCATAGTCTTCTCCAAATCCCTCCCATCTGTCAATGGCACCGATTCCTCCGTGAATATAGAACTTTTTGTCTATCATGTTGTCGAATAGTCTCCGAACCGCCTTTTTCAAACTATCATCCTTCTTCAACATCGCAAGCCCCTGGACCCCAGTCAAATAATACACCAACCTGACCGAATGGCCTCTAACTTCTTCTAGTTCCCGTATGGGCTTTTCTGACTGCGAGTACCAATAGGATTTAGGAGCGGGAAGCATGTGTGTATAGTCGCTGTCCATGTGGTCGTAGTCTGCAAGAGGATTGTAGACATCTGGGTCGATGTTTCTTCTGCGAAGCTCATCGTTATAGAACTCGGTGTTGTTCTGGCCCCTTTCTTCAACAAAGTAGTTCAAGAGGTCGAAGTACTCCTTCTTGGGCACAATTCTCAATAGCTTGACCAACGCCAACTCGATCTCTTCGTGCCCAGGATATCCGTGTAACTGACCTTCCCCAGGGCCAAATGTCAAATAAAGCAAATCCACATATTTGCACATAATGTCGACCAACTCCATTGACCCGGTAGCTTCATGATGTGCTACAGCTGCTTCAATCAAGTGACCACAGCAGTACAACTCGTGTTTCTCCATGATATTGGTGAATCTAGCTTTAGGATCCATTTGGGTGAAATAAGAGTTAAGGTACCCATCTGGTTGTTGGGCCTTCTTGGCCATTCTGACAATCTGGTCAATCCAGTCGACATAAGTCTGGTAGATTTGTTCGTCTTTTTCGGTATATTTTAAAGCATAGCACACGGCTTCTAAGAATTTTGCTATATCGGAGTCCCAGAATATGTGAGGTTCGATGTCCTTCAAGTGTTTCCAATTGAAGTCGAAGAATTCCCACCGTCCGGTTTTCATCAACACATTATGCATTGAAGGCAAGGTATTAGCAGCGACAGTTCTGATTCTGAGTTTCCAGAAATCGTCCTCCACAAATCTTTCAACTCCGAGATCCTTATCGGTTTTTCCGTAGACAATATTTGGGGCAGTAGAGCCCAATCCTAGAATATTTTTGACGCCACTGAACATTGTTAAACTAACGCGGTGAAGATATTGGTGAATGTAAGAGCCAATTTATGGGGATCAATTGACTATTTATTGCCCCACTACGTGCCGCACCATCGAGGGGATCGGTATCCTTAAAGGGATTCCGCACTATCGGTAACCTTAATCGGGTTGGTGGGGGTGGAGATCCATGCGTTGCGAGAATATCTCCGATAGTCTGCACAGCCAATGCTAGTGCAGTACAAACAGAGTTCAACGAATTGTAGATCCAAACTCGATTGCTTAAGCTGGCAAAAATAATTGGGTTGGGTTCAATGGACCAACATTTTATAATATCGTTGTCGCAGTCATACATTTTCCTATTCACTAAACAATAGACATTACTCGTAAGCAGCTGCCTTGACAGACACCCTGTCAATTTCCTCTGCATCAAGGTCCATCTGGTACGATGAAAACTTTCTGGCAGATATTCCCTTTTCAAAAAGAATATCCAACTCCTCGTAGGTCCTATCCTTCGTTTCTGGAAGCCTAAAGTAAGTCCAGATTAAAAGCAAGAAACTGGTGCAAAACCAAATGTAGCTTGTTCTTCCCTTCATGTCCAACTCCGTGGGATTAATGAACTTGGGCTCAACCACTTGAGCCACCAATTGCACCAAATTGTAGGCATTTCTTCCAATTGCAATACTAACAGCTCTCAACCTCGTACTTGAAACCTCCGACATAACGGTATATCCTAGAGGTGCCAAAGAAAGCACAAACGCAACACACCATCCGAAAGTACAACCAACTTGGCCCCAGGAATACTTTAAATCACCTGTATTGCTGGCTGGGGTCTGGAGGATGCCAATCACCAATAAGAAAGCTGTCATGAACGTCAATCCAGCAAGAAAGATCTTTCTCCGGCCCACCTTGTTGGCCAAAAACCACGACATGAACGTACCTACCCATGCCACTGCCGTAATGGCAAGGTTCATGTTGTACGTCATAACACTATCTAATCCCACCTGTGAGAAAAAATACGATGGGAGGTACGCAAAGTTATTCCCAGCAAATACCTGGCCAGCCATCGCCATACAAGCGATTTCAGTTCTTCTCAAGTTGGTGCCCCGGAAACATTCCCTATATGCTTTCCAGCCCTTATACCGGTCGTCCAACCGGTCTTGTTGGTCTTTTTCCAACTCGTTGGTGTAGATCATCAAATTGACCCTTTGCTTAGCAAGATGATGGATAGACTTGTGACTCAATCTCTTTACCATCTCCTCTGCCTTTTCGAGCTCTCCACGACGAACCAACCAGTATGGAGAGTCGGGACAAAACCAAGTAGCAATGAAAAGTGGAGGGATCCATGCCCATTGTACGGCAAAAGGTATTCTATAAGACCAGTGGCTGGTGTTGCTCAACATGGCCCGTAACACTCCACAGGCCACCAACTGGCCGGTGGCCCAACACATCATCACATAGGCCGATAAAAACCCCCGAAGCGGTAAGGGAGATACTTCTGAAGCGTAAATAAGTCCTACTACTGAGAAAAAACCCCAGGGAAATCCACAGAGAATCTGACCCACAAGAAGCATTTCCACGTTTTTAGCAAACACCGTGATAAACAAGAACCCAGCCATGACAACCAAGTTGACCAAAACGATTTTCCTATGGCCAAAGCGTTCTACCAAAATCCCATTGACAGCCAAAGCTATGATAATTCCGATACTACTTGCACACCCCAAGGCACTTTGCCATTGTCCAGTGAGCAGGTACGAGCCGGGAGCAATCTCCACTCCGTACTTTTTTTGGAAACTAGTGAATGCAAAGAAATTTCCCATTAAAGAGGTATCGTAACCCTCCATAATACTAAAACACATTAGTAAGAGATTAAAATAAAGTTATTAACATAGGTACATACATTGTTGAAGACATGATCAACGACCAGCAAACGGCAGGAAAATAGTCCCTAAGGGCCCTGCTGGCAGTAAGTTCATGCTCGTCTTTAGTAGCATTTCTTGCGTTCAAAATGAGGTTCTCGGCCTCCACCCCTAATTCTTTCTCCAGTTCGTTGTCTGAAACCATCTCATGGTGCAGAGCTTCTGGCTTTTCTTGGTGGCTCATTGTGTTTTTGATTAATTACAATCGATCGGTTTTCCCCTGTCTATTTATATAAGTTGTAGCCCGTACCTCCCAACCACGTCTGATGTAAGTTTGGGGTACGCACCCCCACCTACCCGTTAGTGGCCCCTCAGAACCTTTTTGGGCCAATCATGCACCCCACTCAAAAATAAAACATGGGGTAATCTGCGCAACGGAACTCCCCTTCAGGAAACCGATATAAAAACCCACAACTCCGGTTGAGAATCTACCCCAATGAAATCGCAGTGGAAATGCCTTAATCTTGGCAATTACACCAACAAGGCCAATGGCCGTCGCAGACAGAAATATACCACTCCTTGTGATGCATGTGCAAACAGCAAGATTAAGTGCGACTCCAATCTTCCCTGCTCACGATGCCTGAGGCTCAAAAAATCTTGTACTTTCAAGCGTAAAAAGAGGCCAACTGGTGATCCACACCCGATCGATTCTCCAGAAAACCAACAATATGAGCTGGCAACTGCGCTAGAGGTTTTTTCAAATACAGGAAATTGGGGTACGGGGTTTGGGGTGTACACTTTGGGTTCAGCGGAGGAGATTATCTCCAAAGAAATTTTACTACCTTTTATCGATATCTACTGGAAATGGTATTATGGAAACTGGCCCATTTTGCCAGCTCGTAGCTTGTCCACTCGGTGCCAAAGCCTTAATCCTACCTCCACTACACCAGCATCCATAGATAACGTTTTGTGCTATTCGCTCAGTTGTGCAGTGGCTGCTGCAATTGCCAATCAGCTAACATTTCTCAAGTCAGACAACCCTATCAACTTTGACTTGGAGCATATTGACATCGACAGACTCATCCAAGAAAGCGTTCGAGCCCGAAATTTAATCAATTATCGGGCTCTCCCTTCGGTTGATAATATTTTGATATCTTTCTTCCAGTACATTTACTATGTCAATGTGGAAGGGTACATGGATAGTGGACTTTTGTGTATGAAAGAGGCCATTGATATAGCCCAAATTTTCCGGATGCGTCACTGGCGGATGAAGCAGGGTCATTCCACTTTGGAAATGCACCTGTTATCCAAGATTCATTATATGCTCTTGATCAGTGAGAGGTATATGTGCATAGAACAGAATCTCCCGGTATGTCTAGAGTCTTCGTTGCCTTTACCAACATCAGACTTGGATGAGAATCCTTCGTTGTTGGCTGGATTTCAGGAGCTTGTCAAGTGCTTTGCGTTGGTAGATCGGAGCTTTTTTGACAACTTGATCAGTTATACCACGAAGCAAACGAATTATCTAAGTGCGAGCCACCTGAACTGGTTTCCCAGGAGAAGCTGGATCAAAACTATCAACAGTAAGTTGAAGGATATACAAATAGTACATGCCTGTGGGGAAACTCAAATGATGAATGTCACCTTGTCAAAGCATTGGATGAGGGCTCTTGTATGGAACTTGAGTCACGAAAACAATTTCACCACTGATGTACAACCAGAACATTACTTGTCCTACAAACACCCTGTCTCCATAGCACGGGACTTTTTGGATGAGACTTCTAGTCTACTGAGCTTTGCATTTGAGTCCAATGGCCCAGGCCTATGCGTGAAGCTATTGGAAATAACTTGCAGAGTTGCTGATTCTATTACAATCACTGGTGATTTGGGAGCCTTGCCGGTTCTTCAGACCATGTTTGACTTGGTTTTGCAATACAAGTCGGACATTACCATCTCCAGGAGTATTTATTTGAAGGTGAAAAGTGTCTTACAAAAAGCTTCATCTTCTTTCAATGAATTTCCAGCTTTCAATCTTGATCTTTTCGATTTACAAATTCCCTCAATCGTTTCTTCACCATATAGCAATCTTGCCATGTCAAGAAAAGAGGAGCAATCTGAGACCCTTCACAACCACTAGCTCTGTTTATACTTGCACCTGGCACAGAATATATTTGCATGTAATTTCGCAGCCTACTTGAAATTCTTTACAAATCTGTAGTTTAATATAAGACTCTGTGTTCACCTTTTGATTCTTTTTCGTGGATACTTGTCAGTGCTTGCTTTACGTGGGAAGGTTAAATTCGAGTGGACATTTATTTCTGTTCCCGCCGATCATTGACCTCCGGGAGATCTTCAGCCGCAAACAGATGAATAGCAACAAAATCTGATTATGAGCGAGCAATAAAACTCCTTACTCATAAATCATGGTTTTTGGGGCTCATAAGTCGTACAGTACTTGTGTTTCATGTTCATCGTCTCAAGAGTTCCTACGTATGTCAATTATAACCGACTAAACGGTACGGAATTTCGTCAACTTTGGTTCGTTACTAAAATTCAAAACGCCGCGTCTACTACAGAATGTCTTGGTGAAAGTTGCCGTTCAAATAGTGTATGTGACAACAGCAAATTTCAAAAACTTTTTAGGGAATGTCCTAAATCTTGGAAGAATAACAGGATTAGTTATTGAGATCCATGCAAGGATAAATTTTAGAGAAAAACTATTCTTCGCAAATTCCTCTCGGTGGCCAAGCTGGCTAAGGCGCGAGACTGTAATGAGTACCTCAAAGTAATCTTGAGATCGGGTGTTCGACTCACCCCCGGGAGAATTTTTTTGGTCACCGTCCTTCAACTAACAATAGATTTTTTATTTGAAGCAGCTTGTA
This sequence comes from Yamadazyma tenuis, assembly GCF_029203305.1. Lineage (NCBI taxonomy): Eukaryota > Fungi > Ascomycota > Pichiomycetes > Serinales > Debaryomycetaceae > Yamadazyma > Yamadazyma tenuis. Next base: position 1,182,211 of record NC_089464.1, read on the forward strand.
CATAGTCTCTACACCCCTAGGCAAGAACACGTATAGCTTCAACAATGGCCAATCCTAGTATGCCAACAATAATGGCCATAAATATTTTTTAAACCCTTCGAAGCTAATGCCCGCCGAGTGCGTTTCCTCCTAATTTCCCCTTTGCAACCAAACAATGGTGAGATGAAAATCATGCATTCATATATAATTAACGAGAGATATTGGAAAACATTTCTAAGAGACACGAGTAGTGACCAAGAACGCCAAAAACCACTAGGATATGCCATATGTTGTGACTGGAAAATGCGTAGTCCACCCACCATAAAGAAAAGAAATCGGTCTTATAGTTGGTTTGAATTGGTTGTTCAGGGAAATGCTTGTTAATAATGGACTTGAACTTCTCGTGTTCCATTGCTTCAGACTCGTGGTCAGATGGGGGTTTTTCATTTAAGATCTGGTTAGTAATATCGTTTTCAATGTCTTTATACTCTTCTTCTCCACTCTTTTCTGGGTTTCCTGCCAAAATGTCAGAAGCACTATGCTCATGCTGACAGCACTCGTCTTCATTTATGATCACATCATATCTCCATCTTTCTGGAATGAGTCCACCATAGAAACATACACCAATCCAGTACCAAACAAAACTCTTGTAGAAAATAGGAATGATGAACTGGAACGACTTGACAAACCCTTCGTAAAAGCACAACAGCATGACGGTTCCAACCCCCAAAGCTGCTAAACCAACAAAGTAACCAATTCGAATGGACCTGCACTCGGGTTTATCAAAGTACGGAGACCAGTTGAATGCCAAACCTCCAACCCCACTGACAATCGAAATGGTCATGAACGTCCTGAACAATTTGGGATAGTTGAACAATGCTGCATACTCAACAGACACAACAGATGATGTGATCAAGAAGGTTATTCCGGTATAATCCACACACGCACAATTATACCTGGTCGATATTCTGGCAAAACATGAGTATGTGTGCCAAATAGTGGAGCAAGTCAAGCATGCCACTGCACAGAACAAGAAAAAGTAGATGGCCAAGTTGTCTTCAAATGTGTTTTTGCTGAACACTTCTGTGGATGGTAAGTGCACCAACCCCAAATAAAAGAGAATCCCCAATCCCACTATGTGGGTCCAGATATTCATGGACTCGTTGTGGTTGAAGTGAAAAATGGACTTGAACATCGACCAGTGGCTCAAGGAAAACCGGTATCCGTTGATGATGTACCTGTTTTCTCTCCAACCGAGGGGCATCTGGTAGTAGTGTAAGTAGTTATGTTGACCAAGCTTTAATGCCTTGTTGAAGTTGTAGAACTTGAAGATGTTGAAAATCGACTCGTCTGTGATCACTTGGTTGGTTTTTCTTTGGATCATATCGTCTATGTGGGTGAGCCTTTCATCAAAGTATTGTAAAGTGTCGATGATCTTTTGACTCAAGATCTCTTTTGAGTTGTCAAAAGATATATCACTCGAAATCAACGGCTCGCTAGAATTGAACATGTAGCTGTACAGATCATCCAAAGTTTTGTACAAGTATTCCAAGTTCAGAATCGACGATTTGAGTACCGATTGTTTGATAAGTTTTAATCTCTGGTGGATCATATCTAGGTTTGCAAAGCTCTTGAACGACAGAACGCTGGAAACACTTGTTCTTCTGCCATGTCCCTGGTGGGATTCGTCGGTCTCTTCTCCGGACTCTACCTCTTTGGTCTTTTCCTCTTCATAGTATTCATCAAGATCCTCAATATTGTTGAACTTAAAGTACCTCTCAAACTGGTCTAACCTGGACTCTATTGACGACAAGAAAATGTCTAATTTCTCTATCAACAACTCCTCTGTGGAATCTTTGGTGGAGTTGTGGAACCTATTCCTAAGTCCTTGTGTGATTTCAGACATGGTCAATTTAAAAGATGTACTTTTTTTTACTTGTTTGCGCACGAGCCGGCCCCGAGCCGCTATCGTGCATTTGCGTGAAAATCTATAATGCATAAATAGGGGTAATCAAGAGTTATGGTGTTTGATACGTTCTATGTTCTCGTAATCCCACAAGGACTTTCTTAATGGCTTGGACATCTTAAAGGTTGACACAAACTGATTGTATTCGTCTTTCATGTGTGGGTCGAGGTCCAACTTCTTGTTGTCTCGGCCATAGCTATCAAATAAGTATTGTTTCTCCATGTCGTGATAGTCGGTCAAATCTTTGGTCAAGTAGTACTCCATGAGAACCTCATCGTAGGTATCTAGTAAGTTGAAGATATCGCTGTCGTCCATTTTGGCTATTCTCCTTAACATTTTTTCCCTGTCGTACTCACCTTCGGGATTTTTCACCTCTTCGTCTGCGAATATCAGACCCACTATATCATTCTTTAACCACAAGTTAAGACCATGCACAAAGTACCAGTCGTGGAATTCCAAGTTGGTCAATCCCTCGGAATACTCAAACACCAACCGATTGGTGATGGTGGAAGGAATAAATACTGGCACTCCTCCCATCATGGTATATCTTAATGGAGATAGCTGATCTAACTTGTAGAAATGCTTCCTTCTGTCATTATAGATTTCCACTTGATCGTCATCTTGCGGCTTGGCAATATCTACCAAGACGTTGCTGTCGTACTCTTCAGGAGCATTTGCTTTTGACTTGGCTAGAGCCGTTACATCGATGTAGATACCAGAATCCACATCCACGACTCTGGCATCGATATGGTTGGACTTGGAACTAATGTCTCTGTTGTGGATGAAGCTTCCCACATCGATAAAGTATTTCCCGTACCCCTCGGCTGGGTCTTCGACAATTAACGTTTGGTTGAAATCTCTGGCAAGTCTGACGAGCTCGCTCATAGGCATTTGGATGTCGATATCCAAATCAAACGGGAACATTAACCCATCCCAGAACCAGGATAATAATGGACCGTGCATGATCCAGCTGATGAGCCCCTTTTCTTCAGCGAATCGATTCCAGTTTCTTAAGAGTCTGTCCAAAATGATATTTGACCTGTAGTTCATTTCCTGCTCATTCCATCCGATTCTATCGTAATTCAAGGCGCCGTTGAAAAACCTCCAGTCGTAATGCCATCCCCATTCTTTATCTCTGTTTCTGTCGTCGTCGATTCTGATGGTGGCCATTTTGAAATAGGTTTCCTCGTCATCAGAATTGGGGAATTCGGCACAATACTTGATGCTCTGCAAGTACATTTCCTCATTGATGGTCAACTGCGAGGCACCTTTTGCTTCGAGTTCCTCAATTTGCTTGTTCATCGAATCCTTGTTATAATGAAACATTTCCTCCGTCAACTTGAGCTCACGGCTTGCACTGGGGTTCAGGGTCTTTCTCAAGATGTTGTACATTCCCACCAAGTCCTCCGACTCTGACAAGGTTCTGGGGATAACCTTGGCCTTCAAGTCGTCGAATTCCTTGATATGATTGATTGTGACCAACGAGTCCGGTTTCAAATCCTTCCGATCATACATGTTTGTATCAATAAAATAGTCAATCAAATCGGAAGTGATCATTTTCTCGTTGGTGTTTTGCTTCACATCAAATTCATAAGTTCCACCTTCTCCATTCAAGATGACCACCTTGACGGGTTTTGGTAGATGTTGGGACAACGCATAGCACTTGGCTTCCATGACTCTGAAGTCATTGAAAGGCCTGTCATCGTGTGTCGAGTGACCATGGATGATGAATCTAGGAAGTTGGTTTCTGTTTCTGAACCCTAAATCTCTCACCATGTCATCGCTATAACGAATGTTATCCCAACAGAAATACTCCGGATCGGGGTCATTATTGGTACCTCCTCTTATATAGGGGCAGTCAATTCGTTGGTCCATGGGCTTTGCCAACTCTTCGTTCAACAGCGTCAAGTCCAACCAGTCCACCCAGTTGAACGGCAATTCGATTCTGGTGAGCTCGTTCAAGTCCGGTTTTTCCTTAAGACTACCACCTTGGGCTATAGAAGCCTGGGTGTATTTGTGCTTAATGGCATTCAAGTATATGGATAAAGTGAACCGGGGGTCGTAGAATAGCTCATTTTTATTGACCCAGGAGTTTTCATCTTCCACCAGATACTCAGAGTTCTTCAAAAATGGCTTGATGGCAACGTATGTTTCAATCTCGGTAAGCTCGGTATGAGCAAGCCAATATCGGTCGTCCTTGTTGTTCCGGACTCGCTCGAACCGCTTTCGAAGCTTGTTGTTGAATCCGTATTGGTGGAGGTCTTCTGCCTTGATATTCATCCATGGTTGTCCATTGCGGTCGGACGCGTAATGTTCATATGCTTGTTTCAATACGGCGATTCCCCTGTTTCCTCTGAAATTGGTGGCCAATAACAAGCCGACGTTCAATAGTATAGTCACCACTATGACGATTCTTAAAATCCGGACAATCAGCCTAGAAAACATGATTGAATGCTGGGGATGATCTCATATAAGTACGGCTGTAGCAAGGTCAGCGAAGGGTGAGTTCGATTTAAAAACTGTTTGAACGGGTATCAATTACTGGTGAGTCCGAAGTATGACGCTGGTGTATGCAATGTAGGAACACGAACAGGTCAAATCTTCTATCTAATATGAAAAGTCTTTGGCAACGGTAGGGTTGTGATGCGCAAGGAAAAAAGGCGAAAGGATTAGCTTCGCCGATGGCACACACGACTTAAACTAAATAGCCTTGTTTTGTGCGGCATGCATACAGTACACTGCCCCAGAAAAAGCCTCAAGCGGTACTATTAAGGTACTTTTGTATACTTCTATATACGTTTATATGCCCTGCAAAACTCTGTTGAGTTCCTTCACCATATGAGGATCGAATTTGTCGAGCTCGCTAGTGGAATACTCGAAGGTTTGAAGCTGAGAAATTTTTTTCAGAAACTCAATATCGGTGTTTTCAGATATGTCAAAGTTGAGCTCTTCAAGCTCGTCGATGTCGAGCCCAAAGTTCGTATCGTACTCGTTGAACGCTTCGTGTAGCTGGTCCCAGTTGTTTTCAATCGAGTTTCCGTGCTTTTCTCTCTGGGCCACCGTTTGTTGATAGTGCTCTTTGAATAGTTTCCTCTTGAGGAGGATCTTGTCCATTCTTTCGTGTAGCTGCTTGAAGAATTGTTCTTCATCTAGTTCCTGATCCTTGAGATGGAGATCCAAAGTGACTTTATCGATATCAGCATACTTCAAGCGGAGTTTGAGAAGGAAATTTTCAATCCACTGGATCAACTTCAAGAACAAATGGCTGTCATCGTTGTTGTACATGTTATGCACGAACTTCCAAAAGATCCCAATATGATCATCCATTAGCTTCATAAGCCTGTTGAAGACTTCAACCGAGCTAAGGTAGTATATTTCTTCTTCGTTGATCCGGACAAGTAAATTGATCAACTCATCGTTAAATCCTTGAAGGTCCTTGAAGAAGATGTGCATCTTACTTTTGCTTAGAAGTTCGATTAATGGATGGTAGAAGATAATGAGAAAGTTCTTGATAAGCCTGGTGAGCTCAGGTTCTTCCCACAATGACTTCAAGATGAGCTTGTCATTTTGTCTCACTTTAATCTGATATAGCTGCTTCAAGTTGTTGAAAAGATCATCTGAATCACGTAGTTTGGTTTTTGCCATGGCCTCTTGTTTGTTAACCTCCTCAATAGAACCAATGATGTCTTCAATGGCCTCCTCGATATCGAGGTGTGCTTCATTGAGTTTGTTATCAATGTTTGCTTCAATTGCAGCAATGAAGTTAGGATACTCTTTCAACTTGAGCTTGACATTATTGACTTCAACTTCGTACCCATTCAAGTCTTCATCTAGCAACATGATAAAGAGGCATGACAACAAATTCTTGTTGTTTGTACCGGGAATATTGATCAAAAGAAGACTTATGACCCTGCTTATAATACTCATTGGGTTCGTGAACCGCAAAATATTGTACATTATCCCATACGGGAATAATCGATGGAACTTTTTGACATTATGCAACAATTCGTTGGAATTGTCTTGAGTCAAGAAGATTTGGAAGACAGTGGCACTGATTTCAATCTTACACCAATCAATAAATATCTTGAGAAGAGGAGATAGGTTTGTCATTTCCTTATTGGCACCGATTTCTTTGAATATATTGACCAACGTATCCGGTTCTTTGATTAGCTGGATCTTAAAATCATCAAACTGCTTACTGAAATCTATCATGAGCTTGCTGACTTCCTTCTGAAATTCGAGTTGCGTCATCAATAGATGTTTTTCATGTTTATGTCTCTTTTCATAATCTGCCTTCTGTTCATCGTTCAACGTATGGAAATTGTGTTCATTAATGAAGTACTGAAACTCCTCACTGCTAACTATTTCAGGAAACTGAAGTAGCAGGGTCAAATATCCTCTTAGAGATATTCTTAATTTCTCCTTTATCAACGTATTGGCATCGTTTTTGAATTTTTCTGGGAGTTTACTAGTTTCAATGTTCATGATTCCCGGGAATTTCTTGAGGAGGGTTTTCTCCAAGTGCTTGAATTCATGGTACGGCCTTGAAACATAGTGTTGATCTCCAGAGTCCTGCTCTGTGACTTGGATAACAAATTCATAATGGTGTGTAGACTTTGTAGAAAGGCCAAACCAGGTCGTAGTGGTCTCCACATGCACCTTGTCAACGCTTACTATGTTTATATTCAATCCATTGGAGAAATTGAGTTTCTGGTGCAAATCTTGGAGCATGGGTGTTTTATGTGCTCTTATCTTATCTAGCTTACCGACATCGCTAGGAGCCAAATGTTCACTTTCCAAGTACTCCATGTCCTTGGGGGTGACGAGCACGGAGTTGTAGAATAGTGCCAATCCGCTCACAAACTTGGTATTGATTTGTTTCCTCTTTGTTGTGTGTTCTTTCCTATCATTGGAGTTGGAAAGCTGTTTTTGATTCACACTCTCCACAAACGGCTGAACCGTATGTTTCCAAAACTTTTCTTGATCTTTCTTGGTATTGTTGGTAATGAATGGGAAGCTGTTAATGTAATTGTTGAAGAAGTATCTCGATAATGGGAATGAATCGGTGTCAGCATCGGTGGTTTTGGAGTCAAATGGAGTTCCAAATAATTGTAAGCAATCAGGCCTGGCCAATAGCTTGAGTTCAGTTTCCAACCGCTTTTCCATCAAGAACTTCTTCAAGAAATGCTCCTCGGTGGGAGATAAGTTCAGGAGAAAGGCATTGGTCTGTGTCATTGGGTATATTGTAAATGTTATCGACGCAGAGCCTCGAAAACCTAAATCAATGACAAAATTTGGGGTCGCAAAAACTAACTAGTTGCAAATTGGTCCCAGGTTAAAGGGGTAAAATGTCACTTTTGCAAACACATATTTATACATTAATAGAGAAATGAAAACCGGTTTCACTAGCTTAACAATAGTATAAGTGGAATAGCTACACAATTACTCGTTATGTTCAACATCAACCTTGAAGTCGTCAACAGAACCTCCCTCGAAGTTTCTTCCTGTCTCGAGAAGCTCAATCTTTTCTTTCAAGTCTTCGTCATAGTTTCTGGTTGGCCTCCATCCGGGAATAAAGTAAGGAGCTTCTCTCCAGTATTCGTCTGAGAGCTCAAGAGGAACTCTTCTGGTTTCAGGCATGAAAGCCCAGAAAAACACAGCATTACTGGCACAACACACACAGAAGGTGAAGTAGAACTTATAACCAACTTGTTCCATGGCAACGGTGGTGACCTGGCCAAACATGGTGTTGAAAGCAAAGGACACCATAGTTGCCAACGAAATACCTTTAGCTCTCATCTGCAAATTGAAACTTTCAGAAGGAATCACCCACGAAAGAGGACCAATTCCGTAACTGAAAACAAAGTTGTAGATCCAAGTACTGGCGATAAATCCGATTTGGGCGGGTCTACTGGTAGTGGTAGCAGCAGGGAAAGTAGCCAACAAAATGGTTGCAACGATAAAGCAAAGACAACTCAAGGCATTACAGGAAATAAGAACCCATCTTCTACCAGTCTTATCAATGGTTAACACACACAATGCTTGGGCAATCAAGGCAATGATCGAGTTGATCGACTGATAAAGCAATGTTCTTCCTGTGCTCAACCCCATATTGGCAAAAATTGTAGGACTAAAATATTGAATGGAAGACACCCCTGTCAACTGGACAGATGCTTGCAACGCGCAACACAACACCACTCTTCTGGCTCTGTCCTTTGTAGAGAAAAGACCAATCCAACTCAAAGTAGGATTGAGTTTCTCGAACTCCACCTCTTCAATGATCTCTTCGTACTGAGCCCTACACTCTGAATCCTGAACATTCCCATTTGAATGCAAATTGGCAAGTGTAATTAAGGCCTTGTCTTGCTTACCATGAGCAGCCAACCATCTTGGACTTTCAGGAAGAAAGTAGGTTGCGAAAAACAATAATCCGATGGGCACCACCTGAAGTCCCAAGGGCACTCTAAATTGTTTTTCCGAGCCTGCCAAACCAATGTAAGACCCGTAGGCAATCCATGAAGATGCCAAAGCCCCAATTCCCAAAAAGAACTGTTGAAGCGAAGTGACAGTTCCTCTGATAGAAGGGTGACATAATTCGGCCTGGAACAATGGAATGATCATACAAAGCTTTCCAACTGCTACTCCAGCAATAAACCGGCCGGCCAAAAGCATTCCAATATTTGTGCATGCAGCTTGCAAGATCCCTCCTAAGATAAACACCAAGCACCCAACACTAATAGTGTACTTCCTTCCAATGTAGTCCGATAAGTAGCCAGCAAAGAATGACCCAAAAAAGGCACCTCCTGTGAACAACGACACCACAGCACTCGACTCGTTGGTAGTGGGGTGCATCAGACTGACAAAACTTTCAGAGGCCACTACTTGGGCAATGACCGAAAGATCGTACCCATAAGCAAAACTTCCAATGGAAGCAAAACAACAGATGAGAAATTGGTATAACTTAGGATTAAGAGCCATTTCTGACGAGTACAGGTGATATCGTGAAAATTGCGCTGCTTATATACCAGGCAGCTCCATTTTTTGGTGGGGGTATGTCAGCCCCACATCGAGACCCCATTCTTAGTATCTGTGGTTTACGGGATCGGGTACAGACCCACTGACCCCAAAGGAGGAGATCACTTGTATCAGGATGTCGTCGCGACATGGGGTCAATAACAGGCTACTTTTGCTTTGGGTGAAGGGACCAATCTGGTGTCAGGGATTCTATTGTGAATGGTAGATCGTATATCAAAGTGTCCCCTCGTTGCTGTCATTCTGTTTATCCAAAGTCGCATCCCGTTTATTGAATTGACTGCAAAATTTGGAATCTTACAGCTAATTTCTGACAAACAAGAGAGGTAACCCTAGAAAGAGCTTCCTATCATCAAGCCAAGCCTCCCCCTCGTTGGAATGGCACAATTAATCCATCTGTCACTTTGGCTCCCAGGGGCTTTTGCGACATCCGCATATCGCGGGGTTTTCCTGTGCTCCGTTGCTACTTGCCAGTTGCAAAAGCCCCGCATATGGAGAACCGATTGAGAGACATTGCCGCATTGGCCCTAGTAAATCGTAAAACCTGTTGCGATATTTATTCCAGTCCATTGTTGTATCCCTGAGGGAGGTTACCCGAGTGGAGCAAACCCCCCTTGGCCGCCCCTATACCAGCAAAATTAAAATGGGGTATCTCCGCACTTATTGGCCCGCTTGCACAAACATGGGGTAATGTGGGGCCATAAAACCGATAATTAGTTTTTCCACTAGCGCCCCATCTTTGAAGCTGGGCATGTGGGGTACTTAAGAACATGGCTCCTCCAGGCACTATTCCAACATTTTTGCGTCCTCCAAATCTCAACCACAATGTCTGTATTTGGCCAAACCGTGACTACCGTAAAGTCGCTTGAACATTCAGCCATTAGTGTTGACCCCAAACGTATTTTATCTGCCATTGACGAAAAAATCTACGCCGGTTTCGTGGAACATTTGGGTAGATGTATATACGGAGGATTGGTCGACTACTCCGAAAACCCCAAATGTAAGGTCAATGAATTGGGATACAGACAAGATGTTTCTCAAGCCATCAAAGATCTCAACATGCCGGTTGTAAGATGGCCCGGGGGAAACTTTGTTTCATCCTACCACTGGATCGATGGGGTTGGTCCTAAAGAGGACCGTCCCAGACGACCTGAATTGGCCTGGAAAGGTGAGGAAAGTAATGAGTTTGGTACTAATGAGTTCATGGAGTGGTGTCGCTATATGGACGTTGAGCCCTACTTCTGTCTCAACATGGGCACTGGAACCTTAGATGAAGCTCTTGGTTGGGTCGAATATTGTAACTCAAGTGCCAACACATACTACGCCAACTTGAGACGCAAGCATGGTCATCCAGAGCCTTATAACATCAAGTACTGGGGTCTTGGAAATGAAGTCTGGGGTCCATGGCAAGTGGGCCAAATGAGCCAGGAAGAATATTCCACCAAAGCGGCTGAATGGGCTAAGGCCATCAAGCTTTTGGATCCCAACGTTCAGTTGGTGTCTTGTGGGTGCACTGGTATCGACAACTGGGACCACTACGTGTTGGACAAGTTGATCAACTGGGTTGACTTTCACTCTATTCACATGTATACCGCCAACGATGACTTTCTCAAGAATGTCACTGCTCCAGTAGCGGCCGAAGCTGCTATTCAGGTCACCAAGGGTCTCATTGATCTTGCAACCACTCTGAACCCTCGGGTATTCAATGGACTCACTGCGCTCAACGGAGAGAAGAAAAAGGTCAAGATCTGTTTTGATGAGTGGAACGTCTGGGACCCAGAGAGAGCAGACGGGGTCGAGGGAGCTGAAGAAAGGTACACTCTCAGTGATGCCATTGCTGTTGCTTCCTGGTTAAATATTTTTGTCAGACAGAGTGAAAGTTTGGGTATGTGCAACATTGCGCAGGTGGTGAACGTTATTGCACCCATTATGACCAACGAATCCACGATGTTTTTGCAGACTACCTACCATCCCTTCCGGTTGTTTTCCAACTACATGAGGGGAAACGCCTTGAACTTGCACGTTGAAACCACCATGTACGAAGGTGAAGCTGGAAACAATAGTGGCCAAAACACTTGGATTAAGGGCAATTATGGGGTTCCGTTATTGGACGCTTCTGCCGTTCAAAATGGTGACAAGACTTACATTGCTGTGGTTAATAGATGCGATAAGGAAAATGCTCATACCAAGATTTCCTTTACTTCCAAGGTGTCCAAAGTCCACAAATGGTTACTTTACGACGATGATGTCTTCGCGTATAACAGTTTTGAGGAACCCGAAAAAATCTCTGTGAAGGAATCTGATGTCGAATTTTCTCAGGATATTAATAATGCCATTCCATTTACCTTTGCTAAGCATTCTTTCACTTTATTAGAAATCAGCTACTAAATATGGCTATAGATACATTCTCATTATTTGCAACCATGTTTGCGCGCGCACGCCCTGCTCTTAAAATCCTCATCTCATCTCAGTGGAAAAAAAAATATAGTCAAAGCGAGATGGGAACTGGTAAGAAAGAAAAACAAAGAAGAATAAGGCAAGGGGACACCAAGGATGGTAATATCCGTGTCAAGGGTGAGAACTTCTACCGTGATACCAAAAGAGTCAAGTTCTTGAACATGTACAAAGGAGGACATGCTGTCCGTAACGCCAAAGGTGAGATTGTGCAATCTGCTGCTTTACAATCTACCGATGCCCCTACTGCCAGAGTCGACCCCAACAGAAAGTGGTTCGTAAATACCAGAGTCATTGCTCAAGATGCTTTAACTCATTTCAGAAATGCCATGGCTGACAAAAAAGACAATGCCTATCAAGTTTTATTGAGACGTAATAAGTTGCCCATGTCTTTATTGGACGAAAAAGATACCACAGAATCACCAATCCTGAAAATCATAGAAACGGAGTCGTATGGTCTGGCTTTTGGTCCCAAGCAACAGCGTAAAAAACCTAGAAACTTACAAGTATCGAGTTTGGAAGAACTTGCTCAGGCTACCGAGAAGGACTCTGCAGAATTCCAAGAAAAGCTCGAATTGAACTCGACTTTGGGATTGATGGGAGGATCCTTGATGGATCAAGATGGTATTACACAAGAAGCCAAGGAGGCTATTTTCAGTAAAGGTCAATCCAAGAGAATTTGGAACGAATTGTACAAGGTTATCGATTCATCTGATGTGGTGATCCATGTTTTAGATGCAAGGGATCCTTTAGGAACAAGGTGTGAATCTGTTGAAAAGTATATGAAAGATGAATGTCCTCATAAGCATTTGATCTATGTGTTGAACAAGTGTGACTTGGTTCCAACGTGGATTGCTGTATGTATAAGAAGTGTTGAATTGTTGGTTGTTGATGGTTTCAAAAGAAGGCCCCAAAGCATAAGTCAGGGTGATTTGCAACTGATTCTATTCCGTTACTTTCCCAAAAAATTGCCTGTTACGTCTTTGGAATATTGATATTATTCGTCCGTAGACCCAGGACTTTGTCTTGGTACCTTTTCCGTTTTGGAGTTGGTTTTGTCTACATCGAGCTGGCAGTTTTTGCTGGCTCACCCCAGGATAATTACGGTGACTTCTTGAGTTGAATCTCCTTTTTCTTTTTCATGGGATGATTCGTAGTATAGATACCGACATTTTTTATCTCTCCGTCTTCCATTTGGAAACATCAAACAACCAACCCGAATTTAGTTGATCTAAATTACTAACAAATTATAGGCTGCGTGGGTTAAACATTTATCCAAAACCTATCCAACTTTAGCATTTCATGCTTCCATTACCAACTCGTTTGGTAAGGGGTCTTTGATCCAATTATTACGTCAATTTTCCACTTTGCATGCAGACCGTAAGCAGATTTCAGTTGGTTTCATCGGATACCCTAATACTGGAAAGTCTTCAATCATCAACACTTTGCGTCGTAAGAAGGTTTGTCAAGTGGCTCCTATTCCTGGTGAAACCAAGGTGTGGCAGTATATCACATTGATGAAGAAAATCTTTTTAATTGATTGTCCTGGTATTGTACCACCTTCTTCAAAAGATTCTTCGTCTGATATCTTGTTCAGAGGTGTTGTGAGAGTTGAACATGTTTCCAATCCAGAGCAATATATTCCTGACTTGTTAAACAAGTGTGAAAGAAAGCATTTAGAAAGAACCTATGAAATAAAGGGCTGGAAGAAGTTTGAGGAAGACGCTTCTTTATTGGAAGAAGCCAGTGCTGAGTTTATTGAGTTGATTGCTAGAAAGCATGGTAAGTTATTAAAGGGTGGTGAACCTGACGAACATGGAGTTGCCAAACAAGTTTTGAATGATTTCAACAGAGGGAAGATTCCTTGGTTTACTGCCCCACCTCAAGACGAAGAAATTAGAGAAGGTGAAGATAAGAGAGCCGGAATCAAGAGAAAGAGAGCTGAAAGAGAAGAGAAGGCTCTTCAGCAAGATATGGATGAATACAAGAAACAAAAACCCAATAATGATAGTGATGACGATGACCAAGTGGAAGGTAAGGAAGAGCAAGACTGGGAAGGAATCAAAGATTAAGCACGGAATTTTCTCCATGGCGTTTTTAAAGATATTTATAATATACATTAATGCATTATTACTATACATTGCTTGTTAGAAGGGTCTTCCAAAGTGAACCACTCCAGACTTAACTGTTGTCCCTGGAGTAGATGGTCCTGAACCATTTCCAACACTAGGGCCATTCTCACCCATATTCAATCCCCAGATCAACCCTGAAAACTTGGAGAATAAGATGAAGTCGAATCCAGATTGTCTCAACAACTCTTTAAAGCATTCCATGATCAAATAGGCATGTAATGTCGAGGTCAATTGTTGGTTACTTTGGTTGTTTGAGGTGCTGGAGAAAAATTGGCGTACTACCGGAGATATAGGTAATAAATGTAACTCTTCTGCCAAGTATTCAATGGAAGGTTTAGATGCTTTACCATCAGGTGTAGAAGACTTGTTCAACAACTGGCTTCCAATTAACTTCAAGTCTATGAAGTTAGGAAAGTATTTGTTGCAGTACCAGTGGAAATCTTCTTCATTGATTGGTAAAGCGTCGTTCTTCAATAAGCTAACAAAGTATCCAAGGTCATAACCACCATGGAAGCTCACCCAGTGGATGGTTTTGTCTAAAAGTAACCCACTCTCAAGCATCAATTCGGCAAAATTGAAATGGTGAATACCTTCGGTCATTGCCAATTGGAAGTTTATTTGAGAATTCTGCGCCAACATTGACAAGTGTTCTTCGTTGAACATTTCTTTCGATATGTCGTATAAGAAGTTGAACTGCCAAATGATGGAGTTACTGAATTCATTGTTTTTGTTAACCTTTACCACGCATAATGATAACTGAATCAAATTCAATAAGTCAGCATTTGATCTTAACGTTTGAAAATGATAATCCGCTTGGGATTTAAAGGATCCCACGGGCCTCGAAACTATCCCAGGGATTTCTTGGTGTATGGAGATATACACAGAGTTGACCTTGTCGTTAGCAAACGCCCTTAAAGCATGAAATTCATGTTCCAAGTTATTACTCCAAACTTCACGAATAATGGGTACTTGGTGAGTAGGCTGTGGGATTGGAGCATGGGCTTGGAGCTGCTGCAACTGCTGAATAGGGTGAATTTGGTTTTGGAACTGTTGCTGCTGTTGGTAAGGAGCTTGAGGCTGTTGTTGAGGTTGTTGTTGTAACTGGTGCAATTGTTGCATCTGTTGCATCTGTTGCATGTTAACACCTTGGTTGTTGTTGGACGAGACATTGTTGTTGTTTCCTCCGTTAATTATGGCCAACAATGGGTTAATGGCATTGGGAGTATTAACATTTGGCCCTTGGCCATGAGACTGTTGCTGTTGCTGTTGCTGCTGTTGTTGTTGTTGTTGTAAATGCTGGTTCAATATCTGTTGACGTTGTTGCAAATGTTGTTGTTGTTGTAACTGGATCTGTGAAACCTGAGGTGATTGTGAATTATTATTCACTCCTTGCTGAGGCATCTGATGCTGTTGCAAGTACTGGATGTGAGGAACGTTCATGTTAGAAAAAGAGAAGCCAGCTTTTGGTGGTGTAACTGATATTTTTCCTGAACTGAATGTAAGATTCAAATATCACTGGATACTTCGATTCCAGAGTTAAATATTGGAGTTTCTCTAATGTCTAGCCACCTAATTGTAATGTCAGTGCAATCAGGTTTTTCGTTGAAAATACCTCGCACTTTTTTATTTTTGTGTTACTTTTGCAAATATAGATTTTGAGATGTAATTATACAATAGAAAGCAGTATACATATTCGTTACAACTGTTCTCTGAAGTTGGTGGGCTCCCTCGTGGAGCCTTGGAGGAAGTCATGTTCCCCTACTTTTCTGGGCTTTATAATTGTTTGGATAAGAAATGCAATTGCCAACGCGAGAGACAAGACTGCCACCACCAAGTAAACCACTCCCAAAGCATAATTGCGGCCTCCAAAGATCGAATTCGTAGTTATCACCAACGACTTGGTTCCGTGGAAAATCGATACCGGATAGTTGAGAACAATTTGGGTCTCGTAAGTTCCTGATGATAATGTCTCAGTTTTGTTGACTCCATAAAGCTTGTAAAAAGAAGACAATCCTGCTGTTCTCATCCAGTTCTGTAAGAGCTCCCACAGCTGAAGGTCAGGGATGTTGGATTTGGTGTACCCTTTCGGATACATTTTGTACCAGTTTGGCGGAGGAACAATATCACTTGGATCGTACTTAGTTTTCTTATACTTATGCTTAACATCAGAAGACCAGGAGATTCCGGTTTGAGACAACACGTATGTTTCGTTGTCTTGGGTGGATTTGGTATTCAACAAGGTCAAGTTTGAAATCGAATCATTGAAGTACGAATTTGGAATCAACCCACATGGATAGATGATTTTCTTGTCGTCTCCGGACCCTTCAAAGTCCAAAGGAGAACAGTTATCATCCACATCATGTGCTGACACGGCTATTCCTTTTAACTGCTCCAAATCATAACTCTCGACATACTTCCGGTGGTTCTGGTGAAAATTGGTCAAGTGGTAATATGCATAAATTGGAGGCTTCAAATCCTTGGGAAGATTAAACTGAATATAGCACGTACTGATCTCATCTCCAAAGCTATCTTTTGCTGAGTCAGTTCTCCACTTGAACTCCGGACTCGTGTTTTTGGAGCGAAAATGATGTCCCACGTAACTAGAAGGAACTGCTTTGAACGAACTACTGGCTTTCGAGGCACAATGGGTATAGTCAATAGACAAATACTCAATGTTTGCAACGGTATATATGATTCCAATTCCCAATGGACCAAAAATACATGCTAGCACAAACAAAAAGGGTATCACAGATTTTGGCGTCATTATAGGTTGCCAGGCCTTCAATCTTTGCTGGCGGAAAGCAGTATTTGGCGGTTTCCTAGATTTATGGATCTTGGACTTGTTGGCATTGATATCATCATTGTCGCTATCAGAGTTATAATCGCCCCTTCTTTTCCTTAAGAAATTCATCTGGTAAAATAATGGCTGAGTTTTGATTTGGTTTTCTGGTTTGGTTTTCTACGAGAAAAGTGCGACCACTTGATGATGGATACGTTTATGATAGCGTATGTACAAATAGTGAATTAAGGTATAAATCAGATGGTGACAGACCTACTAGATCACTTTTTCTTTGGGACCTGTTTTTTGTCATTCTTACGTTTGGCGTCGTGGGGTTTTTCTTTGGCTTTAGGATCTTTTCTACCGTTCTTGGATTCTCTCACCTCCAAAAAAATGGTGATACCATTGACAACGGTTTTCTTGGCCCCCAAAGCCTTTCTTTGGCCATCGACGTTAAGAAAGTCAATTAATGCAATGTTGGAGTTCTGTTTGAAAAACTTTATTTCTCCGAAGTTCATTTTCAAGTGGTCTTTCAAGTCGTCTTCCTTGATATCTTCGCAGCCACGGACGTAGATGGGAAACCAATCTTCCTTTTTGTACTTGCCGTTGGGCAAGGCCGAAGGCGATGGTACGGGAGTAGGAGCGGTAGCAACACCGGTGGGCTTCTTGGCAGCGGTTTTGGGGACAGAAGCGGGTTTAGGAGATTTATCTTTCGCAGTTGCAGCCAAAGCAGCCCAGGAAAGAGGGCCAGAAGCAGGAGCCGGTTCTTCGGTCTTTTCCTTATCGAACTCAACAGCTTCCAATTCGGGTTCAGGTTGTTCCTTTTCAGAAACATCTGACTTTGCTGCTTCGCTTTCTTCAACCTGCTCCTCAGCCACTTCCTCAGGTTCTTCGGCAGGTTCGTCCACGTCATCGACAGTAACTCCATTTTGAGTGGGTTCTTCTTCAGCGAGTTCCTCTACAACTGCAATCTCAGTCTGCTTCTCTTTCTCGACGATTTTGTCGTGTTTGAAGTCGTAGTCGATGAACCTCAAGATGTCGTTGGCAACCTCGTAGTTGGACTCGTTGATACCGCAAGATAAAATAAACGTTTGGTTGAATTGGTAGTAAGGCGAGGAGTTCTTGGACCATTCTCCATTGACCACAATCAATATACTGTTTCTCAAACTGATTTGAATATCAGCATTGATAACAATGATCTTGTTTTTGATTTGAGCAGCCTGCAAATCCTTGTACAACGATTTGATGGACTCGGTGCCGGTGGCCTGACGAACGGCTTGGGAAACACCGGGGATGTCGCCGTGGCTTATCGACGCTTCGGAGTTGTACAATTTATATAAGTTTTCCGGGTTCTTGTTGTACATCTCATAGTAGGATTCAATAAAGAACCATCCAATGGAATTAGCACGGTCGAGTCCCAACTTCACGGCCGATGGTTTGGCATCAGTCTGACCGGCTTCTCCTTTGGTGTCACTTCCTCCAACGTCCGAACTACTCGTCATGAATTTATGTCCACAAATATGATTTGATTCGAATTTGAATTTGAGTTTCCACCTCAACTTATCTCACAGTTTCAAAAAATTTTCACTTTCTTGATACATGCACTACCGCCACCTTAAGTTCATACTGTGTATTCTTAATTATATAGAAACTACAACAATGACATCCATGAGCGTAGAGTATAAGGACATAGGGATTAGAACCACGTATAAATTCCTAGTGCATCACGATTACTGACATTCTTTCAAAAGCTCCTCCAAGATCTTGTTCTCTGTTTCACTCTTGTTACTAACACTATTCAAGTTCTTGATCCCCATTCTCCGAAGCACCTCAATGGTCTTGTCTCTGGGGAACCCCATGTTCTCGAATTGAACAACGATGTCGTTGTCAATTCCATAAAGGGCCGAATCACTCAATTCTGCTTGACCCGCATCCACATCACTGGCGTAAATCTTAGTCCAATATGCTGCCGTATCATTGAATCCCTTCTTGTCACTCAAGTAGTGCTTGGCAACCTCGGCATCTTGAGGGTCATCGGGCTCCGGCGACTGTAACAATGACTGCAAAGAAATCAAAGACGATTTCAACGTCAAGATTGGAGACCAGGCATCTTTCAAGATGTCCAAGCAAATGGCACCGGTTACAGATGATATATTGGGGTGGTAGATCTTGGTGATGAACTTCATTTGTGGAGGTTTGAAAGGATATTCACTGGGGACATTTATATCCACTTGGAAGTTACCACCCTCATAAGGAGTACCTGGAGGTCCTTTAAAAACTCCCGTTAAGTGGGTCAAATCGGTCTCATTGTTGAGCTTCAAGCTCACACCTGAATGGGAATCTTGCTTGCATTCTTCTAGCTCTTTGGCGATTCTTTTCACTCTGGACATTTTTGATCTGTTGTGTTTGTGAACCTACACTGGTGGAATTTGCGGTTTTTCAAATTCGATCGATTTGTGAGAAACCAAAATATTGGTATTCGAATCACACGACCGAGTTTGAAAAGAAAGATATATTTTAGTAATATTCTACATAGCTAATTTACAGCCAGCATAAACTGGTTTCTTATTATGGGGTGGTAGTGATGTTTGTGTACAATGAATCAAATACCAATTTGATTTCGGGTGGCGAATTCTTGACAAACGGCAACTCAAAAAAGTTGTAGGTATCGTTCTTGATCAACTCTGTGAGCAAAATCGTCAATCCCCATTGATGTGGTTTGTTCACCACATGTCTTTCGAGCAACACTCTGGTGATAAGCTCTTGAACTGTGATCCTGCTTTCACTGTTGCTCCAGGTCTTTGCGTTGAAGAAGTGTAAAAATAATCCCACCAGCCAGTTTGTGTGGGTGTTAGGATACCTTAACTGATTCGCCAAAGCGTTAATGAGGTGGAACTTAAACTCAGTAGATCCGATGCTCAACAAGTCAAAGAATATAGACACATGCGCATCCTTAGGTTGGAAAGCACCCCCATTTTCTTGACCTTCTGACAAAGTTACGTATAAAACCAACGAGTTGATAAGACCGACGTTGTAGTTAACAGAATCAAACTCAAACTCTTTAACTTGTTTAGGTTTACTCAATTTCAATCCGTTGTAAACAGCCTTGATCAACCCAGGACCAGGAATTCTCAAATAGTTGTCCACTGGTCTCCTCAATCCCAGTTTGACGATATCTTCAGTTGGGTCCAAAAAGATGATAGGAGCTTTCTTCATGTCGCTAATTCTCTCAACCTTCAATCCCCGTTTGAACGGGTTCTCTAAGGTGATTCCCTTTGGAGTTGCGCTCAACACAATATTTCTCAATTGGATGTAGCTGGCAGGAATGCAAGCTAATAACTGCAAGTAGTTTTCGCTGAAAAAATCAGGATAGTCATGGAATAATCCAACAAAGATACGGTTGATGGCTTTAAAAATAACACAAATCACATCATAGTTGACTGATTCATCTACTGAGTAAATGGATTCAAATCTCAATAATGGTGTCAAAAGCTTAACCAATATTCCGTGTCCCGTCTTATTAGGTAATTCCAATACCCTAGGTAAGAACATTCTGTGGCTTATTAATGAAATCCACGCAAAGGTGAATCCTGGGAAGATAATTGGTTGCAAAGAATAGAAGATATCACCAACAAAGTTGAAAAATTGAATATCCATATGAACAGTAGCATCAACTTGCATCATGGAAGCATCATTCCAGTAACACAACAAAGACGAAAAGAACTTGAAGTAAGCTCTTTCGCTCCATTGACCATTGGACGATTCGTGATCATTTGTAAATGAAACGAGAATCACACCCATAATATTTTTGAAATACTCGACGGCATCTTCAACATTATTCTTGTCGAACTTAATAAGAATATGGACTATCAAGGCCGCCAAAGCATCCACCACTAGCAAAGCTTCATGCTGTGTTCTACTTCTAATATCATGTTCCATAGCAAAAGAAGTGATAGATACTTCAATGGCCGACTTGAAGAACATACTGAAGAGTTCCGGATCTGTCAAAATCTCCGTCTTGAATAAACCTTTGACAAACTCGTCCTTTAATTCTTCATTGCAGTCACCGTGAGTCAATAACTTGAACCATTCGGTGAAAATATAACCCAATTGACTGTACATTTCACTGTTGGCAGTCACTAGAGCGTTATCATTTAAGAGCTCAAAAAGTTTATCGCGAGCTTCTCTAGCTTCTTTGGTACCTTCAATGGATTGGTCACCTTCGTATTTGGATAAGCTGGCTAACGACAATGCAAACTCTGATCTCAAAGCAATAGGTCTTGGATCTTTGCTGGTGTATATGATTCCCAACAAATTAGCTGCAAAGGTGACTATCAATGGATTCTTGGTCTCCGTGATCAATTTACTGATCGATGTATCCAACTTAGTTGGTTGGATCAACTGCACCTTCAATAAAGAGTACATGACAGATATGTTCAACTTTCTCTGATCTGAGGAATGAACTAACCACCAAGTCACATCCTTCGCAGTTGAAGGAGAATATTCACACAATTTGTCCAAGATTACCACATAGATCTCATTACTGATTGGATTTTCGTGAGCTTGAGTGAAAAGGCAGTTAACAGCATATTGCGCAACCTTTAGCAACAATTCGGGATACTTCAAAGCATTCCCTTGTGCGAGCGTCAACACATTGGTAATACATTGCATGATCACATGGTCTTGAGGTATCTCTGCCAAAGTGGTAGTGTAATTATCGGCAAGACTCAGGATAGCTTTGTCACAACTTTGAGTGATGGCAGCGAACAACTGATCAGTAATGGCAGTAGTATCATCCTGGGGCACAGGAAGTCCAGGGGCACCCGGTTGCTGTTGTTGAGGGGGATGCAAAAGAGCACTGGTAGGTGGAGCTTGTGGTTGACCCAAAGATTGCAATCCTTGAGGTTGAGGAGGTGCTTGAGGCTGGGAAACAACTTCAGGACGAACAATAGAAGCACTAAAGTTCTCATAAACAGCCAATTGACTTGGTAAGAGACCTTCTGGTTTCAAACCCAATGGAGGTTGTAAGTTTAATGCGTAACCGTTGGCATCCTTTTCCACAAAACGTTGACCAGGTTGGTTCTGTTCCCTTTCAAGAACACTATACTTCATTTTCTCTTCAATGAGTTCAATGATGTTTCCCACTGCAAGTTTGTTTACAATGTCAACACACAAATCAACATTCGATTGAATTGCTGAGCTCAACTCTCCTAATGGAATGTCGTTAGGATTGAGTTGATGCGATAATAGTCTGACCATAAAAGCTTGTATTGTTTCAATAAGGATTTTCCGGCCACTTGAGCCAATAATACTTTGAGCTAACTTAACAGCCAAAGACTGGTAACTCTTACGGAATTTGTTGATATCTCCCTCGTAAGCAAAGTCCTTCTTAATCAAAGCCTCAGTTGTTGTAATGACAGATTCACTTGTCTTACTCAAGATTGGAACAGCACATTCTCGCACAGCTCTTGATAACGAAGCTTGGAAAGCCCTTCTAAGGTTCGGGTTAGTGGTGAAAATAGTGTTACCAACTAAAGTACTGAAGGAAGTATCCAATCCTCCAGCAGTTGGCTTTGGTTGTCCTTGAGGTTTGGGTTGAGGTAAACCTTGAGGTGGAATTTGGCCCGAAAGGCTTGGAATTCCACCATCTTCGGAACCTCTCTGTTGGATATGTTGGCCTTGTTGTTGCTGTTGCTGTTGCTGTTGCTGTTGCTGTTGCTGTTGTTGCTGTTGCTGTTGTTGCTGTTGCTGTTGTTGCTGTTGCTGTTGTTGCTGTTGCTGTTGTTGCTGTTGCTGTTGCTGTTGCTGTTGCTGTTGTTGTTGTTGTTGAAGCTGAAGTTGAAGTAGCTGTTGCTGCTGCTGTTGCTGTTGTTGTTGTTGTTGTTGTTGTTGTTGTTGTTGTTGTTGCTGTTGCTGTTGTAACAACTGATGTTGAGACATTTGAGAAGGTTGAAATTGAGCAGGGGGGAGGTGAGCTTGTCCATCAAGGGCCAACTTGGAAAAGTCATTGACCAAAGGATTAGCATTCTGCTGGATACCAAACATTGCAGCCAAAGCAGCAGGATTTGGTGGATGGCTTCTTACAATTGTTGAAGGCTCAACATCGGAAATCTTCATGTTAAATGAGTTTAATAAGACTTCAATCTCAAACTTCAGATTCAATTTCAAGTCAGCACAATCATAAAGTTCGACCAAAACTTTAATGATACCAAGTACCCAGGGATTGGGTAAGTTGAAAATCTTCGAGTATTTGGCTTGATCTAAGATTTTGCAAACAAAAGGAATAACGTAAGGCAAGGTTTTGAAATCATAGGCTTCCACTAACAAAAACTTCACTCCAATGTGAGTTCTCTTCAATGCTTTGTCTGAAGCCAAAGTAATCTGACCTAACCACGATCCCAAGTTTTTCAAATGAGAACGTTCAAGAGATGTATCCTTGAAGTTTCTAATCAAAAAGCTGACTTCCCTCAAAGAAACGCTCAAAACGTATTCATAGAATATAGGATCATCGAATTCCTGAACAAGCTCACAGTATAATCTATGATTATTAGGTTCAGACTTGGCTCTATCGGCAACCAAATAGTCGGCAAACCACAAGAAGAAGTTCTCAATCAAATAGTCTTTGATTTCAGGCAATTTGCTATTCAAGTTGTCGCCAGTCAAGTTGTTAACAAAGAAAAGTAATCTGTCAGTAACATTTTCATTGGGTTTTTCCTGTTGGATGCTTCCAATGATCTGGTCGGAGATAGTTATCGATTGATATTTTATTCCACCGTCCTCAGTTGATTTGTTTATCAGCATTGGTTGTCCACTGGAGTTCGATGAATCAGGTCTACTACCATTGAAGGATTGATCATCACAAGGAATACCGTTTGACGCATCCTTGACTATCTGGTACATCTTGGCATGTGCGGACAATGAGTTACACTCCAATAGATGCTTACAGTAGTTTGGGTACTCGTGTAATCTTGACTTGAAGTTGTATAACGCCTGGACTGCAAACTTGAACAAGTGAGAATCTTGTGGTTGATTACAAGACTCCCAAATAAAATTCAATGCAACAGTTAAAGTAGTTCCTTGAATGATATCTTTTTGTAATAATGCACCAAACAACAAAGATGTGGAAGCCAAGGCAGTCAAAGGATATTCTGAGAAGAATCTGTATTCATCCAATAATGAGTGGATCATACAAGCGAAGATATCTTGATCGTGTGGGATATCACTTGACTTGAACTTAATCAACATATCAACTATTTCTTTGATATCCAATTCTTTGTTGTACATCTTCGAATAATAGGCTTTCATCTCTTGCTCAACTGGTTCAGGGAATACATTGGATACCTTGTCATTTTCAAGAATAGCACCATCGTGACCACAGCCAAAGTTGATTAATCTTGGATAAGTGGTTAACAACTGTAACTGTAATGCCTTCAATTTCTCACCATTAAGGAATCCAGCATGTCTGGTAAGAATCCCTAATAAGTGAAATACAGTAGCTACACCTAATACCTTGGTTTTGGTAATGAGGTTAGTGTCTTCTGTAGACTTGACCTCCAATATCTCTAAGATGGCTTGAACGACAATAGGTCTCTTATTTGGATCATTCAACAATGAATCAATCAATGGTTTACAATCAAAGTCCAAAACCGAGGAACAAATTGCCAAGTTCAACCCCATGGTGATATTGATATTCAAGAACTGGGTTAATAAACTATCAAACAAGTTCAGTTGTAACATGGCGCGGCTGATAGTCAAGATTGCATCAGTATTCTTGCGGAGGTTGTAATAGTTGAAAAGCTTATTCATAAGAGCGCCTTGTTCTCTTTCATTGAATTTCTGAATTACATTTCTCAAAAACTTACTCTCATTTGTGAGCAACGTGTCCAACAAGTTGTTCAAAACCCCTTCGATGAATGGGTTACCCTCGTTCACGAAAGTGATACATGCGCAAAGCATGTATTCTGGGAAAGTATGGCAGTGATGATCGAACAATTTGGAGATTTCGGAGTCAATTGACTTTTCATTCAAGGGCTTTTTAGATGCCGCGTATTGGCTAACAACTTTCAACTCTAAGCGGCCGACATTGATATATGCTATAGGAGTTCTTCTACCCAATTGAGATTCAATTGGAGTCTCAACATCGTCAAAACCTCTCGTCAAGAAAGGAGATGTGCCAAGGTCATAACAACCTTGCTTAGGGTCAGCCGTGAGAAGTGTATACAACAAGACGTTGCTGAAGCTCCAATCAACACTCAATGCAATGTCTAACAAGCCAGGACGGAAATCAATGGCAGCTATGAATTGATTTATGTTTAAGAATGATGGAGCTACAGCCTTCGATGCAGATAAGGTCTCTTGAGCCTTGGAAAACACTAATAACCAGTCGATTTTAATGGCGGGGTCAGAATCAAGAAGCTTAAATGTGGTTTGCAATTGGGCACCTTTGGCAGATGATTCAGGGAATGATTTGCACGTAGACAAACCTTTCAAAGGATTAGATGGCAAGTTCGTAGATCCTGGTGAAATAACCTCTGCAATTACCAAAGCCAATGACAGATCGATTTCCTTTTTATCTATTTTTAACATGACAGGCAACAAATTTCCAGGATTAATACCCTTCAAATCCTTATTTACCTCGATCAATAATTCTTTGAAAGACATATTAGGTAAACTTTTAGTGGTAAGTTCAAGAATGTTTAATTTTAAAGTAGGATCAATGGTTCTTTCTAATGTGATGGCGGCCAATAATTTAGCAGCTGGAGGAAAGTTTTTGTTACTGATGGTAGCAGCGAAAAAGGGGGCAAATTCAAAGCTTTCAGTGAAAAAGCTAGCTCTTTGTGTGATATTGGTAGCAAGTACAAGAAGTTTTGCTTTGTCTGCTTCAGTGTACGAGGTGCAGAACTCTCCGAAGAAGTATAATCCAAGTACTGGTCCGACTCTAACTCTTTCAACAAAATCTAAAACCGAGATTGAGTTGAATAACTTTTCGAAATATGGATGATATAAACCAATGTCACGGAAAGCGTTCAAATGAAATAATAGACTGTCTTCAAGTATTTGTTCTAATGGACTAAGTTCAGTGGTGTTTTCAGTATAACTTATGGAAACTAAACTTAATAATTTACCGAAATAATGAGGGAGAACTGATCTGGAACTATTAGATAAAATGTAATTGATTTCTTCAAGTCGAACACGATAATTATCTTCTGTAGTGGTAGATAGTAAAATGAATAACTGATTGATGATGCTTTTCTCTACTTCTAATAAGATGCCCGGTGGGCTTTTTTGGTAATTGAGACTCACGGTTAAGAAAGGTACTCCAAGGGGGACGTCAAGGGTTCCTTTCTGAATTGAAAAAAGATGGTCCGAACGAGGAGATTGATTTGTATAACGTGTTGAATCCCTGGAGGAGATCTATGCAATATAATTGGTGATGCTGAAAAATAACTTGTATAACAGCGGACGAATGACAATTGATTTGGCGCTTTTCCTGTTGCTTGAAAATTTTGAGAACTGGAAGAACTGTGCGACTGGCACGGTTTTGTGCAACTTTGGGTTTACCCGGATAAATTGTCAATTGGTATAATATAAACTGTCTCTATTATGTACCTATTAAGCAATCACTTGAATAATCTCCTTGATTAATTCCTCATCATCAAGGTTTGCCATGCATTTGATCAACAAATCTTTCATGGTCTTATTTTGTCTTGATATTTCGCTATTGGCGAAAGGTGATGGGATCTTCAAGTAATCTGCAAATTTTGAGTTTCCCGAACTACTCGAGTCTATGGTGACCTCGGAGTACACAGAGTCTGTGTCATTGTTGACAGTTGTGTAGATTTTCTTGGAGAAAATCGAGTTGTTGGAGGTGTTGCCCAAAGAGTAGCTTGAGATGTTCAAACTTCTGAACTTATCAATCATGGAAGACTGGGTTCTCTTATGTGTTTTCATGGGCTTGTTAATATGCAACATATCTTCATTCTTGTTGAAAAACAGGGGGTCAAAGTTCATTAATAGTTCACCAAAGAAATGGTTGATATCTTTCAATGCCAACCCCCATTTGCACTCGTATAAAAGGTGCTGATAAACCACCTCTTCCTCTCCATCTGTCAACGACATCAAAATGGGTTTGTTAACCAATAATAACCCAGCAGAAATCTTGAACATTCCTATTTTCCAGCCTTGGATTAAGCAAAAGTCTAAGATCCGATTGATGATGGAAAAATCTGGGGTGTGACTCGACATGAACGAAAGCCACCATTGGTATAAGAATACCTTCATATCCACAAATGATGACATATGCACGTAAAGCTCATTGTCTAATTTGGATAACATCCCAGTGAACTCACTGTACCATTTGTTCAAGGTGGAGGACATCAATTCTTGGGTGAAGATGTCATGCAATTCCACCTCGGACTCCATGATGGTAATCAACGAGTGGAAAGTGAGCTGGGGATCCTTGAACTGATAGAATAACGTACCCACCAAGAACAATAATCCCTGGCAGTAGCCTAATTCCACGTCGTAGTTCGCATAGACGTTCAAGACGGTTTCAAGCTGCTTGATGTTTCTCTCATCAAGGAAAAACGAAACAGTTGGAAAGGTTCTGTTTAAGTCCTTGCTGATCTGATCTGACGTCTCCGAGTTGTACGAGTGTTGAAAGTTCTTGTACACCAACAAACACGCCTCGGGTATCTCGTTGTTGTAGTGAATCAAAAACAATTTCTTCCAGACGGTTGGCCGGAGCTGAAATGGGATTCCCTGTTCCAAGAACAATAACTGGGAATAGTGAGGAAGAGTGTTGATGGTTCTTGTGGGACTATTCAAAAACAATCTCCAGTAACTCGACTCTAACGATGATGAGAGCTTGGACTGTTCAATAAACTTCAAACAGCAATCGCTGTTGGTGTTTATTGGTTTACCACAGATGTTGCACGAAGTAAACTCATCCATAGAATAGTCGTAACCGTTGAAAATGGCTTCTAACGCGATTTCTGGGGAGGTGGTAGAATGGTCGGACGGAACCACCAAGTTGTACTCGATCTTGGCTTCCAAGTTGCCCAAAGTAATCGAAGTATCTTTCTGGGTGCTTGTTTGTAAACTATCTTCAAACTCCAAAAGGGACTCGTAATCGGACATGACAAAGGCTGACAAGTATATGGGTATAGGTAAGTAAAGGAATGGATTGGTTAAATGAATGAAATGAAAGAACACAGTTGGTGTGGAAGGAGTGAAGGAGGATAGTTACAGGGGGAATGCCAAAAAACTTTGTTACTACATACGGGAATTTTTCGCGTCAGCTGAAACATTCACAGATGGTGTACTATTTCAAAGCACAAGTCGACACAGACTTTGAGACAGAACAGTATAACGTGTATATGGGACGCGACAAGGTAGAGAATGACCCGCTTATACGTTACTCCAACCCCAAGAACTTGTGGTTCCACGTCGATAAAGTCAGTTCTGCTCACGTCTACCTCAGTCTCACCAACCAGCAGAGACTACAGAATTTTAAGTCCTTGAGTCTCCCGTCACAGTTGCTAGACCAGCTAGGCCAGCTCACTAAAAACAACAGTATAAAGGGAAACAAAATGGCGTCGGTCACCATAATATATACCTCAGTAGATAACCTCGTCAGTGATGGCTCGATGGATATAGGGACTGTTACATTTAAAAATCAACAACTCGTGAAGCGGTTCAATGTCGGCAAGAAAGACAACTTGGTCCTCAACAAGCTCAGCAAAACCAAAACAGAAATGTCCACGGATGAGTTTATTGCTAATGAAAAGCTGGCCCTTGTCCAGTATGAACGAGAGAAAAAAGACCATCAAAGACAACTACAGAACCAACAACGAGAGTTGGCCAAACAGCACCATGAACAGAAGCAGCGGAATCAGGATCCGTACGCTGACTTGTTCACGGAGGAGAACATGCATTCGAATTTGGCTGTTCTGGAAAACTATGAAGATGACTTTATGTGAAGTTGATGAATAATTTATATTTAAATTTAGTATGGTCGTTATAAAACGTAAGTGATCTAATCGAGCTTGAAAGGCAATTTTCCGGCCTCCTTTTGATCGTTCCATCTTTCAACCCATTCGAGTGGACATAAAGAAGTGTAGGTTTTCCAGAAGATCTTACAAGGCTCGAAGTCTTCACCTTTCACAGCCACACATTTATGGTAGTCCACGTAGGCCTGGGCACAATTCTTGGATTGGTTTTGGTTGGGGAATCTAGGGTCGAATTGTGGGGTGTCGAACTTAAATGTTTCAGGGTCGATAGCCATTGTGTTGTGGTTTAGATTTGTTAGATTGGAAAAACCTTACGAGTTTGGTTTGATATAATGCGAACGAGCAATTTTTCATTGGCCAGGAATCCGGCGTGGCACACGACCTGCGCGGGACTACGACAATTAGGCTGCAAAATGACTATACAAATGGGTACGGTAAGTCCTCATTGACCGACTGTTCGTTAAGGTCACTGTAATACTCGAAGTTCAATGGGCTGATATCTAAAACTGTGTCGTTGAAGGACTTTTCGAAGTCGTAACGGAAT
This sequence comes from Yamadazyma tenuis, assembly GCF_029203305.1. Taxonomy (NCBI): domain Eukaryota; kingdom Fungi; phylum Ascomycota; class Pichiomycetes; order Serinales; family Debaryomycetaceae; genus Yamadazyma; species Yamadazyma tenuis. The sequence continues at coordinate 1,211,108 of NC_089464.1, forward strand.
TCTGTCAAGTCTTTATGGAAAATCTCGTTAACCAACCCGTCGTTCTCAGTCTTCAAATGAGGTCCTGTTTCTTCTCCAATTCCCTTCGACAAGATCTCTACCAAGTTAACCAAGTTACACGTGAGTTGGTTGAATCTCTTCAATTTGAATAACATATCTTTGCTCAAATTGATGTAGTACTTGAACTTCATGATTTCTTCATCTGAGTACTGGTCCTTAAGGTTATAAATAAGTAATATCGGCACCAATACCGCATGGAACACAAAGTAGATCCCGTACCACGAAGAGAAGTAGTTTAAGTCCCGGTGCTTGAGGTACTCATTTATCGAGTGTATGGTTTCAATAGATGCATCCAAGCATACCTTTAAGCAATCTTTGATAAGTTTAACTTCCTTGGTAAACATTTTGGGGTTCTGTAAATACGGTCTTATTTGCCAAATGTAGTTTCGGAACATCAAGATCTGCACATTCTTGTACCTCCAGATGATTTTGACTCTACGGAACTGAAACCATTCAGGAACAGCTATTTCTGAATCTTCGTTGAAATAGGCTGGAAACCCTTGGGCATACTTGACAATTTCTCGGTTCAACTCGAACAATTCTGTAGTCTTTTTCATGAAGCTTTTTTCCAAGCTCGACATCACATAATGGATCTTGGACGAGATCTTGATGAGTTTCATTTCTAGCACAAACCCTTCGATGAGATTTGGATTTGCTCCTTCGGAGACTGTTTGAGGAGGATGATCAAAGTCGATGGAAGGGAAATTGATATTAATACAGCTCAAGCTGGGGGCTATTGTGGGTCTTCCCAACGTTAGCGCATGGCCCACATCCAAGACGTATAAACCCCAGAAAATTCTTCTTCTTCTTTCCAAGATCTGGAGGGCTTTCTGGTCCAATTTCTCTTTTTGGACGTGAATCTCTCGATGTAGCCCAAACGAAATGGCCATTCGGAAACAGATCCCATGGTAGTTCCACCCCGTATTGGGTTTGTTTCTCTTTTGACAGTAATTTCCAAGAATGGTGAGGGCCTCGAGCAAATAAAAACTATTGTACTCCATGATATCTACCTGCTTCAACGTATCCTTCACCCTCAGGTAATACATCAAGTCCACCACGCAATCATCCCCGTATTTACAGAAAGAACCAAGGGCAAGAAGCGTGTAGATCAAAATCGTCAACGACTTCTTCTGCATGGGGTTCTTGGTGTGTAGCTTACTGTAGTCCTTCAAGAACAACGACTTTTGAATGAGCGGATACGCCTGGTGGTAGGTGGTGAAATAGCACTCGAAAATCATCTGGTGGAAATCGGTGTTATCCAAGTAATAATCTCCGTATTCGTGCCGAATGATATCAAGAGTCACCTTGTAGTCAGACGATGCGGGCATGGGCTTATAGTTTTCCAAAAGATTTCGTTTCGTGTTCAGGTCAACCTTTTGCAAGAACCTGATTAGGCCGTTGGGGGATGCGAGACCATAATACACGGGGATCTTCAAATTCTTACTTTCAATCGAAAGGGCACTCATACCGTCGGTGACATTCTGACCCGAGTATTCGCTGATGACCTTTTCATCGTCGGTTTCATACCATACTATGTCATCGATATCTTCTACTTCATCTAGAAGAAATTCTTCTTCTTTAACATAGTCAATTGAGTCCGGAGAGTAGTTAGCAGCCGCGGCCTCGTTCGGGGCTGCGGCCACGGCGGTGGCTCCGATGAGCTTCTCAAGCTCCTCCAGGTTGGGCACATACCGAGCCAATAGCCGTTCTAAAATCGAGACCCGAGTGTGAAGCTTCTGCACGTTGGACTTGGTTAACTGGACCCGTTTGTTTTCAGGGGAGTAAAAGCACTCTTTGTGATACCATATGCATTTATCGCACCTAGGTGTTTCTCTCAGGCACTTCAACTTCCGCCTTCGACAGAAGTCACACGCGTGAGACTCAAGAGACATGATAGTGGTAGACAAACAGTTTGAAATTATTTAGTGCGAAATGTCCCCACACGAACGATCTCCGGGGCCACAGCGCTGGGACGACACTGTTGAAGAACCTAGTGGCGGAGGTGGTTCCAGGATTTGTAGGAGCTACAAATATGGGGGTGATAATCTTGGTGGAGATAGCAATGGGTGTGATAATCCTGGAAGTGGGGATGAGAGTGACAGTCTTGCAACTGAGCAATGGGGATTCTGCGAAACCTGGGGTTAGCCAAGCATTGACACACCCCACCTGGTGGTAGAGGCGATGGTCTCTGGAGAAAATGGTATAAACTCCGTGGCGGGTGAATTACAGTTGGAGAAGAATTTAGGGTTCCGGCCAATGGGCTGCTGATATACCACTGGTGTATCCTGCATGATATACTAATGTGGTAATAGTAGCCGCAACCGGCGCGGGGGATTACAGTGCCTGGACGGTAGCCGCAATATGGCTCTCAACAAGGTAAGTTTTCCTTTCTTTCCGAGTTGCGAATCAACGGGTATAAATAGGAGTTATTCACCCCATTTTGGCACCTTTTAGCATTTTTCAGCAATGGCAGACATTGACGTTGAATATACACTTTCCCAGCTTGAACTCTCAGAGAAAATCGGCTTGATTGCCGGAATTGACTTCTGGCACACCTTTGCCGTTAAGCGATTGAACATTCCTAGCTTGAGATTGTCCGATGGGCCAAATGGTACCAGAGGTACTAGGTTTTTTGACGGAGTTCCTGCCGCGTGCTTTCCGTGTGGAACCGGTTTGGGATCCACCTTCAACAAGGAATTGCTTCAAAAAGCCGGCCAATTGATGGGGGTTGAAGCAAAACATAAGGGTGCCCACGTTATTTTGGGGCCAACCACAAATATGCAAAGAGGTCCTTTGGGGGGAAGAGGGTTTGAATCTTTTTCGGAAGACCCCTATTTGGCCGGAATTGCTTCGGCTGCCATCATCAATGGGATCCAAGACGAAGACATTGCTGCTACTATCAAGCACTTTGTTTGTAATGACTTGGAAAACGAGAGACAGAGTTCTGATGTCATTGTCACTCAAAGAGCTTTGAGAGAAATCTATTTGGAACCTTTCAGATTGGCTATCAAGTACTCCAATCCTGCTTGTTTCATGACTGCGTATAACAAGGTCAATGGAACCCATGTATCAAACAATTCCAAGATCTTGAAGGATATCTTGCGTGATGAGTGGAAGTTTGAAGGATTGGTGATGTCTGACTGGTTCGGAGTCTACACTTCTGAAAAGGCCATTCAAAGTGGTTTGGACTTGGAAATGCCAGGTCCTACCATCTTCAGATCCGTTGAAATCATCAAGCACATGATTGAGTCCAGAGAATTGCACATTGATGATCTTGACGACAGAGTCAGAAATGTCTTGAACTTGGTTAAATGGTGTGCCAAGAGCGGAGTGCCTGAAAATGGAGAGGAAGATACTGACAATGACACAAAGGAAACCTCGGCCTTGTTGAGACAAATTGCTGCTGAATCTGTGGTTTTGTTGAAGAACGAGGATAACGTCTTACCATTGAAGAAAGATGACAAAATTGCTGTTATTGGTCCAAACGCCAAGTATCCAGCGTACTCTGGTGGAGGTTCTGCTTCTTTGAGGCCTTACTATACCACCACTCCTTTCGAGTCGATTTCCAAAAAATTGTCCACTACTCCTGAGTACACAGTTGGTGCATACGCTTTCAAGAGCATGCCTTCCTTGGCCACTCAATTGACTAACTTTTCCACCGGGAAAACTGGTTACAACATGAAGTTCTATAAACATCCAAGGGACTACAAGGGAGATAGAGAAAACATTGACGAATTGAACATCAATACCTCCTTTATCTTTTTGGTGGATTACAAAAACGACAAGCTTGATAGCAATTTGTACTACATTGATATTGAAGGTGACTTTGTTCCTGAGTCGTCCGGTGAGTATGAGTTTGGTTTGACTGTTCAAGGTACTGCTTTGTTATATGTCAATGACCAATTGGTTGTTGATAACAAGACCAAGCAAGAAAAGGGAGAAGCCTTCTTCAATATGGGTTCTACTGAGATCACCAACAAAATCAACTTAAAGGGAGGCGAAAAGTACAGAGTTAGAGTTGAATTTGGTTCGGCTCCAACCTTTACCGCTAGTAATGGTGAAAATGTTGACTTTGGTGGTGGTGGTGGTTTATTCTTCGGATGTGCCAAAGTTATTGATGATGACGAAGAAATAGCTAATGCTGTTAAGTTGGCTAAGTCGGTTGATAAAGTTGTTTTAGCCATTGGTTTGAACCAGGAATGGGAAAGTGAAGGCTATGACAGAAAAGATATGGATTTACCTTTGAGAACGAACGACTTAGTGGAAGCTGTATTGAAGGCTAACCCAAACACTGTTATTGTTAACCAATCCGGTACTCCTGTTGAAATGCCATGGTTGAGCAAAGCCAAAGGTTTGCTTCAGGCCTGGTATGGTGGTAATGAAGGAGGAAATGGTATTGCTGATGTGTTATTTGGTGACCATAACCCATCTGGTAAGTTGTCTTTGACCTTCCCCTTTAAGAACATTGACAACCCTGCTTATCTCAACTTTAAGACTGAAAGAGGTAGAGTTTTGTACGGTGAGGATATCTTCATCGGTTACAGATATTACGACAAGTTGCAAAAAAAGGTAGCCTTCCCATTCGGTTACGGATTATCTTACACCAACTTTGAATACTCTGACTTAAAGATTAATGTTGATGAAGCCAAAGATAAATTAACTGCATCTTTATCAGTAAAAAATGTTGGTAAGGTAGATGGTGCTGAAGTGGTTCAATTATATATCAGCCACAAGGGTGGTAAGACCATTCTTCCTGTCAAGGAATTGAAGGGATTTGAAAAGGTTTCCATCAAAGCTGGTAAATCCGTCACTGTCTCATTCGATTTGTGCTTGAAAGATACCTGTTCTTGGTTTGATGAGTACTTCGACAAATGGATCTTAGAGACTGGTGACTACGAAGTTCAAATTGGTAAGTCCAGTGACGATATCGAGTTGATTGCTCCATTCGAAATCAAAAACCAAAAGTTATGGAAAGGTATTTAGTTATGCAGAGTAAAATATATCTCCGTGTTTAAGTCTCGGATTTTCACCTAACGGTAATAGACGGGTCTTGATTTCCTGGCTATCGAACTTTCGATCCAATGTTCTAAATATCCAAATATCCTCGTCGTGATCGAAAGTTTCCGACGTAAACTCATTATCCATAAGCACGAGCATTATCATCGACTCTCAGTGAGGATGAAGAATCAGAAATCCAGCTGTAGGTCTACCTCGGTGAATAATTATTAGTATGGTTAAAATGCCGAAGCCTCCTGTGATGGCTGTAAGTCAAGAAAACGCCTGAACCGCTTGAAACCGGAAAACGTATGGGTTTCAGCTACGGAGTCTGAAGTGCAGCAAACCCTTATACTGTTCATCCTGGTCATGATTGTCACTTAAATGGCAAATCACTTGCAGGAAAATTGATAGAAGTTTATTTTAGACTTACTCAAGGAAATCTCAATGTATTAACATACATATTTACAACTGTTGAAACATATGCAGTCAGAAATATTGATTTCCGTTGGTAAACCAATTGTGTGGCTGCAAATGAGCAAGTTTGTATGCTAAAGCCTCGGAAGAATTGCGATCAAAATTAGGCTTGCACTCCCCCAAATTTCCAGTCGACCTAAAAACCGGCTACAGCTAGGAAGGACGGTAATTACAATTTGTTCGATAGTTTAATCTTGCACTACTTAGAGATTCGATGACAAGGAACTTTTTCCAATAATTTTCCGTTAATCTTATTTAGCCCGAACAGTTTTTGCAAAATTCACAAGTTTAGTGAGAAATTTTTTTCTTCTCAACTTCTTATAGCTATATTGAAGCCTAATTCTTTGTAAAAATGAAGGTTTTGTAGAATAATCTTTTCCTTAAGAATTACAAATTTGATAATAGACTTGAGGATTTTCATTTGGTTCAGGTAATATTAACCTGCTAAATGCATTATCTCTAGGATACACAATGAATTCAATAAGCAAGACTTTCATCTAGTAACACATTTTTTGTAATATTTGTGTTAAGGTGGAAGCTCACAAGAGAGTAGAGAACATATACGGTTGGATTTTGGATATGTTTCATTGCACTAGGTGAAAGTCTTCCCTGTAAACTTGGACATCTTCGGCGTATGGGACAGAAATAAAGAGCCGTCTTTTCCTCTATTTTTGAGTCAATTTTCAGTTTCTGAGGAGGTTCTGGCATATGTCATACGAAGTGTTTAGGATCCACTCCAGAGGAAAGCCAACAGAGTATCTGAGCCAGTATCCGAGCCAGCATTTGAAGGCCAACCGATGAATCGCAATTGCTATCTCCAAACGGTATTGTTTGGAAACTTCGAAGCATGCAACAATTACGTTTGATAACAAGATGTAAAAGGGGCTCACCATGTCTGAATGATCAATGCTTTTTAAGCTCTCTAATATCCTACTAACTGTAATCAGCCGCCAACACTCGTAGTGGGCTGAGGCGGACGAAAAATATAACGAAAATGTCGGGATGGGACTCCAAGGGTTTTGAGGCTGACTTTCAAGAAGGGGATAGGGAGGATTCAAAGTAGTTAGGATGTTCCGCAAAATGAAACCTGTATCTATTGAACTACCGATATGACATAATGAATGTTAGTTTTCCAACTCACCAACGGCTACGGTATATAGAATTCAATTCCCCCACGGAGGGGTACACAACGCATTCCCCTAAAACATCATTCAGGTTATTCAGTGATGGAATTTGAAAAGAAGGTAAAGAAAGAAAGTTCTGACCCATACCCCACCGAAGATCTGACCCCACCAGTACCAAATTGAATTTCACACGTACAAGCTTATCTTCTCTGATTATTTTGCTTTCCAAATTTTCATTAAGGCTATGTTTTGGTTTTCTTTCACATCCTCATAATCGCCTGTTCCAATCTTTATTAAAAAGACCGTGAAAAAGACCTTGAAAAAGACCTTGAAAAAGACCGTGCTCTTCTAGATGTTGTTACAACTTTGGTTACAAGTTCTGTTTTTTATGCCTGTAATATGCCATAGAAATCTCTTTTTGAACTTCCATGCTAGCGGATGTTGCAGGGGCTGGCCATCAGCAGCCAATATTTTTTTTTCATGAAGGGGGTATGATAAAATGCCGATCCTTCCTAAACTGGGTAAATGGTTATCATTTTAGTCTCTGCTCCTAACATATCGCCGTGTAAGTAAATGCACGCCAATTTCTACATTTTGAGTAGTAAAGTTTCTAGCAGATTCTCTGCTTACAGTTTGATAGGATTATTCAATTTCTCTTGTGGTCACTAGGTGTTCATTCAGGTCAAATATGAATAGTGACAAATAGGTTTCGAAGGTATTTTCCTGTGCCGCTGCTTCACTAATTTCAGCACCTGGGTCAGCCTATTTTCTATCATATGAACAAATCTTAGTATTAAAAACTTACTCATCATCTTTCAAAAAAAATATAATGGCTATGACCCCAGTTTCAAGGTTTCTCCTTTAAAGAGGCAGTGTCCAATTAGAATTGATTTGCCCCTTTAATGACGAAAATTAGTTGAACTGACGCCTTGGAATATTTTCTGTTCAACAATAGGTTGTCTCTCTAATTCGTATCTTAATTAGGGGTTCCAGTCATCGGGTCTTGCCACTTTGAGTCAATCAACAATGCCTGTTGTCCAATTGCCTAAATAGATCCAATCAACTGAGTACCTTTTGCACTCCGTGTGGCTAATACGTATACGCTTTGAGGTATGTTATCAAGCTCTTGCAGTACTTAAATATTACCCTCCGCGATTAAAAATCAACAGTTCTAGTAAAGATTAGGCAGGGCGGTTATATCATTTGGAAATGTAAACTCTTTTTTGATTTAGAGTAAATTTTGAGAATACAAGGTTACTACATTGAGGATCGTAGAGTACTAAGGTATGAAAATTGTGGAACCTCTAATGTCATCCTGTCTCCTGTTCAGCTCAGATTTCAAAAGCGGCCATTCGTTTTTGGCTAGGCCTTGAAAAGAAGAAATAACCTGCCCCTTGCCGTAAACTTCGACTCTCCTGGCTGAAGATCTTTTACCTCTTGAGATGTAGATATACTTTATCTCATTGTTAAAGCCATTTCCTATATTAAACCTTCCAACAAGCTTATACTCCAGAGTAAAAGTACTAACCTTTTGGGAATGTGCACTATTTAAATACTAAACTCGTGTTCTCTATATCAATGCCCAAATGGAGATACTTTGGAAATTACTCAGCCAAGTAATTCCCCTTGTCGATAAGTGGGTATATAGTAAATAATGTACCCTATGCATGGTACTAAATTTCTTCAAATGAAACTTGCAAGCTTATTAAGCAGCTTAGCTATCTTGCCCTCCGTATTTTCCGCTAGTATTGATGTCGGAGGATGTTCTCCTGATACAACTGACCTAGAGCAGGGTTTAAAAGCTGAGTTCTTTAGTGTTACTACAGAGGAGGTCGATAATGATAACCGAAATAAAGCTAATTTTGAGTCCTTCCTTCAAAAGATGGACAAATATAAGGTAGTTTGTACTGGTAATACAGGTGATGATATTAATTTCTACTATCCACTGGAAACTATTGGTGAAACTGCTACTATTTATGGCTGTTCGGAGAACACAGAAAAAATTGGAGTAAGGCTTACAGGTTACTTATATGCTACGCAGTCAGGAACTTACAACATTCTGGTTACCTTTAACAACGCTGGAGCATTAACAATTGGAAATGGGAACGGTTTGGACTGCTGTAGTAATAGTAGCATTCCATATGAGGCAGGAGATAGTGCATACTTGTTTTCCACTACTTCGCAGTCGCCTGCGGAAAGAAGTCAACAATACGAATTGAAGGCTGGAGTGTATTATCCTATTAAGATCCTTTATTATAATGGTTACACGGGGCCAGCTACTTTCACACTTGGTATTACCTTACCCGATGGAACACAACTCACTGAGTCTGAATTTCCTTTGTATACCTTTAACACAACCAATGAATCTGATTATTGCCCGATTACCACAACCACTACTCTCATATGGACAGGAACTGATACTGAGACTTTTACAGTGACAGCTTCTGACGGCGACGTGACTGTTACTGTTGAAGTACCAGAATCCACAACCACTACAACTGAACCATGGACTGGTACAGGTACTACTACTGTCACAATCTATCCTTCGAATCCAAGTGATCCTGTAACTATTGAAGTTAAAACTCCAGAATCCACAACCACTACAACTGAACCATGGACTGGTACAGGTACGTTCGAGACAACAATCTATCCTTCGAATCCAAGTGACCCAGTTACAGTTCTCAAGAAGACTCCAGAAACTACAACCACTACAACTGAACCATGGACTGGTACAGGTACTACTACTGTCACAATCTATCCTTCGAATCCAAGTGATCCTGTAACTATTGAAGTTAAAACTCCAGAATCCACAACCACTACAACTGAACCATGGACTGGTACAGGTACTACTACTGTCACAATCTATCCTTCGAATCCAAGTGATCCTGTAACTATTGAAGTTAAAACTCCAGAGTCCACAACCACTACAACCCATCTTGGATCCATTGCCACGACTTTTACTATTACTCCCTCAAACCCAAGTGACCCAGTGACTGTTGTTGTTGAAACAACCCCTACTCCCTCAAGCTCTTCTTCATCACGTGTCAAACCATTAAGCCTGTCTTTCCACTGGTTGAATTCAACTACTCCAATATCATCTTCGGGTACTTCGTCTTCAGAAGGGACTTCTTCTAGTCCAGCACCATCTAGTCCAGCACCATCTAGTCCAGCACCATCTAGTCCAGCACCATCTAGTCCAGCATCATCTAGTCCAGCATCATCTAGTCCAGCACCATCTAGTCCAGCACCATCTAGTCCAGCATCATCTAGTCCAGCACCATCTAGTCCAGCATCATCTAGTCCAGCACCATCTAGTCCAGCACCATCTAGTCCAGCACCATCTAGTCCAGCACCATCTAGTCCAGCACCATCTAGTCCAGCACCATCTAGTCCAGCACCATCTAGTCGTACACCTTCGGAAAGTATTATCACTATTACCACCCCTTGGACCGGCTCTGTTACATCAACTTATACCACAACTGGAACTGATGGTAAGCCAACTGTTGTTGTCGATACTCCTGTTCCTACCATCACTACTCCATGGACTGCTGTACAAGAAGTCTCCACTTACGAGGCTATGGGTTCAAAGAACACCTACACATTCTTGGCTGTGTTATCTGCACTTTTGTGGATTTCATTTTGAATCAATCCAATGGAACCTGGGTGGGATTCATACATGAGAAACGTGATTGTTTGTGAATGTTTGGTTATTATAATTTCTCTTGTCAAGTTCTTTCGCTTACCAATACTTGGTACTGTATTAATATACACTTTTGTGGCGTAAGTAATAAAACGTTGTAGTAAGATTATCATGTTTCTGGTTTGGACATTAGATTTTCATTAAGAACCTTTTATATATTGGTGGTTAAAATCAACACTTGAAGAGGCTACAGTTTCGAAATAAGCGGGTAGGATAGAAACTTGTTTACATGGCTTTGGTATTAAGAGAGATTTAGTTGTACAACCAGCGGAATTACGGTTCGGCCGTGCGAGATTCAAAATTAATTTGCGGAATCGAATTTACCCCCACAATTTTTGATATAGTCAGAGCTTGCAGATAAAAAGTGTCATAAATATTATTCAAGGTCGAGAAAAGTGATTTATGCAGATATGAGAAATGATGTCAATTAATTGATATTACATTTTTGAGCACTTGGAATCAGCTCAGCAGACTCCAAAAAAGACTAATAGCTGTGTACACGCCACCGTCTATAAAAATTTGCTCTAAAGAGGTAGGGAATCGCCGAGACTTGGCTCCCTTAAAGGATGAAAATCAATTAGACCTCGTATGCTGCCAAAAAATTACACGATTATCGTGAACTGCATATAATTTTGAAGGACGTCGATTACGGCAATTTGTATAGATGAAATGTAGAGGTAATGCTAAAGAATCGTACAAAGCTCTGACGTTGTGCTAAATATATTCTCACAGCGGTACCTTCGTTTCAATATCACAAAATGAGCGGATTGGGGTAAGTACTTTCTCTCTTAATGTCAGTTAGAATTTAATAAAAAAGCGCGTCAAAATTGGGGCATGAATACCTAATGGTAAAAGCTCCTGTAGCCGTAACCAATTAAGCAGTATATATGACAGTGTAGGTTTGCTGTGACAAGCCTCATTAAGCTTTGGATGCGAAAATATACAAAAGACTTTCCCGAGTACTACCGCGTTACATAAAGTTGCATATCTATATATCACAAATTCATAATTGATGATTCGTGAATTCTCACACTCAAAAACTGGGAACAGAAGCTCGTACATGGTATTATGTATAGTATATGATTTGCATGAAGCAACTTCAAAAATGTATATTTCGAAGAAACAGGTCATAACCCCCTAGCCTTCAACATCAGATTTTTATGTCATCGCCGGAGTTATCACAATATCAGAGATCTTCAAATTAAAGCATTGTTCTTAGGCACATGCAGGATGAATATCTATATGTCTTCAGTTTTCTTGGCTTACGGTATGTGCAGGTGGAGATGTCTAGGGAGGAAAGTAATTTCAGCTGATGTCTTTCAATGGATTGGCACCTGCTGTTAAACTTTGACCATAACTCTCAACAATATCCAATTATTAAACCCATCTTCAACTCAAGAAGTTGGGGTTTGAACTAGAATAAATCCGGAGCCATTAGAAAAAGTCCGGGCCGAAGTAAGGGGGAGATGCACGTATCCTAAAATAAACCAGACTGCACAAGGAAGGCAGGGGGGGCAACCTGTTAAAAACCACACACTATGCAAGCTGCTTTATAAAAATTACATGCTAAACAGAATACGTGCACGCATACAAGTTTCTGCGTGGGAGAGTTTACAAATATTAATCAAGCAGTTTGTAATCCTCGAGATTTTCTCTTCAAGTCACGGAATCTGAGAATTGTGTTCAATTTGGTTTGCAGATTGTGTCTATCATGCCAGAAATTTCTTAGATATATTCCAATATTTACCCATAATTCGATACTGGAATATTGGGCCATACATTAATCACTCATTCCCGACCCAAATATCACCAAAATAAGCGTACAAATCTATTGAGTCCTGTTCAAACTCGTACACATGTCCCACTTGAGTGTTATCACCTCCGTCAGACGTGAGTCCACCTATTGAAGAGTATGCACACCACAAATAACTGTGACAATATCCATGTTCCATTTTCCAGCCTTCTTTTGGCTCTTCAACGCTGTTCTCTGCGGTTTTTGCCGATTTTATATTGAAGGGTGGAATGACGGCATTTTTGAGTTTTAAAGATCCTTCATAGTACTCTCGCATGGATTCAGCATCTTTTAAGAATTTAAAATGCTCTTGTTTCTTAACCTCTGATTCAAAATTAACAAGATCGCTTTTCCCACAGAACTTGAAACCTGAGTTGAACCATACCAACTTTCCATTTTCATCGAGGTGTCCTGGATGAGGTGAACAGAGTTCCTGAGATTTCTTGAGGTTTCCTTGACTGGTCAATCTTTCTTCCTGGGAAGTAAGAGTCCCAATCGATGCAGCGAAATTCTTGTTGAAGTGATAGTCTTCATCACCATTGGCGGCGAATCCCAACCAGAATATCTCTTTGTCTCCATGGACTCTAGAGGTAACAGGCTTAAAGAAGTTCAATTGGAGCATTGTTAAGATGGAGTTGAAGTGTAAGTGTCTATTGATCAACACCACTCCACTTTCCATGAAATGGTTCATTCCATCAAAGAACTCCAATCCAAGGGTCTTCTGGGTGATGATGGGAATATCAAACATCAAGTTGTCTAAAATTGAAGGGGTAATCTTCTGAAAAAATTTAGTATCACCTGGTGGTCTGAATTGAGGGGTAGTTCTATCCTTGAAGAAGTAGGCCCCGGTGGTTTTGTAGTCCTTCAAGTCGAAAAATTCGGATGGGCTTTGCAACAACACTGTATCAGCGTCAACTAACATGAATTCCTCAAATGAATTGAACAACGTTGCTAAGAACTTATTGGCAAACCGTTTGAACTTATCCTTGAAATTATCGTGAATGGCGTTGTACGTGTTTACAAACCACACTTCTTGCTTTGGCAATCCACCGTCTTGGACATTGAGGTAGTCGGCTGGGAAATTCTTTGAAACTTTGTGGAAACTTTCCGGTAAATCTATCATTTTATTTCGAGCAGCGGCGACTATTCTCGCTTTAGTATCATCGCTGAGGGAGTCATAGAATACGATTTGGATTGGATAGTGGTTGTTCAAAGCTCTCAATAGGCGAATGAGTCTTACAGTATCGTCTACATGTTTGTCACCAATCGATAGCACAATGCCCTTCCCATTCAACAGATTCTTGAATTTGTTGAAGAAGCATGGCCCATTTGCAGTGAATGTAGATTTGGAGGGGCGTTCAGTGAAACCCTTGAACTTGGAGTTTGTAGTCTTGAACACCTCAGGATAATGAACGAATTTACGTAGATCCGGGGGAGATAGGAAGATCTCACCGGTCCATCTTTCATAAATGGGGTAAGAATGAGACATCCATTTATAGATTCTGCTTTCCAACTCACTACAGGATTTGGAACCCTGGTCGTTGATTAATATCTCACCATCGGTGGCCTTGAACTGGGTACGATCTATGCTGTTGGCTTCTTTTTCTAACAATTCATTGGCTTTGCCCATGATGTACCTGTCATCACTGGTGACGTAGCACTTGTCGAAAATCCGTAAATGGGACAAGTAGTCTACAATCTTCTGTTCCGTCTTCATGGTTCGTTCCCAGAACACCTTGAACTCTTCTTCGGCAAGCTGCTCCACGCCTTTAACGACATTCTTATCCTTGAAATTGATCTTATCATATTCCAAGTTCAGCATCTGGGCATATTTGTGCCTTGTGTTTTCAGAAGTCTCTTTTTTAAACAGCTCTAAGTCAAAACCATCACGATGATCAAGAGGAAAGTCTTCATTAGGATCCACAAACCAGTTGCGGTCTCTGATAAATAGGTTCTTAAAGTACAAGTCACACCTCTCAGTGAAATCGAGGTTTGCTAGAATGTCCGACAATGCGTGCTTCTCCAAAATTTGGTCATATACTCTCGAATGGCTATCAATACTTCTAGTCTCTTCAATTTCCAAGGTACGCACCAATTTCTGGATGGTACAGTCTTCAAACACATCGATTTTCTTGACATTCACAGGATTGGACAACTCTGCATTGGGAGACCCAAGTTCCAGGTGGTAAATAGACGTGTCCGACTCACTAAATCCAATCGAAGTGTAGCTATGGGTCCAGATGCCAACTGAAACTAACCAACAGGCGATGAACCCGTAGAACACGGGTTTTGAATTTTGCCGAAGGTTGAATGCTTTGTCCATAGTGTGATACAAGACAAGCTATATCTTGACAATATGCGTTGAGGCTTAAAAACTGGGAGACCATTTGCAAATAAGGTGTACAGGCGGCTTGAACTATGGTATATTTGCTACGAGTTGTGCTTTAAAGGGAGATTACGTAAGAAGAGTTAACAAAAAGGAGTGCTGAGAATAAACAAAAGAACTATATTGAATTAAGAAAAAGATGAGTTAGCTTGCAAAGGTTCCTACAATGGCCGCCTTGAAAGTATACCATCTTTAATTGGTATTGTGCTAGGAAGTGGTGGGGCCTGAAACAGACTAAAAATGCTCACAAATATTGGTCCCTTCCTTGATTTCACGATGCATAAACAGAAGTTTTTCAAACACCTCGATAAAACCCATTGTAATGCTCAAGTATGGAGCCTATCCACCAATACTATTCTCAACCACTGGAATAGGCAGATATATGATTTTTTACTACAAAGTTTTATCACGTACACCATAAAAGCATATATTATTACAGTACCAAGTATTGGTACGCGAAAGAACTAAACGAAAAGAAATTATAATAACCAAACATTCATGAACAATTACATTTCTCATGTATAAATCATATCCTGGTTCCATTGGATTGATTCAAAAGGATATCCACAAAAGAGCGGATAACACAGCCAAGAATGTGTATGTGTTTTTTGAACCCATGGCCTCATAAGTGGAGACTTCTTGTACAGCAGCGCCAGAGCCATTACCAGCTGAAGCAGCTTCCGAAGCCTCTCCAGAACCACTACCTTTAGCACCAGTTGGAGAAACGGTTTCAGTAGGGTTAGCAGTCACGGAAGCAGCAACAGTGAACGTGGTATAGACTGTGACTGTAGCGTCTCCAGCAGCATTTGTGCATGGCTCGGTGACCACCACAGTGGACACTAATGAGTGTGGGACGTTACATACAACGGTCTTCTTACCATCATCACCGGTTGTTGTGGTGGTTGAAGGCTCTTTGCAAGTACATGGCAAAATAATGGTGGTGACATCTTTTTCAGTGACGACAGGTTCAGGAGTTTCAACGACTACGGTTGGTTTACCGTCAGGTCCGGTTGTAGTGTAAGTTGAAGTGAAGGATCCTGTCCATGGAGTAACGATAGTTGGTTCAGGAGTCTCGACAACCACTGTTTTGTCACCATTGGGACCGGTGGTGGTGTAAGTGGAAGTAAAAGAACCAGTCCATGGGGTGGTAATAGTGAAAACACTAGCCGGGGTTTCAACAACTGCGGTTGGTTTACCATCAGTTCCAGTTGTGGTATAAGTTGATGTATCAGAGCCGGTCCATGGAGTAGTGATGGTAGGTACAGGAGTATCGATAACAACGGTTGGTTTACCATCAGTTCCAGTTGTGGTGTAAGTTGATGTGGTAGAACCAGTCCATGGGGTGGTAATAGTAACTACACTTCCCGAAGGTGGTGGTGTAAATGGAACACTCGAAGATGGCACTGAACTAGAAGGAGAAGCAACACTCGAAGATGGCACTGGACTAGAAGGAGACGCGACACTCGAAGGTGGTACTGGACTCGAAGGAGAAGCGACACCTGAAGATGGTACCGTAGACGAAGGAGTACCTAAATATGATATTGGAGTACTTGAATTTAACCAGTGAAACGACGGGATTGGAGCACTTGAAGAAGGACTTGATGAAGTAGGACTTGAAAAAGTTGGACTTGTCTCAACAACAACCGTCACTGGGTCACTTGGGTTTAAAGGAGTTAAAGTGAAGGTTGTGTCAATAGTTCCACGACTGGTGGTAGTGGTTGTGGATTCTGGGGTCTTCTTGAGAACCGTGACTGGATCACTAGGATTTGAAGGATAAATTGTTGTCTCAAATGTTCCAGTACCTGTCCATGGTTCAGTAGTAGAGGTTGTCGTTTCTGGGGTCTTCTTGAGAACCGTGACTGGATCACTAGGATTTGAAGGATAAATTGTTGTCTCAAATGTTCCAGTACCTGTCCATGGTTCAGTAGTAGAGGTTGTCGTTTCTGGGGTCTTCTTGAGAACCGTGACTGGATCACTAGGATTTGAAGGATAAATTGTTGTCTCAAATGTTCCAGTACCTGTCCATGGTTCAGTAGTAGAGGTTGTCGTTTCTGGGGTCTTCTTGAGAACCGTGACTGGATCACTAGGATTTGAAGGATAAATTGTTGTCTCAAATGTTCCAGTACCTGTCCATGGTTCAGTAGTAGAGGTTGTCGTTTCTGGGGTCTTCTTGAGAACCGTGACTGGATCACTAGGATTTGAAGGATAAATTGTTGTCTCAAATGTTCCAGTACCTGTCCATGGTTCAGTAGTAGAGGTTGTCGTTTCTGGGGTCTTCTTGAGAACCGTGACTGGATCACTAGGATTTGAAGGATAAATTGTTGTCTCAAATGTTCCAGTACCTGTCCATGGTTCAGTAGTAGAGGTTGTCGTTTCTGGGGTCTTCTTGAGAACCGTGACTGGGTCACTAGGATTTGAAGGATAAATTGTTGTCTCAAATGTTCCAGTACCTGTCCATGGTTCAGTAGTAGAGGTTGTCGTTTCTGGTACTTCAATTGTAACAAAAACATCCCCGTCAGAAGCTGTTTCTGTGATAGTCTCAGTATCTGTTCCAGTCCATATAATGGTGGTAGTTGTGGAGAGAGGACAAGATGTGCTATTGTCAGTTGAGCTGTACCAGTTAATGTCAGTTGTGTGAGCTGTTCCATCAGGATAGGTGACGGACATATTAAATTCGCCACCATCTTCAACATTGAAGTAAACGACCTTGATAGGATAATAGACTCCTGCGGTGAGGGAAACTGTCTTCGAGACTGATGTACTTTCAAGATGACCATACCAGTGTGCAAATTCAGTGACATTAGCTGGGGATTGAGTCGATCCACAACATTCCATAGCAACTCCAGCCCCGATTGACAACGAAGCTGCATCATCAGCATATGTGACTGCTATGGTGTAGTCTCCAGTTGCTTCGGCATATAAATACCCTGTAAGCCTCAAGCCAAAGTTAGCCGTTGTGACATCGTGGCCATATAGGACATCGGTATTTTTAGAAACCAAAAAGTCTTGCTGAGTTATGCCTTCCCATGAATATTCTGCCTCTCTTTGGCTAACTACAGCAACGCCAGATTCTAACAGTGTAGTATCACCCTCCTTCCATTCATGATTTGCCACTTTGATGTATTCAGCATAGAGGCCTTTTTCCACAGCGGTGGGGCTACAGCCTCCAACAGAATCTGCACTTGAGACAGTACCAATGAATTGAAAAATTCCTACTAATGATAACGTGTAATGGAATTTCATTCTTGCTTAGTTTCAATGTCACGGATATCGGACAGGTATAAATGATTATCAGTGGAGTCAACCAACATTCAAATTATAGTTGTTGTTCTCATCTTATGCATCAAAAAAGGGTCATTACTGACCAGATTGGGGATGACTTCAACGAAACTGGATTGAAAGAACACGGAAGGTAGCTCAATGCTCGTTTTGTATTCATGAGCAGACCCCACCCAACACACAACTCCCAGGTCGGGTTGTGTCCCATCCCATTGAGGAGAGCTTCAAGCCAGAAAAGGATTTGACCCCGTGGAACATTCACTGATAGCATAGCTGGTATCAGGTAAATGCCACCCAAGTGGTTTATTTCCCATTTTTGAAAAACTTAAATCCTCTCTTAATTGAAAAAGGCATGAAGAATTGTTGTAAGAGCACCTCTTTTGGCTGTTACCTCTGTGAATTGAGAATATTACAGGGTAAGCATGGCGAAATTGCTAAAATAGGCATATGTGACAACTGGGCATATCCACAAAAGGGGGTCGATCTCATACATGAAAGGCAACCATCCATATGGTTCAAAAGTGAATCTTGTTCCTTATTTTTACTCTAATTTGAAATTTCCTTGAATCCGGCTTGAAGGGGCAAATAGCTTTCAGTTGCAGTAACGATAGGTCCTAAACAAAAATCTCTGAGGCATTGCTTGCCGGGTATCCGGCAATAGACGTATCGTATGTGCAGTGCTAAATCTATCAGAGATATACCTAATCAAGTAACTCTTGCTAATATAACTCATTATGGAAAAAAGTTCAGGATACGTTAATTGGAAAATTACATTCATCATGTCATGCTGGCAGTGGAAAAGATACAAATCACATTTACGAGAACACCTAAACTATTTTTAGTCCTGCAGTTGTCGCATCCTACATCTTTCTTGAATGCAAGCTTCAAAGAGTCGGAAAGTCTCTGCTGCAATCCTGTAATGAGGTATTGTTACCCAAAACAGCTGTAGAGTTAGGACTATCAAGGACTCGAGCTTAATTCAACATATATGTAAGTGCGCATACTATAGCATGCCAAGCCGATAATGCACCACAGTTTTCTGCAAGATTGTAACTCAAACAAAGGAACACAAAACCCAAATAAATTATGGAGCGGGTTTGAATTCTCCCATCAAGGAGCACATATCTGTATTTCGGGGATACTTGGAGGGTACTTTAAAAATTAACATCCACTATGTCATATGGGTGGCTGAACAGATTGAAGTCCTATTTATGAGAGAACCAAGACTATACTCTATCCTTTAGTAATCACACCCCTACTGCCTTGTCTAATATCGGCTTCAGGGAGTTTAGGAGTCTTTACTGACTCTCCAGTAAATTTTTCTATCAAGTTTCGACGTCGGATGCCTATACTGTTCAGTGTTGGTAGCATACGATTGCAAAGAGGGAGGTTGGGGAGCTGAGGAAACGCTGGAAATGCTGGAGGAAATGGTCAGACAAAATTTACCAGCTCGAAGGGTTTCCATTTAACAAAATCCCATCGATTATGATATCAAGTCGTGACCCAAAACAACCTTGAGATTATGTTTTTCAAGTAGTCAAGACAAACCTTTGTTTCGTGCATCTACCGGCGATTGTATACATACATAATACGCACAGCGCCTGTCAAAGTACAAATTTGGTTAAACAACGCAACCATGGGCAGGTTTGTGCATGAAGGTAACAACGTACTCCAAAAAAAATCAAAAGGGGGGTGGATTAAAAAGTACCATTCTGTTTTTTCATTGGAAGAAGCAAGTATTCAACTTGTCTGTAGCTACCTTGCTGTCTTGAATGATGCCCTTCTTCGCTTTCGCATATACTACCAACCGGGTAAATTGAGGCGTAAGACAGTTATCCTGCATCTGATGATAAGCAATGCTTCTATCTTTGGCATTCCGTTAACTCCGAGCGATTAGTAAAATTATGATGCGTAAGCTAAGAGGAAACGTGCGTATGCAAAAACAATTCTAAATGCACACAAGGAAAACTGGCTACAAACTTAGAATGCCATTCCTCTTTTTGAGGGAATCGCGTGGAATAGCCAATGGAAGACTGGCACATGGTGGGTGGATATTGTCACAGCTTTTCATGGCGTGCATACTTTTCAATAGGTGGATTCATTTATTACGGACATGATAACACTCAAGTGGGCCACGTGTACGAGTTGAATCGGGACTTATTGGACTTTCCTTATCTCGGTGATTTTTCGGTTGGGAATACGTGTAAGTGATTCTAGTATGGAAGCTCATAATGTTTTAGTTTATGATCTGGCAAGCCTCCCCATTTAACGGCACCTGTCACACGACGTTTTCTGAGAGTCTCGTTAGCAAATCCTGCTGTGAGAAAGTTTTATAGTGAAATAGTACTGCTTTGGGTGGTCCTTATCTGTTCCGTTTCCTTCCATGCGTACCTTGATAGGCCTTTTTCAATGTTTCCCCCTCTCCATTCTTACCTATTATTCAGTCGTTGGGGTTTAGAGTTTGTTGTACATAAGTGCGGTGGGGGTTCATTGCTGCATTCTGATTGGTGCGAATGCTTTTTTGTGTGTTTGTCAGCGAAATCCAACCATTGATGGGGTTAATTTACAGAATATGGGGAAGCGGGGCGTTGGAGTCTGTTCGCTGATATGAACTTTTTAAAGAAGTTATCAAAATTCCTCGGCGAGTTCTAGTGGATTCCGAGAGGAGTTGTAGTGGGTGAAGATAGGGGTCTGGAGCCCTCGTGAGAATTCGTTGGGTGGCAGTTTCCAGTGAAAGTTCAAAAATTGGGGAACCCAACAAGAGCATATTCTTCAATGGTTTGACTTTAGGTGTACTTCTCTTCGATCACGGAATTCAACTCGAATGATTACATTGTAATGGTGTTTGCGAAACTCTTCGAGCTTGCAAGTGTTGAAAGAACACCACCGTCATAGTAATAAGGCAGATATGGGTGACTGGTACTCCCGACTTGAGAGTGTCGATATATGCTGCTGGCTTGAGAGTGTCAACATATGCTGCTGGCTTGAGAGTGTCAACATATGCTGCTGGCTTGAGAGTGTCTACTTAGTTTACACCCTTTTTGATTATTGTCCACTTTGAGCAGTCACTAGAGATAGTCCCCTTGCAAGTCGTAATACATCTTGACTCTCCAATGGCACTCACTTGACCTTAAAGCCAAAAGTGGTTAGGCGATACGATGACTGGTGGTGTTCTGGGGTTCATTTCATATCTTATCTCTATTATATCTGCAAAGGTTATAGAATTTACTCTATCACCCATCACAGGTTATGCTATTTTCGTGATTCCCTTGGATGAGGTCGTTCCTTGTTGAGGATACAGGCCTTATGAATTGTACCGTTTACTGTAGCCATTATATCAAGTAGTGTAAAATTCGCAATTGTTAGGGAAATTAAGATACTATTGGGTAATCTCACCCAAAACAGATTTGTGGGAGCTATTCACAATAATTATTTCTTATTAAATATTGACTAATGTTGCACTACTTTGCTTTCAATACAGCTTTCTTAGTGTTTAATCAAGTTTCCCTTTGATTTCTATAACTTGAAGCCATGATCGATCAAGCCGATGGCCCTCATCGCTGCACCCCAAGACATTTCCATCCCACTTCCTCCGAAACCATAGCAATCGATCACCTGAACCCCATCTTCCTTATAGCTGCTGATTCTTGTTCCTCCGTTTCTAGCAGGCCTAAATCCAACATTAACTCTTCTAATATCAAACTTTCCCTCGATCATTAGATCCGGAAAATACGCTTCTCCTAATTTTATAAGATGCTCAGTGTCATTCTGGCTAGGATTCAGGTTCAAGTTGCCGATCTGTTTTGTTCCTCCAAGAATGATTCCTCCATTCAAAGGACGGGGAATAACGAAAATCCAAGACCCATTCGCTAACTGATAAGTGATGGTCTTATTAAGATACTGACAACCTAAAGGTGCTCTTACTAGTAAAGTCTGGCCTCTTATCAGGTAACTATTGGGATCAAAGCCTCCATTGAATTGAAGTCCCCTACCAGTACAGTTAAAAAGGAGTGCTCCGGGATATAGCTGACAAACCTGTTTCAAAGATTCAACTTTTTCTCTGACAAAATTCACTCCGTACTTCATACTCAATGTGTTTTCCAAAAATTCAAGGTACTTGGGCGAGTTCATAGCCCAAGTATCGTAAGAAGCACCAAATTCGATTCCTCGGGGCAATTGCAGTTTTTCAATAATTTTGAAATTGTCAATGTCTTCAGTATATCCAGCAGCAGTGGTTTCGTATAGGGTATCATTGTTCTCCAAGTAGTCAAATCCTTGTATCCATTTCACAGATGATTCAGGATTAGTGACAGCCAACTTCTTGAAAAATTTGTAGGTTGGTCGAGCTAACTTACTATCTCTCAATTCCTGTGGGCTTTTGGACGGAAAAGGCCTGAAATGTGCACCACTCTTGGACGATGTATACTCAGGACAATCTGAACCTGTAGAGGGAAAGTCGCTGGCTATGATATTCACCAGTGTAGCATCGTATCCATTTTCTGTAACGAGCTGGTAAGCAATGGTGAGTCCAATGACTCCAGCACCCACAATTACAATATTTTCACTCATCTTATGATTGAATCTTGGTGTTTGTAAACAAATTGGGGCGACACAACCGTATGAGAGTTTTTGTGGAGTTGACAACTAGGTAGAACACTTTATGAATACAAGAGCAGGGAGGATAAGCCTTGTGATATTGCTGAACTTGTATTCGTAATGCTGATAATACTACTTGCTCTGCATATATATAGGAAGAGGATTTCCGTGCACAAAAGAAGATCCCGTAAATAATGGGGGCATAAAAGAATGAGATTTCGCGGTGCGGTCCCCCCATTTCTCATACCTTTATGGGATGGTTTTTCCACTTTCAAACGGTAACCCAAGTAAGAAAGACAAAACCAAGCTCTATACCGCTACTGGAGGAGATTTTAGGGGGAAGTCATCCGACTAGTATGCCTGTGGTTCTTCCAAGTAATTCCAGGTACTCCAGGGTGTATACTCTGTATGGCGTGTACTTACCATAACTTCGGACGGGTTTTCTTCCACACACCAGCATCGCTCAGTTCCAGTCATGAGTCAAGAACCGTGCTCTAACAGGTCCAGTTAAGCAACATATTGCAGGGTTCTCCATTCTGTTTTGTTCGACATTGTTTTGCCCAAGTTGCTGACCAAAATGGGTTTGATTCTTCAGCTTGCAAAGATCTGGTATTGTATTAACTGTAGTTTGATGAACAGCAGAAGTGGTCGTGGAAGCGTTTATTATTCTTGTTTGGCAGAGGGAGTATAGAACACAAGTTTTGCAAGCTTTAACAACTATCATGCTTTTAAACAGAGGAGTATTGTACAAGCGGTGACAAAATTACGCCTGAGCTTATTTTTGGTTCCTCGAGAACTACACGTAGACTACGCAATAACATTAAGTTAGAAAATTAAGGTCATCTACTGGAAAATTAAGGGTTCGACATGGCTCCAAAGGAATCACAATCATAAATACATTTAATTTTGATGAAACCCTATTTACTGCAAACCCTTGATTTTAGTTAGGTGAAATAACATCTTTGATAGCCCCATAGACTAAATATATTAGCTTTAATCAAGGTTCAGAGCTTCCCGTTCGGATTTTTCCGGGGCTCTAGGTATAAAGCTACAATAAGCTGTAAGACAAAAAGCAGGTCAATAGGCACAACTGATGGGCCTTATTCTTCAAAAAAGAAGTATCACGAAGTAGAGCTCGCCTAATCAGCGAAGTCCGACGGCCATTTTTTAGTGCGGAATAGTTTTGCAACCCGCTCTTGATGCTGAAATTCATTCGGTTTTTGCAACTTCGCTACTACATTTTCGCAGTCAATATAAATACGCCTGCAACTGTTCTCTGTTCCTACTAAATCACCTATAAGCAACAATTTACTATAAGTATGTCTACTCCATGAAAAATCACTGCTAAAGGTTTCGGAACCATGTCAGTGACATGGTGTCCAGTTCCACTGCTATTTACAAATCCATTGAAACTTTGAAATATGTAAAGGACACTTTAGCTTCTTGCACTATGCGAATCGCCAAAAGGGGTTACAAGAGAACCCTTCAATCTTATGTGAAAATAGGTTCCAACACATCATTCTCTTGTCCTAAGATTGAAACAAGGTACTATGGTGGTGTGTGCAGGTAAACGCGGGTGCACTTATGGTATAGATACCGTCGAAGAGTATGAAACCAGCATCAACCAAGTTATGAGCGATTGTCTTGCTATTTGGAAAGTGTGCGGGTAAATTTGATTCCGCAAAATTTTAATCCAGCACTATAGCACTACCGATCCATAATTCTGCTGGTCCTATAACAACATTTCTCATGCTAAAGCGATGTAACAAGTTACTGCCCTACCCGCTTATTTCGGAATTGTAGCTTTGTAACATGCTGATTTAGACCACCAATATATGAAAGGTTCTTTGTGAAAATCTAATACCTGAATTAGATATCCTATAGTATTAGTACAAAGTTTGATTACTTCAACAACTAAAACATTTACTAATATAGTACCAAATCATGGCAAGCGAAAAAACTAGATAAAGAGAAATCATAATAACCAAACATTTATAAATGACCAGGTTTTTCATTTATGAATCACCCCAATGTTCTATTGGATAGATTCAAAATGAGATCCACAAAAGAGCGGATAGCACAGCCAAAAATGTGTATGTGTTCTTTGAACCCGTAGCCTCGTAAGTGGAGAAATCTTGTGGTGAAGTATCAGAGCCATTACCTGCCGAAGCACCTTCAGCGCCACTACCTTCAGCGCCACTACCTTTAGCGCCACTACCTTTAGCGCCACTACCTTTAGCGCCAGTTGGAGCAACGGTTTCAGTAGGGTTAGCAGTAACAGCAGCAACGGTTTCAGTAGGGTTAGCAGTAACAGCAGCAGCGGTAGTGAAAGTAGTATATGTTGTGACAGTGACATCTCCAGCAGCATTAGTGCACGGCTCAGTGACCACGACAGTTGAAACTAGTGAATGTGGGATGTTACATATAACGGTATTACCATTATCACCAGTTGTTGTGGTAGTGGAAGGCTCCTTGCAGATGCATGGTAAGATGATGGTGGTGACATCTTTTTCGGTGACCACAAGTTCTGGAATTTCAACGACTACAGTAGGTTTACCATCGGTTCCAGTTGTGGTATAAGATGAAGTAGTGGACCCTGTCCATGGAGTAGTTATGTGTTCTACTGGAGTCTCGACAACCACAGTTTGCTTACCATCGGTTCCAGTTGTGGTATAAGATGAAGTAGTGGACCCTGTCCATGGAGTAGTTATGTGTTCTACTGGAGTCTCGACAACCACAGTTTGCTTACCATCGGTTCCAGTTGTGGTATAAGATGAAGTAGTGGACCCTGTCCATGGAGTAGTTATGTGTTCTACTGGAGTCTCGACAACCACAGTTTGCTTACCATCGGTTCCAGTTGTGGTATAAGATGAAGTAGTGGACCCAGTCCATGGAGTAGTTATGTGTTCTACTGGAGTCTCGACAACCACAGTTTGCTTACCATCGGTTCCAGTTGTGGTATAAGATGAAGTAGTGGACCCAGTCCATGGGGTGGTAATAGTATCTACACTTCCCAAAGATGGTAGTGTAGGTGGTGCTGGACTAGAAGGTGCTGGACTAGAAGGTGCTGGACTAGAAGGTGCTGGACTAGAAGGTGCTGGACTAGAAGGTGCTGGACTAGAAGGTGCTGGACTAGAAGGTGCTGGACTAGAAGGTGCTGGACTAGAAGGTGCTGGACTAGTTGAATTCACCCAGCGGATAGACAGGTCTGACAAAGTACCGGAGGTGGTAGATTCCGGTACCTCCTTGGTGACAGTGACCTGTCCATCTGAACCTGTTACTGTGAAATACTCAGTATCTGAACCGGTCCAATAATCGGTGGTGGTTGTTGTAGTTCTTGGTACCTCCTTGGTGACAGTGACCTGTCCATCTGAACCTGTTACTGTGAAATACTCAGTATCTGAACCGGTCCAATAATCGGTGGTGGTCGTGGTGGTGCACAATTCTTCTTCAGCAGCTGCAGAATAGTACCAGGCAATGTCATCTGTATGATTGGTACCGTCGGGATAAGTCACTTGAAGTTTCATTCCAGCCCAATTTGACGCTTGATTGAAGTAAATAATCTTCACTGGATAAAAGTTACCGGCTGTCATAGAAACCAGTGAAATTGTCAGTGAGCCACCTGCACTGGTTCCACTAGCCTGGACTGCCCCATCTAGTGAAAGCTCAGTGGATTTGATACAACAGTCTAAGTCTTGTGTAGCCCCACCCATGGTCATGGTCACATAATCGTCAGCTATTAGGAAAGTGAATATATAAGTCCCATCTTTAGGAGCACGAAAGTATCCTGAAAGTCTTAAACCAAAATTGTGGACATTTGTACTTCTACCATAAATATCTTGGTAATAAGGGTTACTGTCAGTTTTCATATTAGAAGTAAAATCAATATCGGTAACTCCGTACTTGGTATCATTTGGAGACATTGCATCTATGGTATTAAGATAAGAAAAGTCTGATGCATGCTCGGCCACCTTATCATAGTAATCAACAATAAGTCCACTCGCAGTTGATGGAGGACTACATCCTGTATATCCAAGAACAAGCGGGAGACTTAAAGACCAAATAGATAACCGTATGGGGAGCATCTTGTGTTGTTGCAGTTTATTCCGAACTCCTGTCTCTTTATAACGTGGACTTAGTTTCTAAGTCGAAGAGGTTAAGCTTTTTTCAATTACCTCATTAGTAGAATATCAAACTTTATTAGACAGGTTTTTGATATAGTTGAAAAACATACGTTTATATCCCCTTTGAGAGTTGGTATTATGAGTTGTAAATGGGTTTTATAACTCTACTACCTCGTTGAGGAGATTTTCAGCTTCAAAGGGATCTTTATTTCTGAAAACTGGCGCCTTGCAATAGTTTGTAAAAGAAGAAAAAACTTTAATTATGTGGTTAAATAACGGCTCTCCTCAAAAGTGCCAAATGTCTATTAAGGGCACCATTATTTTACCATATTAGACATCTTGTTTCCTCCAATGAGATGCTTCGATGGAAAACGGGGAAGTCAATATCAGTTAAATGAACGAATCGGGGAACAAAATATTTCATGCATATCTTTCTTCAGAACTTACATGCACTGTATACCAACTGAGGCACTAGGAATACAAATATCTTACCTAAAGAAGTAACTCGTCCCCAAGTTACCTTTTTGGAACAAGAAACCTTCTACAGCCAGCGGCAAGGGTGGGTTCATGCGTTTCTTTTTTGGAATAGTTTTATTTTTGAAAAAGAATCAATGCGAAAACACTAGTTTAGCTAAGGAATTCCGCTTTCAACCCTAGAATACAACCTAATGGAGATATTGATAAGTCTTTTTAATTTGCACAAAGCTTAATGATGTCACCACAATACCATTTATAGCACACCATTGATGAAAAGTTTCTAGTTTCAGGCTATGCTTCCTGTTTTAGATATTTTACCAGCTAACTCATTTGGTTTTTGATCTTTCACTTTTGTTGGAATACTATTATTTTTGTCTTCAGCCGAATTTTTTCCACTACTCGATTGTTAAATCCCCGCCTTAATCCTAATGTGCGTGCTACAAAGCCACCTAAAGACAAAATTACTAGTAAATATGGTCACAGTCTGAATAATTTTGGGGGCCTTAAGTCCCCGTAAAGGAACAGATGTTTAGAGTTTATGAGAATCTTGGAGAGATTGGGAAAATTGCCATTTATTATTTCATCTAAGTGTTTGAACAGAGGCAAATCCCATTTACCAAATCATCTAAATTGCGCCCTCTCCTAAGGTTTTTATTTACTTACCATTTGCTCTAATGTCAGCTTCGAAGGTCCTTGAGGGGATAACATTAGTTATGCTAGGCGGTGGAGAAAAAGGTGGATTTAAAAATATGATACAAGCACGTAGGTAAAATTGTATGGCATAGAAACACGCAGTAAAAATAGCTGCAGAGTTAAGCTTTTTAAGAGATTGACTTGACGCTAACATACAGGCAAGTGCACAAAGTTTAACACACTAAGGAGCTCACAACTTCTGTCTGACATTACCAGTTAAGATGAACAATATAAATATAGGCAGAGTTGTGCATTAAAGAGCCAATTCCAGTCCAATAGGATCATCACAAAAGGTGTAGGACAAGAGGTTTTCTATTGTTTCATTCAACTCGACTGCAGTTACTTTGTTTTTCTGAATAAGACCATCTTTATCTTGAGATATTCCAAACCAAAAAAACTTGTGAGCTGGGCTATATTTGTGTGACTACTGCACTTAATGTTGGATACAATGATACAGATAGCTCACTGCTAGTTAGTATATCTTTTCAAGTAGAGGTATAGATGTTTTCCCTGGATCTAAGCAATACTTCTATCCGAAGAACTCCACACGATGGTAGAAGAACGACTTCCAAAAAATCAGGAGCTCAGAGGAAACGTGCGTATCCAAAATGTAAGACTGACTGCACACAAGGAAAGCTGGTGGCAAATGTGTTTCCAGTATCTGAATTCTTTCCATATAAGTAAGATCGATCATAATGTCTGATAGTAAAACCGTAGTTGTTACCGGAGCCTCTTCGGGAATTGGGTTGGCAGTAGCTCGGGAATTTGCCCTAAAAGGTTATAATGTCATAGCTGGTGCCAGAAGACTTTCCTCTATGGAAGAGTTGAAAAAGTACAACGTCACAACTGTAGAGTTGGACATCACTTCCCCTGAATCGGTTGAGAAACTTAAGAAGTTGATTGAAACCGAATACGACGGAGCCATCAAGTATCTTTTGAATAATGCTGGTCAAAGCTGTGCCGCAGCAGCTGTCGAAGTGTCTGACGACGAAGTCTTCAGGTGCTTTGAGGTGAATGTTTTTGGTCATATAAGAGTTACCAGAGAATTAGCTCCGTTTGTGATAAAAACAAAAGGTACCATTGGGTTCACTGGCTCTGTTCAAGGTATCCTAGAAACTATGTTCCTAGGAGTTTATGCGAGTTCAAAGGCTGCAATTCAGTCATATGCTTCGGGGATGGCGTTTGAAATGGCTCCATTTGGTGTTAAGGTGGTGAACTTTGTTACAGGAGGTGTCAGAACTGCAATGAGCGGAATTGATTTGAAATCTGTGCTTTACGATGAAGAGGGATTGGAAGAGGTAAAGAAAGCCTACTCTGAACTTACGAAGACAGGCATGGACTCCCATGTCTATGCTAGGAAGGTTATCAAAGACTTTGAACATTCTAAGTTGGGTGTGGTTCACCATTATAGAGGTGCTGGATCGACTACAGTTTGGATAGCTCATACTTTCTTCCCCAAATTCGTTTTGAGTATGTTGTTTGGGCTGGTGCTTAAGTTATCAACTCTTCTTAAATCGATAACCAACAAGTACAAATAATGGCTTTTACGTATATTTCAATAGAAGAGCTTTTAACAAGTCTGGGGTAACATTGGAAATTTTTTAGTGCCCCAATTATATCAGCCCAACACCTCAAAAGCTTTCAATTGAGCCAAGTTGAGATTGAACATTTCATCATATATATACTTATTCATATGACAAATATATTTAACAAGGAGAACGTATTATAAGGTGAATACAGAGTAAACCATAAAAATTTGAACTTTCTACCAAGCAGCAGCTTCGGGGAAGCATCTACCGCCGGAAATATGGCGTCCCATGAGAATCTCAGGAAGAGCTTCAACATCTACTCTTGGTAATTGGACGGGACTGCCAAAGTTCTTGTCAACATTTTCTTTGGCAGATCCGGATGACACTGGGATAATATTAATGACCTCGGGATTCCTTCGAAGTCCTTAGGGCCTGATACACTTTGAACATAGCTCAATGACAAAGCTTCCAAGGTTAAATTCTTGGACTTGGTGGACGAGTATAAAGAGTTCAAGCGACTCTTATTTCTTTGAAGGCGTCAGAACTTCGGTGGGTGTATGGGTCATAGCCTTGAATTTTTTTGAGTGAAAGGTCTTCAAGAAATCAAGATGTTCAGCAGCATGATCGGTTAAAGTTTCTCTATTCAAAGGGGAATAGGCAATTATTGGAATCTGGCGCTTGTACACTTCTTCCACAACTCAATGGTAAACGATATCATCTCAAAATAAGGAAAATTCTACGTCAATTCCAGAGATTGGTGCAGCAGCAACAGCTTTCTTTATAGATACAGTACCTACTTCACTAATACGGACACCAGCAAGCTCGCCACTATTATCAATTGATCGGTTAATGTTTTCCTTGGTAGAATTCTGCACCGTCGAAAAATTTGACCGCTGGCTACAATTAGTCCACTTTTTACTTTTTTTTGTTGAGTACGAGAAAATACTGAACATTCTCGACCTGCAGCATGGCTATCTTTATGAGCTTTGGGTTCAACAACATCTCTTTGCGTGCTAATGAGTTTTCTCATTCTTGAACAATATTATCTGTGTACCTGGGCATTGGGCATCTCTGAAGTAAAATTAATTCTCTTGCTTTCACTAAGAGTTCTCTCAAGCGAAATATAACTAGTGGCAAATAAGGTTAGAGGGGGGTGTTCTGGCCCCTTCCTTTTCGTCAGGGTTTGTATATAAGACGTATCATAACCTTAAAATCTCATTCTCGTTTGAGAATCAGATATGCAGATACGGGAAATGACTAAATTAAACAACATGATGATATTACCTCTTTGAGTGGAACCAGCCCAGAAGATTCCAATGAGGCTAATGGCTGAGTACAGGATACCATCTGCAAAAAGTTGCCTTTCAAGAGTAGTGAATCACCAAGAATTCCCCCTTCAAGGAAGAAAAACAATTGGACTTCATATACTTAGCCAACACTCGGCAGCAAATCATTTTTTCTGCATTGCGATTATCAGGTCATGATCCCTTGTGGCAATCAACTGTTATTCGTTCAGCCTGCTGTGATTCATTCGGAAACCTGTAGACGTTTGGGCTGTATTCTCAGGCTCGGGTAACGGTGAAGCATATCAGAGGAAAAGATGTAGACTAATTTCCTAGCCAATTTTGCGGCAAGTAGAGCATAGAAAAATGGAACCCCTGAAAAATTGGGAGTGCGGGGATAAACAAATTGGTAACAGGAGTAGTCAAATAGATTGTCCTAATTCAGTATATTCATAATTCAAATGTTAAATTTAATAGAAAAATATGAGAATTATTTAATTTTAGATTACATATTATTTAAAGGGGATGCTTCGATTTAAATAGAGAGGTTTCTGGGCGCGATAGGGCATTTCACAAGATTGCCAGTACAATTCTGAACCCAAACTGACTGCGTGGTGGCTTAGTATAAACGGACAATGATGCATTGATATTGACCTCACCTGGTGCCTATGGTCTCGTCTCTATAGTCTCGTTCTTTTAGGAGTAGCACGTCAACATCTGACATGTACGGGGGTATGTTCAAAGCTATAGAGAGCTAATGGGTGACGTTTTGTATTTAAATAGCCAGGCCACTGACAATTATCATAATCGCCTTCACTAATCATGCAATCATTGTAAGCCACATGGCTTGTCGAAGGACGTCGATCACGGCAATTTGTATAGATGATTTGTAGTGGTAATGCTAAATAATCCTACAAAGTTCCCTCTTACTGTCAGTTCTATTGAGTACCAAAGCACGTCGAAATCAGGGCATGGGTATCCAATGATAAAAGCGCCAGTAGCGGTAACCAATTAAACAATATATATGACAGTCTAGATTTGTTGCAACAAGCTTCACTAAGCTTCGGCTGCGAAAATATGCAACAAATTTTCCTGAGCATTACCGCGTTACA
This sequence comes from Yamadazyma tenuis, assembly GCF_029203305.1. Classification (NCBI taxonomy): domain Eukaryota; kingdom Fungi; phylum Ascomycota; class Pichiomycetes; order Serinales; family Debaryomycetaceae; genus Yamadazyma; species Yamadazyma tenuis. The sequence continues at coordinate 1,242,735 of NC_089464.1, forward strand.
TCAAGTCGCATATCTGGTGCAAAACTATCCATCACAAATTCTTAATTGAACGAAAACCTTCGCTCGTGCGAGATTCGATTTGCTCCAGCGCGGATTTTTAAATTATCGCTGGAATTATAACAATACCAGAGATTTTCCAATTATAGCATTGTTCCTATGCATATGCAGGACAAATATATTTTATTTCCTCACTTTTCTTAGTTTACTGCGAGCAGAGGAAGAGTTGCCTTAGCTACTAGTAGGGGTTTGAACTAGAACAACGCTCTTACTGGAAAATCTCTGGGATTGTAACAAATCCCGAGCGATCAGTAAAATTCCATGCAGAAGCTACAAGGAAGGCAGGGGGTAAACTGGTATGTGAATAATGCGCCTTAGAGGTTGATTTATGAAAATCACATACTATTCAAAATTCCCTATACTTATATGTGCACCCAGTTTCCCGGTGTGAGAGTTTACGAACATTAATCTAGCTATTTGTAATACTCTAAGGATTTTCTCTCCAATTCGGAGAATCTACGAAATGAACACTATTTAATTTTGAGATCGTACTATTATGTCAGAAATTTCTTTGATTTATTCCAATAATTAACATAATTCAATACTAGTTGGATCAAACTATAATCACTCATTCCCAACCCAAATATCACCCAAGTAAGAATACAAGTCTATTGACTCCTGATCGAACTCGAACACTTGTCCCACTTGAGTGTTATCTTGTCCGTCAGAGGTGAGTCCACCTATCGAAGAGTATGCACACCATAAATAACTGTGACAATATCCACGTTCCATGTGCCAGCCTTCTACTGGCTCTTCAACACTGTTCCCTGCCCTTATTTCCGATTTTATATTGAAGGGAGGAATAACTGCGTTTCTAAGTTTTAGAGAGCTTTCATAATACTCTCGCATGGATTCAGCATCTTTTAAGAATTTAAAATGGTCGTGTTTCTTGACTTCAGTTTCAAAATTAACAAGATCGCTTTTCCCACAGAACTTGAACCCCGAGTTAAACCACAATAACTTTCCATTTTCATCAAGGTGTCCTGAATGTGGCGAACAGAGTTCCTGAGATTTCTTGAGGTTTCCTTCACTGGTCAATCTTTCCTCCGGGGAAGTAAGAGTCCCGATTGATGCAGCGAAATTCTTGTTGAAGTGGTAGTCTTCATCACCACTGGTGGCGAATCCCAACCAGAATATCTCTTTGTCTCCGTGGACTCTGGAGGTAACAGGCTTAAAGAAGTTCAATTGGAGCATTGTTAAGATGGAGTTGAAGTGTAAGTGTCTATTGATCAACACCACTCCACTTTCCATGAAATGGCTCATTCCATTAAAGAACTCTAATCCAAGAGTCTTCTGGGTGATGATGGGAATATCAAACATCAAGTTGTCTAAAATCGAAGGGGTTATCTTCTGAAAGAATTTAGTATCACCTGGTGGCCTGAATGCATGAGCAGTTCTATCCTTGAAGAAGTAGGCCCCGGTGGTTTTGTAGTCCTTCAAGTCGAAAAACTCGGATGGATTCTGCAACAACACTGTATCAGCATGAACTAAAATGAATTCCTCAAATGAATTGAACAACGTTGCTAGAAACTTATGGGCAAACATCTTGAACTTTTCTTTGAAGTTGTCGTGAATGGTGTTGTACGTCTTTACAAACCACACTTCTTGCTTTGGCATTCCACCGTCTTTGATGTGGAAGTAGTCGGAAGGGAAATGCTTGGAAACTTTGTGGAAGCTTTCTGGTAAATCTATCATTTTGTCTCTAGCAGCGGCGACTATTCTTGCTTTGGTCTCATCACTGAGCGAGTCATAGTAGATGATTTGGATTGGATAGTGGTTGCTCAACGCTCTTAATAGGTGAATGAATCTCACAGTATCATCAACATGTTTGTCTCCGATCGATAGTACAATACCCTTTCCATTCAACAGATTTTTGAATTTGTTGAAGAAGCATGGCCCATTCTCAGCGAAGGTGGATTTGGAGAAGTCCTTGGTGGACCCCTTGAACTTGGAGTTTGTGGTCTTGAACACCTCAGGATAATGAACAAATCCACGTAGATCTGGAGGAGATAGAAATATTTCACCAGTCCACCGTTCATAAATAGGATAAGAATGAGACACCCATTTATAGATTCTGCTTTCCAACTCACTACAGGATTTGGAACCCAGATCGTTGATTAACAGTTCATCATCGTCGGCCTTGAACTCAGTGTGATCTATGTTGTCAGCCACTTTTTCTATCAATTCATTGGCTTTGTTCATGATGTACCTATTATCACTGGTGACATAGCACTTGTTGAAAATCCGTAAATGGGACAAGTAGTCTACAATCTTCTGTTCTGTCTTCATGGTTCGTTCCCAGAACTCATTGAACTCTTCTTCAGCAAGTCGTTTCACGTCTTTGCGGACTTTCTTGTCGTCGAAATTGATCTTGTCGTATTCTAAGTTTGACATTTGGGCATATTTGTACCTTATTTTTTTGGAATTCTCTTTTTTAAACAGCTGTAAGTCAAATGTATCACGATGTTCAAGAGGGAAGTCTTCATTGGGATCCACAAACCAGTTGTGGTCTCGCACAAATAGGTTCTTAAAATACAAGTTGCATCTCTCAGTGAAATCGAGGTTTGTTAGAATGTCTGATAATGCATGCTTCTTCAACATTTGGTCATACACACTCGAATGGCTATCAATACTTCTGGTATCCTCGATTCCCAACGTTTGCACTAGCTTCTTGATGGCACAATCTTCAAACACATCGATTTTGTTGACATTCAGAGGACTAGACAACACTGCATTTGGAGTCAGTTCCAGGGGGTAAATGGACGTGTCCGACTCACTAGAATTATTCAAAGTGTAGTCATAGATCCAGATACCAGCTGAAACTATCCAAAAGACGATGAATCCGTAGAAAAAAAACCTTCGATTGTGACTAATGTTAAATAATTTCCCCATAATATGAGACAAATCACCCTATATCTTGATAAGTGTTGACAAAATCCGGGAGACCATTTATAAATAAGGAGCATAATCACTTTGAGCTATATACGTGTCAGGTGTAACTGTGAGTGAAGCGGTAAGAGGCAATTGGGATGTGTTGGGAAAGGGGAATGCAATGTGACGAAATGGGGTCTTCTGGTCCCTGTTTTTCCGTCAGACTTTGCAGATAAGGAGTGTCATCACCATAAAATCTCATTAGCGTTTGAAAGTCAGATATGCAGATACGAGAAATGATGTTAATTAAGCATGATGATATTACCTCTTTGAGTGCTTGGGGCTAGCTCATAAGATACCCAATGAGGCTAATGGCTGAGTACATGGCCCTATCTGTGAAATGTTGCCTCCAAAGAATAGTGAATCACCAATAATTACCCCTTAAAGAATGAAAGGGGCTTCATATGCTAGAATATTTTTTGGTTAACAATAAGTTGCAAGTAATCTTAATTCAGCATTGCAATTATCAGGTCATGACGATCTTCGGGATAGTCAGCAAGGCCTATTGTCTAATTGCCTAAATGGTTCAGTGAGCTGATTATCTATTAAACCCGCTGTGCTAGTGAGTTTCACAAGCAGCCAAGGACACATACTCTGTAATCGTGTATGTTCTTGTCATAGATATATCCGGTCTTTATTCCACACCACCACATTTCCCAGTTTCAACTTTGGTTTAAGAATCATGCACTACCATAACCTGTTACTATTTTAGATTGCAAACTCTCCTTTCCATTTGTATTCAACCATAGCAACTTGTTATCCTTGTTGCGTAATTCTTTGGGCCAGGGAAAGGGGCTGGTCCAAAAAAATTATGGGCGACACAATCGCGAACCCCCCCCCCCCCAAACCCGGCCATATCATGAGCAAATTTGCGGGAGATACGAAAATTTAAGCAATAAGATAAGATTGCTAATAATAAGTACAGATGTACAAACGTATTAGAACTAACTTCAACAAAAAGAATCTTTAAGTTCAATTGAAACCACCTATCTGAAAGCTTGGGACTTGTTGTTTGTCTGTAGTATGGGGATAGATTGGCATTTGAAAGCCCAATATTCTAAGACATGTTAATGACAGCGAATACAGCCCATCTGTAAGAAAATAGGTGGTGGGTCACCAAAAAATGGATTGTCCCTTTATGGATGGGAATCAGTTTAACTTCGCATTCGAAAGTTCTTGCTAGCTATAAATTGCCTCTCTAAGGATTTACTCTTTTCAAGATTGTGGTTATCAGGTCATGACGCTTTGGGGTATTCAAAAAATTTTATATTTCAAGTGCCTGATTGGCTAATTAATATTTAATCTTATCTGAATACGTAGTTTAAACTTAAAAAATGAGATGTCTAAGCTGTTTTTGTAACCTTTATTTAAAAATATTTCGGCCCGTATGCAACAGTATGCATGATTATTGGCAACAATATCCTAAATAATCAAGGTGTGTGGTGAATAATGAGGATAGGATTGCTATTTGGTGGAAAGACAAGCCACAACAGGTTATCAAAAGTTTATAGATAAATTAAAGATTATTCAAAGTTGAAGATATACCTAATTGTAGCGCCGAAAAGAACCGTTAGTTTCCGGATTGGTTAATAATTTTTGGTATAGCTTGCATAAAATTCTGTGCCAAAAGGTTTTAACCATATTTTAATTGTCAACTTCAAAAATGAAAACCAAACTTCGATTTTGTTATCTGTAATAGGTCAACTTAAGAACTGTATTTTGAGAGTGTTGGGTAAGCTTTAATCTTATGTTCAAAAGCATTAACTATAAGCTTGACCCTGTATGGCCAGAGAATTCCTTTAAGTGGCAACTGGAAATACTTGTAACTCGTTTTACACTGAGCACAATGACATCTTATTGACTATAACATTATTTATATTGTTTGGGTTTTCCGAAGGTTGAGGTCAAGCAATAATGAAAATCCAGTTCAAATTAGCCACTCTTGTGGTTTTTCAACTTTTCTGTGGTGTGGCCACTGCTGATACGATTGGAGGATGCAGTCCTTCTTCTGTCACTAAAGGTCTATACGCCGATTATGTCAACATAACTTCTGAAGAATATGGTATTTACACTGGACTTGATGCGGCTCTTTCTGCAATTGACCAAGCAGAGGCAGATTATTCCTGGGGAGGAGTAACCAGCCAAGACTTCTCATTCGAAGCACTGGACGATGGGACCGCTTATTATGGAGACCTATACGGGAAAAATGTTAACGTAGCCTACTTTGGTTTGAGACTATCGGGATATTTTTATGCCAGTACAACTGGAGACTACACATTCGAAATAAGCTTTGCTGATGATGCAGCGTCTTTTACCCTTGGATCAGGGGTTGCTATGGATTGTTGTGGACTGAAACCGCTCACAGGAAATTTAGATGAAATGGCTAGTGTATATGCCTCAGGTGAAGCATCATCTGCTACAGAGACAGTTACCCTTACAGGAGGAGTCTATTATCCTATTAAGGTGGTCTACTACCAAGCAACTGGCCTTGGTCAACTAAACATGTCCGTAACCTATCCTGATGGAACTAAACATACAGATGATATTGATTGGTATAGCTCAACTGACAATAGCTCATCGTGTCCTTATTCAGTTACCACCACCATTATATGGACTGGAACTGATACTGAGACTGTTACAGTAACAGGCTCTGATGGGGATGTGACTGTTACTGTTGAAATACCAGAGACCACTACAACCACTACTGATGTATGGACAGGTTCGGTACCTACTACTATTACCATCTACCCATCCAATCCAAGTGATCCTGTGACTATTACCGTCTTGACTCCTGAAACTACAACGACCACTACTGAACCATGGACAGGCACTGATACTACCACTACTACCATCTACCCATCTAACCCAAGTGATCCCGTAACTGTGGACATCAAGACTCCTGAATCAACAACTACAACGACTAGTTATGGATCTATTGATACAACCTATACTCTAACTCCTTCCGATCCAAGTGATCCTAAGACTGTCGTTATATTAACATCCACTCCCACGCCAACAAGTACACCACTTACCAGCACTTCGTCATCAAGCCTGTCCTTCCACTGGACAAACTCGACTACTCCAATATCATCTTCGAGTACTCCTTCATCCACAGTTCCATCTTCGAGTGCTGTTTCTCCTTCTAGTCAAGTACCATCTTCAAGCGTTCCTTCTAGTCAAGTACCATCTTCAAAAAGTGTTGTCACTGTTACCACTCCATGGACTGGCTCTACCACAACCTGTTACACTACAACCGGAACCGATGGTAACCCAACTATTGTCAAGGAAACTCCTGTCCCAACTGTTACCACCCCATGGACTGGCTCTACCACAACATTTTACACTACAACTGGAACCGATGGTAGCCCAACTATTGTTAAAGAAACTCCAGAAGCACATACAACTATCCCATGGACTGGTTCATTCACTTCGACATACACTACTACAGGCACTGATGGTGAACCAACTGTGGTCGTTGAAACTCCAGCTAGTATCTTCACCACTTCCACTTATTGGACTGGCTCTTTCACCTCAACTTACACCACAACTGGTCCAGATGGTGACGTGACAGTCGTGGTTGAAACTCCAGAACCTTACACCACTATCCCATGGACTGGTTCATTCACTTCGACGTACACTACTACAGGAACTGATGGTGAACCAACTGTGGTTGTTGAAACCCCTGAAGCGCGCACTACCATCCCATGGACTGGCTCCACTACATCCACTTATACCACAACCGGGGCCGATGGTAAACCAACCGTTGTCATTGAGACTCCTGAACCAGTCGTCATCGAAGAAGGTGTTACCACCATCATCTTACCATGCACCTGCAAGGAGCCTTCAACCACCACAACAACTGGTGATGATGGTAAGAATACCGTTATATGTAACATCCCACACTCATTAGTTTCTACCGTCGTGGTAACTGAACCATGCACAAATGTCGCTGGAGATGTCACTGTCACAACATATACGACTTTCACTTTCGCTGCTGCTATCACTGCTAACCCTACTGAAACCGTTTCTCCAACTGGTGCTAAAGGGAATGGTTCTGGAGCGGCTGCTGAAGTGGCTTCAGCTGGTAATGGCTCAGAATCCTCACCACAAGAAGTCTCCACGTACGAGGCCATGGGTTCAAAAAACACATACACATTCTTGGCTGTGTTATCCGCTCTTTTGTGGATATCCATTTGAATCAATCCAATGAAACTTGGATATGATTCATACTTGAGAACCGTGATTGTGCTTGAATGTTTGGTTATTATAATTTCTCTTTGTCTAGTTATTTCGCTTACCAATACTCGGTACTATATCAATAAACGTCTTTGTGGTTTAAGTAATGGAACTTTGTAGTAAGACTATCAAATGTCTAGTTCGAACGTTAGATTTTCACACAGGATTTTTCATATATTGGCGGTCAAAATTAACACATTAAAAGGCGACAGTTTCAAAATAAACGTGCAGGAAAGTAGACTGTTTACATGGCTTTAGTACGAAGAGAGATATGGTTTTAGGATCAGAAGAATTATGTGGTCTGTCGTGCAAGAATCAAATCTGCACGCACACTTTCAAAATAGCACGATAACCGCTCAACAAAAGATGAATAAGATGGTAAATTATTTGGTTGATAATTACTTTACTTGCATCTCAAGCCTGTTTTCCAAGTACTTAAGGGAATTCTCTATAGTATAGTGTGTATTTTCCATAAGCTCATCCGGCTTTACTTGCACACAGCACCATAGTGCCTGGTTTCAATCTTGAGACAAGAACCGGGTTTATCGGAACCTGAACAGAATTATATTGCAGGGTTCTCCTCTTGCCATCATAGAAACTGATGTGCTTTTTCTGGTTGTTCTGCGTAAGGTTTTAGCGGGCTGGCCAGGATAATTTGAATGTTTTCTTCTACTTTAGACAATTACAACAAAAATATCGAACCTCTTGGCCTGAAATATAACATCTCTTTGAGCTTTGGGTTCAACAAAACGTATTCAAGCGCTTCTCCAATTTGAATAATAAGTTTTGTGGCTGGAATGGGAGCTGAGCATCTCTGAAGTTTGATTAGATTAACCAATTTCTGTAGCTTTGGATAAGAATTCACTCGGGCGAATTATGACTAGTGAAAAATAGGGGTAGAAGGGATCCTCTTGTCTCAGTCTTTTCGTCAGACTTTGCGGACGAGAAGTGGCATAACCATAAAATATTATTCGAGTTTTAGATAAAAAGTTATGTAAGGTAAGTATATATGAAGTGCGAGAAATGATATTACCTCTTTGAGTACTTGGGATCAGCTCGGCAGATTCTCAAAGAGGTTAATGGCTATGTGCATGTCCCCCCTCTATAAAGAGTTACCCTAAAGAGGTAGTGAATCACCAAGCATTAAATTCCTCCTGTAAGGATGAAAATTAATCGTAAAAGCTCCTGTAGCGGTAACCAACTGAACTGTATATAATGACGGTCTAGATTTGTTGCGACAAGCCTCATTAAGCTTCGGCTGCGAAAAATATACAAGAAACTTCATGCGCACCACCGCGTTGCATATTTGGTGCGAAACTACCTATTACAAATTCTTAATTGAGCGAAAACCTTTGTACGTGCGAAATCCAACTCTTGAAACCTATTTTATCCACACACGAACTCAAATAACGAAGACAATCAACCACAATTTGAGCATCAAATTGTGGTTGAGGTTGGTTTCATTGTTTTGCTTGTCAGGCCAAGTGTTGTTGTATCATATTTTGGGTATTTATCGGAATGTATTGGAGAATTTCTAGCATATGTTTATTTAAGACCATTTGAATGTAATTGGTAGAATTTGCAAATTGAAGAGAAATTTCTTAAAAGATTTCAAATTACTTAATTAAAGATTAGTAAACTCTATCACCCAGAAGATGGGTGCACATTCTCGCCCTTGGTATTCTGCGTATAAGACTTGCATGCAGCAACTTCCAAAGGGTATGGTTCTAAAACAGGTTTGCCCCCCTGCCTTCCTTGTGTGCAGTCATATTTATGCGCATATTTCTCTTTGGCTTCCATCAGATTTTTATGTGATCGCTCAGAGTTACAAGAACTACCGGAGATATTCCAATTAAAGTATTATTCTTAGGCACATACAGGATAAATATCTATATGTTCTCAGTTTTCTTGGTTTACGGCATGTGGAAGCGGTGGAGGTACTTTATCTATAATACAGGGTAATTTTAGGCGATACCCCCTTCCAATGAATTGGCATTCCCTGTTCAGCTTTGATAATAAATCTCAACAATGATCAAATGGGTCAGAACTTCGGTGGGTGTATGGGTCAGAACTTCGGTGGGTGTATGGGTCAGAACTTCGGTGGGTGTATGGGTCAGAACTTCGGTGGGTGTATGGGTCAGAACTTCGGTGGGTGTATGGGTCAGAACTTCGGTGGGTGTATGGGTCAGAACTTCGGTGGGTGTATGGGTCAGAACTTCGGTGGGTGTATGGGTCAGAACTTCGGTGGGTGTATGGGTCAGAACTTCGGTGGGTGTATGGGTCAGAACTTCGGTGGGTGTATGGGTCAGAACTTCGGTGGGTGTATGGGTCAGAACTTCGGTGGGTGTATGGGTCAGAACTTCGGTGGGTGTATGGGTCAGAACTTCGGTGGGTGTATGGGTCAGAACTTCGGTGGGTGTATGGGTCAGAACTTCGGTGGGTGTATGGGTCAGAACTTCGGTGGGTGTATGGGTCAGAACTTCGGTGGGTGTATGGGTCAGAACTTCGGTGGGTGTATGGGTCAGAACTTCGGTGGGTGTATGGGTCAGAACTTCGGTGGGTGTATGGGTCAGAACTTCGGTGGGTGTATGGGTCATGGGTCAGAACTTCGGTGGGTGTATGGGTCAGAACTTCGGTGGGTGTATGGGTCAGAACTTCGGTGGGTGTATGGGTCAGAACTTCGGTGGGTGTATGGGTCAGAACTTCGGTGGGTGTATGGGTCAGAACTTCGGTGGGTGTATGGGTCAGAACTTCGGTGGGTGTATGGGTCAGAACTTCGGTGGGTGTATGGGTCAGAACTTCGGTGGGTGTATGGGTCAGAACTTCGGTGGGTGTATGGGTCAGAACTTCGGTGGGTGTATGGGTCAGAACTTCGGTGGGTGTATGGGTCAGAACTTCGGTGGGTGTATGGGTCAGAACTTCGGTGGGTGTATGGGTCAGAACTTCGGTGGGTGTATGGGTCAGAACTTCGGTGGGTGTATGGGTCAGAACTTCGGTGGGTGTATGGGTCAGAACTTCGGTGGGTGTATGGGTCAGAACTTCGGTGGGTGTATGGGTCAGAACTTCGGTGGGTGTATGGGTCAGAACTTCGGTGGGTGTATGGGTCAGAACTTCGGTGGGTGTATGGGTCAGAACTTCGGTGGGTGTATGGGTCAGAACTTCGGTGGGTGTATGGGTCAGAACTTCGGTGGGTGTATGGGTCAGAACTTCGGTGGGTGTATGGGTCAGAACTTCGGTGGGTGTATGGGTCAGAACTTCGGTGGGTGTATGGGTCAGAACTTCGGTGGGTGTATGGGTCAGAACTTCGGTGGGTGTATGGGTCAGAACTTCGGTGGGTGTATGGGTCAGAACTTCGGTGGGTGTATGGGTCAGAACTTCGGTGGGTGTATGGGTCAGAACTTCGGTGGGTGTATGGGTCAGAACTTCGGTGGGTGTATGGGTCAGAACTTCGGTGGGTGTATGGGTCAGAACTTCGGTGGGTGTATGGGTCAGAACTTCGGTGGGTGTATGGGTCAGAACTTCGGTGGGTGTATGGGTCAGAACTTCGGTGGGTGTATGGGTCAGAACTTCGGTGGGTGTATGGGTCAGAACTTCGGTGGGTGTATGGGTCAGAACTTCGGTGGGTGTATGGGTCAGAACTTCGGTGGGTGTATGGGTCAGAACTTCGGTGGGTGTATGGGTCAGAACTTCGGTGGGTGTATGGGTCAGAACTTCGGTGGGTGTATGGGTCAGAACTTCGGTGGGTGTATGGGTCAGAACTTCGGTGGGTGTATGGGTCAGAACTTCGGTGGGTGTATGGGTCAGAACTTCGGTGGGTGTATGGGTCAGAACTTCGGTGGGTGTATGGGTCAGAACTTCGGTGGGTGTATGGGTCAGAACTTCGGTGGGTGTATGGGTCAGAACTTCGGTGGGTGTATGGGTCAGAACTTCGGTGGGTGTATGGGTCAGAACTTCGGTGGGTGTATGGGTCAGAACTTCGGTGGGTGTATGGGTCAGAACTTCGGTGGGTGTATGGGTCAGAACTTCGGTGGGTGTATGGGTCAGAACTTCGGTGGGTGTATGGGTCAGAACTTCGGTGGGTGTATGGGTCAGAACTTCGGTGGGTGTATGGGTCAGAACTTCGGTGGGTGTATGGGTCAGAACTTCGGTGGGTGTATGGGTCAGAACTTCGGTGGGTGTATGGGTCAGAACTTCGGTGGGTGTATGGGTCAGAACTTCGGTGGGTGTATGGGTCAGAACTTCGGTGGGTGTA